>NC_143579.1:81162771-81495800 GCF_048544385.1 Mastigoproctus giganteus
ATCAAGTGTGACCAGTATAAATGGGATGTCTGTGCAGATTTCAATATTCCAGAGTTCCTTCCAAATTTGCAAGGTGTCTTTGCTAGGTTCCCCTGCTTTCTCTTCCTTTGGGACAGAGGACAGTATATCAGTACTAGAGAAGAAGAGAATGGTATGCCAGAACTGAGTTGCAGCTTGGTGCACACACAACATAGTAAACAATCCCTTGGATTCAAAAAGCAAAGTCTTGCTTCCATCAATCCATATCAAGTTAGAACAATTTGTTAAAGCATTGCTTCTTCAAGGTGACAACTTTAAGTATATATAACCTGTTTCCAAAATTGTCTGATGCAACAGTGAAAGGTGCCATATTTATTGGTCCACAAATTATGCAGATGTTGGCTTTACAAGAACTAGAAGACAAAATAAAATGACCAACAGTCATTTCCCTTTGTAGTAAATGGCTGTCTTGTTAAAGTTGCGACAAAGCTGGAAAGAATCAGTCAACAAGTTTATTGAAAATTAGAGAAAAACTGGATGAAAAATGTCAACCAAGCTCCATTAGATTGAACTCTTACCCACCCAGATTTTTTTTCCAGACCAAATCTGGGCAATGTTAGTAAACAACATGGAAAGAGAGATTCCATTATGACATGGAGAAGAGGAACCAAGGAAGGTGAGATGAGGCTATGATGGGCAGCTATATCTAGTTCTTCATTTGAGATGATCACACTGACCAAAAAGACAGATTTTCATATGTACATTTTTAAGGAAATTTCTTTGATTAACCCGAGGAGGGTCTCTACTTTTTAATTTGTGATTTTTTTAGCTTGCTATTTACTAATAACAAAGATTAATACTCTATTAACAAATCACACTGTTAAGAAATCAGATACAGCTCATCCTGTTATCACTTGACTTACTTTCCAAAAAAATGCCACTTAGTAGAAATATTTTTTACAGCACTCCCATTTTCATATAACAGTCAATACCTATTCCATTTTCAAATTTATTTTAAGCAATACATATTAAGTTATGATTGGTAACCATATACAGGTAACCTCTCATATAACACTGTAGTTAGGTTCCTATAAATTCTTGTGTAGTGCGAAACCGTGTTATATGGGACTAAGAACCAGTACAAAAAGGGAGGTTCCGTTCCAAAAGCTAACAAAAACACCATTTTTTTTTTATAACTATCGGAAACTTAATTTTTATTAAAAAATAGTAATAACTTAACAAACTTTTTAGCTTGCTATTTACTAATAACAAAGATTAATACTCTATTAACAAATCACACTGTTAAGAAATCAGATACAGCTCATCCTGTTATCACTTGACTTACTTTCCAAAAAAATGCCACTTAGTAGAAATATTTTTTACAGCACTCCCATTTTCATATAACAGTCAATACCTATTCCATTTTCAAATTTATTTTAAGCAATACATATTAAGTTATGATTGGTAACCATATACAGGTAACCTCTCATATAACACTGTAGTTAGGTTCCTATAAATTCTTGTGTAGTGCGAAACCGTGTTATATGGGACTAAGAACCAGTACAAAAAGGGAGGTTCCGTTCCAAAAGCTAACAAAAACACCATTTTTTTTTTATAACTATCGGAAACTTAATTTTTATTAAAAAATAGTAATAACTTAACAAACGTCTTACAAACTGTGATACATATCATATAATATATGTTTATTTAATTTTCTTCCTCTTCATCGCTGCTAAGCACAATGTTTGATACAACAAACAAGAATCTTAACCTTCTGAACTTTCTTCTGCAGCATCTAGATTCGTGTATCTTCTGCTCTCTTTAAAAAGTCAGTATTCTGGGCTTGTTTGCTTTCCCTTGATAGAGCTTTGTAAATTTTTAAGTTTAACCTTTTTTATTTGGTTTCCAATATACTGGTAACACATTTTTATTTACACCTTTCATTACACAAGAAGCAGAGGATCTATACACTAGCATAGGTTTTATCATGTAACCTCCTGCTGCGTTATTGCACATAAGTAACATTACATGATCTTTTGATGCAGTTTTCTTTTTTATGAAATAAACGCTCTGTTGGGCATTTTTGTGGACCAAAGACCTGTCTCATCAGCATTGAAAACTTGATGTGGTGTGTATCAGTGCTCTTCAATAATTTTTTGAAATTCGTCTGCATACTTCTTGGCAGCTTCATTATCAGCAGATGCACTTTCCCCTTGAATTCTTATTATGTAATAAGAAGCAGTTTTTAAAATCACTCAAACCAGCCTTTACTGGCAACAAACTCCGAATTAACAGAAGTTTCTCCATTTTCTTTAAAATGTTTATAAATTTTTAGTGCCTTTTGCTTAATTACATTGCTGTCTAATGGCATTGCTGTTTAATTACATTGCTGTCTAATGGCAAAGTAATCCGTTTTTACTGTTATCATCAATCCAAATACTGAGTGTTTTTTCCACTTTCTCAATTATTGGTGCTGGGGGACAAGCTGTCATATTTGCAGAAATGAAAGATCCTGCAAGATCCTCATTTTTCTCTATAGCTTTGACTGTTGCTTCATTTAAATTTAAACTTTTTGCAACGTATGATACCTTTTCCCCTTTTTAAGACTATCCAAAATTTTTACCTTTGATTCTAGAGAAATAAAGCTTCTTTTGAGCGGTGCTTTTTTCTTTCTTAGGCATAATTTAGAGCTGTAATTTAATTCACAACAAAGAAATTATTCCAATATGGTTCTTAAGAAAGTTTAGAAGTACATACCCAAAAAAATTTATAAATAATCAAATAAAAGCCAAAATAATCTTACAAAAACCTTAACAGTCATGAATTGCAAGCTTCAAAGTCAATTTTTTATTGTCTCAAACAAGCACAAATTCAGAGCACAGAACATAACATGGGGATTTCCTAACAAAATAAAATACAGGCTTTTCCCAATAATTTATTTGCATAACGACCAGCGAGTCAACAGTGGGGATTCACAAAAAAGAATGGAAATATTGAAAAATTACATTCAACATAACAGCAATGGTTTTCTCCACACAAAACGTCAAAAATACCATGTTATGTGAGGTTTGTGGCAATTCTCTAGCTGTGTTAGAGCGAAACCATGTTATATAAGTACCGTGTTGTGCGAGGATTGCTGCAATTTATCAATCATGTTAGAGTGAAACCGTATTGTAGAAGTACTGTATCATTAGCATTAGTAGAGGCATATGATGCAAGAAAGCAAGCTTATAACAGCATCAGCCAAAAAAAAATAAAAAATAAAAAACCTTCCCATTTCACCCATCCATTCCCTCCAAATGTTTGTCTAGTTCTGCCTTGAATTTATTTAAGCTGTCAACTTCTACGACAGATGGAAGTTTGTTCCAGCATCAACCACAAGCTGGCTAAAGGCAAATTTCTGCACATCTATTCTACAACTGTCTTTCCTTTATTTGAATTCAAGTCTCCTCTTAATCTGGGCAAGACGAAGAATCCCATCAGCATACAGGGGGGTTGCCTGTATTAAAATTCAAAGGTTATTAAATAAAAATTTATCAGATAATATAAAAATATACCAGCAATACAGGCTGGCCTTGATTAATTCATCCCGCGAGCGCATCACGCAAAGCGGAAACGCGTTAATCGAATATAATTAATCAATAGGAAAAATTATAATTGGTCCTTGACCTTCTGGAATGTCCATAACGAATTTTAAAAATACCTTTTAAATAACTTTTTAACTGTATACAATATAAAATATAATGAAAATAATTATGGAATTAAATGTTTATTGCATAAAACAGCAGTTCCCAAATTGTGCGCCGTGGAATATTTTAAATTTTCGAGGGAAACAGCGATTCTCGACATCTGTCGGACACCGTGCGAACTACTAGCTCGAGGTAGTTCACAGTTTCAGCATTTCTTATTAAGTTGTTTGGACCTAACTACTAAACGGAACTGTTAGGTATTTCTTTTGGTCTGGGTACGCCTTGAAAAAATTACTGAGACACTAAGGGGTCGTGAACCGAGAAAGTTTGGGAACCTCTGACATAAAATACACAATGAAGAAATGACTGTTGTGGAAATATTTGAACAGTGTTGACTTTCTCATCAATCAATTTCCGATACCAGGGCCCAGTGAAGAAATAATATCGTAGAGAACCTCAAACCTTTTGTTTGAGGTTCTATGCGATACGAAAGCTTATCTAATGCTTTTACCGTTATCTCCTTCGTGGTAACATTTTCATCTGGCTCATTTAAAAATTTGAATTTTTATGCAAGTGTACATTGACTTTATTAGCAGGAGACAAACAAGTAACACGTCTTCTTCCGATGGTTGATGGAATTTGTTATTTGTTATTTGGTTTTTAGGAGCATTAACAACTAAGGCCATATTGCTCCGGGATATGCGGTGGTCATTCCCTGACCTTTCCGCATCCTCCGTATTTGGTGGTGACGGGTTTGAACCCCGGTCTAATCAAGAAGCGTGTACTAGGCACTGCTGCTCCTTCCCACCTGGCTACGGAGGCGCCTGGTTGATGGAACACGCCAAGGCAGGCAGCAGGCAAACGTTTGTTTATTGCCTGTACGACTCGCGGTAAGCTTAACACGCGATTCAAATCTTTTTCAACTATCGCATAAAAAAAAAAAAAAAGATCGCGTTAACTGGAAATTTGCATCGTGTAAAGTGAAAAGTGGTATAATTTTTCAAATAGCGTTAACTGAAAATCGCGTTAATCGAACTTGTGTTATGCGAGGCCTGGCTGTACCGTTTTGTTTTAGATGGCTAATTTTTTTAATTGGAGGAGAGGGGGCATGCAATAGTCTTGTATTTGGCCAGTTTTTTAAAGAATGAATGCAAGGTTGGTTGCTTTTTTTTATTCTAAAATAAATGGCTCAACACAGTAATCATTTTTCTTTTGAATGTATCGTTTCTTTTGATATCTGAATCTATATCAAAAACCATTTTTGAAAAAACTTTAAAACTTCCATTTTTATTTCAATATTTAATGCTTTCCATTTTTTTAATGGAAACAAAAGAAATAACAAAAAAAAAAAGAAAAAAAAAAACTATAGTCTTTTTGCACTCATTGTTTACAGTAAGGGCAGCCAGAATGTATATACGGGAACTGTATATAAATTTTTACATGCAAAATATATAACAAATCAAAATATGCATCACATGCTCATGTACAACTATAAACTGAAATGATACTAGTGAGAAATAGCGTAACAAGGTAGTGTGTGAATTTCATGCCTTCAAATTTCAAACTTCAAATTTTCCTGCTGGTAATATGACAAGGCATCAACAGGAAAATTTGAAGTTTCTGGGTAGTTGGAATAAATTTAGGTTAAGGTTAATTAAGGTTTAAGGAAGAGTTAGTAAATTATTAGAGGGGCTGAAAAGATGATGAGGGATAGTTGTTTCTTTTATTCAGAAAAGAAACAACTATCCCACATCATCTTTTCGGAAAGAAACAACTATCCCACATCATCTTTTCAGCCCCTCTAATAATTTACTAACTCTTCCTTAAACCTTAATTAACCTTAACTTAAATTTATTCCAACTACCCACTTCCGCACCAGAACAACAATCAATCACTCTCTGTCTGAAAGAAATTTTTGCACATCTATCTTGCAACCATCCTCTTCCAATTTAATTTTGTTTCCTTATGTGTGTTTGAGGAAGAGCAAGGATACCACTGGCATTTAAATGGACTGAGTAAAGGGTGAGATCAAGATGTCCCCTTTACTCAATTCATTTACAGCATTAAAATTTCAATCAGGTCTCCTCATTGGTGCCCAGTTTCTGCAATTTGCAGAACTGAAATCATTTATGGTAAGAAACATAACTTAGTGATCATAAAAAAAAAAATTTCATTACGGCACATTCCCGTGTTGCAGCACTGCAAACTACTAAAAGGTGATATGTGAAAATCAGCAGTTGCAACCACCTTGATCATAAAATTGAAGAAGTAATGGCATTGCCATTATGATTATATTTTAAGATCACAGAAAATGATGTACTGACATGAGAAAAACTAATTTTCAATAAATTTTCATAACTGCTAATGTTATAGTCATTTTAAAATGGAGTGGATTTTCCACTCCAAGCAACGCTCACTGATTGAAAAAAATAAAGTTATCTCACACATCAAGTTTCATAAATTGGATATCTTCAAATACCTCGGTTTTCCTTGTTTTCAATTCTTACTCTTCTAGAAGCTTTCTGAATTAAAAATGGACTAAGTTCAGCCATTTCCATTTAAATCTAAAAAAGAAAAATAAATAAATAAAATAAAAGCACTATTATATAATTTTAAAAGCATATTATGACTGAAATTTTAATTTTCTATGTGATGAAAAAATTTCATGGATTTTCATCGAGTGAAATGATTTTTTTTTTTTTTTTCACATCCAAACATGATTAAAAATGTATATTTTACCCTATTAAATTTACGGCAGTTTAAAAATTTCTAATTTCATCCTGAAAAGCTGAAATAATGTTTATTACGATGGAACTCACTTAAGGATCTGGGATATTAAGAAGCCAACTTTAAGCAGGTCACTTCTGTGAGCAGTAAGATCTCCAAAGATGAAGATACAATAGGTGATATGGCCTATTGGCAACCCTATTGGTGGTTTGGTTTAACATTTCTCTTTTAATTCACAGGGTAATTTAGGTTTTGTTACAGTGATAATGAAAAATTTTGGTAGCTTATTATTTCAATATTAAAAGTTTTATTGTATATTAAAAAATTATAATTACAAATTTACAATTATTTTCACTTTAATTTAATGTAATATTTATTAGGAGTATTAAAATGGTATAATAATGCAAGTAAGCAAAATTAATCTGCATCTACAAAAAAAAAGTTCTTATATTACTTGTGCCACAGAAAAATGCTATTCAATTCTTCCTTGAAATTTGCCAAACTATCTGACTCAGTCACCCTTGCAGGCAACTAATTCCAACAATCCACAAAATGCCCACCCAAAGGTAATACTAATAAATCTAGTCACTTGTTCCTCCTTAAGATTTTAGTTGTGCACTCTGGTTTTGTCTCACTCCTGAGTGATAACCCCCCCCCCTTCATTTTAGTAATCATCTTATACATTTCAACAAGATCCACTCCTCCCCCCCCACTGTTGAAGTTAAACAGAAGAAAGGCACCTGGGTGGATAGATCGATCCAATTATATTAAAGGAGGCAGCAAAGGAGGTAAACAAACCCTTAGCCCATAAGTATGAGAATGTCTTTGGATTCAGGGAAAGTCCCCACAGACTGGAGGTGTGCAAATTCATTCCCAATTTACAAAGGGGGATCAAAGGGTGACATGAGTAATTACAGACCTGTTAGTTTAACTTCTGTTTCAGGAAAAATAATGGAGTCATCACTGGTTAAAGAAGTAATGCAGGACCATCTAGACAAGTCTGCAGTTATACTTCAGATCCAGTGTGGGTTTGTTAAGAGGAAATCTTGTCTGACCAATTTGTTTTGATACTACAATGCAGTCACAAAGGAAATGGATGCAAAAAATAGTTTTGATGTTATATACTTGGATTTCAGGAAAGCTTTTGATACTGTGCACATAAAATACTGCAGTACAAATTGGAGCAATATGGCATTAAGGGCAAGTTGCTGCTATGGATAAAGAGATAGTTGAGTGGACTAATGTTATTAGTGGAGTCCCTCGGGGTTGTTTTGTATATTTATCAATGATATTGATGAAGGTATATTAGGCTTAACATCCAAAATAATACAAAGGTTGGCAGGGTTGTTAATGACAGTACCCTACTGCAACAGGATCTAGAAAAGCTGGGCAGATGGGCTGAGAAGTGGCAACTGAAGTTTTAACATTGAAGTTTAACATCAAATTCAAAGTATTGCATATGGGTAGCAGTAGCCCCAAAGTAACCTACCAACTGTGCTACACCCAGGGGTACTAGAGAATGAAAAAGATGTGGGGGTAATTGTGCCATCAGATATGAATTTCAGAGCAAAAAAGACAGTCTGCCAGAGCAGCCCATGGGGGTCTTATCAATGATATACAGGAATTTTGCTAACAGTGATAAGAAGGCGATTATCAGATTGTATAAGACAATGGTCAGGCCATGTCTTGAGACCTCATTTTAGGAAGGATGTAGAGCTGCTGGAACAAATACAGAGAAAGGCGACAAGATTGATGAGGCAAAAAAATGGGTACTCTTGCCAAGAAAGGCTTCAGTTCTGCAAACTGCAGCTTCTGGAGACTAGACGATCTGATTGAGGTGTTTAAGACTTTGAATGAATTGCGTAAGCTTAATGCTTATGGGATTTGTCCTCTTGCTCAGACTACGCATGAGGGACATAAATTCAAACTGAGGAAGGAGAGTTGCAGAATAGGCAGAAGTTTGTCTTTAGCCAGCGGGTGGTTGATTACTGATAGAAACTTCCATCTGTTGTTGTTGTGGAAGTTTATGGCTGGCTTAAATAAATCGGAGGAAGAACTAGACAAACTGTTGGTCAGGGAATGGATGGGTGAGATGGATTTTTTTTGGCTGATGCTGTATAAGCTTGCTTTCTTGCTTCACTTGCCACCACTAATAATAAATGCTAATGTAGTCACCCTTTTTTGCTCCTTCTCTAGAAGGTCTATATGTTCTTTAAATACAACCACCAGACTTGAATACAATATTATAAGTACTAATCAGCTTATAGAATTCGAAATACTGATTAGATTATAGGGAGGGATAATGACCTCCTCTTCTCTACCTTGAAAATTCTGAAAAATCACAGCTAAAACACCATGTATAAAATGCCATTCCTGTTATAATAATCCCTAAGTCTTTCTCATTCTGAAACATGCTCCAATTCCTTTTCTCCTAATCCAGGGGTTCTCAAACTACTGAGATCTACAGACCCATTCAAAAATCAAAAAAAGTTTATTTATATATATATATATGATTAGGTAATGAATGTGGCAAAAGGAGAGCGGGAAGTCTAACAAAACTGGAAGTCGAGTCTAAAAATGAGATAAAACAAAGGTTTATTCCAGCTTTTCGATCTAGTTAATTTTTTTTTTTTTTTGTAGTTGTTGGCGCATCGGCTTCTGTGGCCATATTGCACCTCCCAAGGTTTTTGCAGTACTTTGATCCAAGCCCGAGGCAGGAATCGAACCCGCGACCTTTGGGTTGCTGGGCAGGTACTTTACCCACTCGGCTAGCCTGGTCGGCTGATCTAGTTAATAAAAATGGAAATTTTTATTGTTATTAAATAACAAATAAAAATAATATGATATATTAAATGTAATTAATGCTAAAATTCAATGATTTTAAAGTCATTCTCAAGGGTCAGCCATCAAAACCAAGGGAAAACTTTTCCGTTAAAATCATCAAATTTCCAGAATTAAGTACATTTAATATAACATATTATTATTTTTATTCGTGGGTACCTTTGTTTTATTCCATTTTTTTCGACTTCTGGTTTCGTTAGACTTCCCACTCTCCCTTTGCCACATTCATTACCTACTTATCTACATTTCCTTATAATCCTTGGGTTCTTTCTACTATACATAATAGTCCCTAGGTCTATAATCCATAAAAAACAGCTTTTCTAAACATATCTGTACCTATTACTATTATGCTATATATATAAATACATACATATGAACACTGGGTTTTCTGAAAAGAAAATTCAAAGTTTTATATTTAAAACAACAACTTTATTCTTATTTTTACATAAATATATAATAATAACTTTATTTACCATCAATTTGCTATACATAGAATGATTAAATTGATCAGTTCCAGAGGATCCGTTTTGCAGCCCCCTGGAACTGGTATACGGACCTCAGTTTGGGAAATGCTGCCCTAATCTATAAACTGTTCCTGGTTTTCCATTTCCTCAAATGCAGTATTTTGCATTTGGCAGTATTAAACTTGAGCTGTTATTTTAAAGCAGCCCAGCCTGGTTCTGATCACTAACCAGTTCCCGACCTTTAAGTCATCAGCAAACTTCAGCAGTCCCCCGCCTCCCATATTCGCTCATCGATATCAATTAGGTGAAGGGTTTCCACACTTACTGCAAATGGTCTGCCTCTTGGTTTGGGAAAAAACAACATTAAAAAATTATACAACTGATTTTAAAAATCAGAAATGAAGATAAACACAAAAGTTTCAAATGTGCAGTAGTATTATTTTACAGATGTACTGCTTCAATTTTTTACTCAACTCCTCATTAAAGATGCACATTACAGTATCTTTTGTAAAAGGCTTGATAAATTTTTCCAGTGGTATGAGTTTCTCCAGAATGCTATACAATAACTTACTTTGTAAGATGTTTCTATAGGCTGTTTTAGCAATTTTAACCAATCAGCATTTATAATTTTAAAACAAGTCAACGATGATACTTAAAAAACCTGACATCTTTGTCTCTGTATTAAGCATGGTTGGTTTCCAAATGCTTTTGAAGTTTATCAGGGGTTACTGACCACTTGGATAGTATTTTGTTGTACACTACACACATCAAGAACACCTTTACTTCTAATATATGTAAATAGTAAAGACCTATAAATTTCATATAACTTTCAGTTTCATGCTGCTTGGTGCTAACTTAATGAGGTTTGGTGGAGACATTTTTTTTTAAAAACAGGCACAAATACTAACATGAAAATACAAGATTCTAATCTTACCACTCTGTACCGTAATCCCACCCTTTACAAACGTGAATGAAACTTAAGAATATTGGTAAGCTTTTTCCTGAAGCATTAGCGATAAACAGTTCATTCATTTGCTGTAAACCAAAACTCAAAACAATGTTATTTGTCCATAAGTTCAACCCTCAACAAACCTTACAAATGGCTGTATCCTTGAGTAGTTTAAATTTTCCGCCAACAAACTCGCTAGTAAGTTTTCAAGCGGCGTATTATTGGCTCTCAGAAACTTTTGACAGATTAAAGGGCGTTAGAAACGAACTTGCCATATACACACTACTGAAATCTTGATTATTATTAATAGCAAAATCACTTGTACGGCGGAAGAAACTTCTTTTATTAGTATATACGCTGCTTTTTTTTTTATCTTACTTCTCTGTGTAGCAGCGTATACTTGATTTTTGTTTGGTGGGGAGAGAGAAGGGGGGAAATACATATCAGTTAGCTAGTCATTTCACAAATAATATCTGGTATATACGACGACTTTTCAGACTATAAAAATACTCACAAATTAATAAGGCATCTTACTAATTAATTTTTACAATCCTGTATCACAGTGAACCTAAGGTACGAGTTTCCGTAATAATAAAGTACTGTATTTGAAAGTTTATGGCTATCTCAAAATATCAGACTTCCTTGGCGTAAGTATGTGAGTGTGTTTAATAACTAAGCTTCGAAGCAACAGTATATTTAAGACGATAAATATACTGTTGATAAATATACACCACTTTATGCCGATCTCATCTATAAATTGTATTCTGTGGTCGATTTATTTTTGTTTGCTGGAAGATAAGCCCCGTTTTCCGGGAGAAAACACCATACAACCTACCCCTGAGACGGACTAACTCAGCCAGGTTGTAAAAAAAAAAAATGTACAGAAATATTTAGTACTATTGACGGGATTCGAACCCAGGCCTTTCCCATACAATGTGGAGAAAATGGTAATTATAACAATTTACCGCGAGGGCTACAATACAATATGATCTAAGCCAAAACGCAGAGTAGTAAGATACTGCTCTAGCCAAAAGGCCGAGAAACAATGCCGCGAGGGCTAAAAAGAAAAAACTATTATATAGGGTGACCTGGAAAGTTCTTTTCAACGACCCATGTCTATTGTGTCTGTAAATTGCGTGTGTTCTCTGGTCGATTTGTCTGTTTTGCTGGACGAAAAACCCCAGTTTCGGTGTGGGGGAGGAGAACCTTGCTTTCTCTACCTGACCGACTAACTCAGCTACGGAGTGAAAAAAGCACATTAAAGTTTCTCGCGTCATCGACAGGATTCGAAGCCGGCCTTTTCCACCCCGTGTGGGTTGTTGTTGTTGTTGTTATTTGGTTTTTAGGAGCGTTAGCAACTAAGGCCACATTGCTCCGGGGATATGCAGTGGTCATTCCCTGACCTTTTCGCATCCTCCGTATTTGGTGGTGACGGACTCGAACCCCGGTCTAATCAAGAAGCGTGTGCTACGCGCTGCTGTATTGCTTACCTGGCTACGGAGGCGCCATCCCCGGTGTGGGGAAGACGGTGATGATATCATTGTGTTACGAGCACAATGGTATTTGTGGTCTTTTTTTTTTTTTTTTCTGATGCTATGATTATCTGATTCTACACTACCAGATATCAGCATTAAACTCAGAGGGCAAATGGCAAGGCGCTATCCATGTACAAACATTGGTATCACCTTGTCAGCGTTTTACAATTCAATATCTAGCAGGGATAAGGAGGTGATTATTCCCTTGTATAAGGCAATGGTTAGGCCACATCTTGAGTACTGTATACAGGTCTGGAGGCCTCATTTCAAGAAGGATGTAGAGCTCCTGGAACGGGTACAGAGAAGAGCAACAAGATTAGTGAATGGAACAAAGGGTTGCTCTTACGAAGAAAGGCATAAGTTTTGCAAATTACAGAGTCTGGAGACTAGGCACCGGCGAGGTGATCTGATAGAGGTGTATAAGGCTTTGAATGGTTTGAGCATGCTCAATGCCAATGGGATTCTTCATCTTGCTCAAAATAATCACCTCAGAGGGCATAAATTCAAATTGAGGAAGGACGGATGTCGGATAGGTGTGCGGAAATTTGCCTTTGGCCAGCGGGTGGTTGGTTGGTGGAACCGACTTCCGTCACTTGTTGTTGAAGTTGATAGCCTAAACAAATTTAAGGCTCAACTGGACAGGTATTTCGAACGAACGGAGGGGTGACATGGGAGTGGTGTGTGTGTTTGTTTTTTTTTTTTTCTTTTTGGCTGATGCTGAATAAGCTTGCTTTCTTGCATCATATGCCTCTACTAATGCTAATGCTAATATCATATTTACAAAATTCGTAGCCAACATTTCTTCTGTACACAAAATCGCTATTAATATCCTGATAGTCTTTACAAGTCACATCTTGACAGAAACCACACTCGGCTCAAGAACCACTAACACAACCAACAGACACCCGCTCTGTTAATTCTACTAAATCCAATTTTATATTTATAGCAAATAATCTACAAAACACAACATCATTACCATCGTGGAACCAACATATTTACTTAAGAAAAGAAAACTAAGGACTTATTTCAAGAAAACATATTTAATGGACAAAAAAGCATAATAGTTCTTGCCCTTGAACACAAACTCTGGATTACCTGGCATTACTCTTTACAAATCAACTCCAATTAGTCTCTTCCTACGTGCAAACAATTTATCTGCAAAATTACAAAAAGCTAGGAAATTTTCTTTATCATTGACAAAACATGGCAGGTCATCTTCATTGTACACTTCTGTAAGAAGCTCCACAGTTACATGTCCCCTCCAGGAGCACCACACTTACATAACGGAGAGGCAGCCAACCCCAGAGTAAACAATTTGGAGTTCAAGCTGCCGTGCCCTGTTAGAAGAAAAGATATATTCAGACCTGGGCAAAACCAGGCCAACCGTTGCTTGGTAAATTCTGATATGTTAGGAACGTAATTAAAAGTAACTCTACCAACTTCTGCATTGGACCGAGTTAATTGCCAACTATTAACAAACTCATCAAACTCTCTTCTAATTCTACAATTATCGTCCTTAGTTGATATGTCTAAATTAATTGAATGGTTGCTCACCCTTGCAGGCAGAGCTTTCCAACGATAATATTGTAGGTAGTGGTACGTAATTTCATATTGAATAGGAAGTTTTCCACTCAATACTTGGAGTGCCATTGTCGAAACTGTTTGCAATTTCCCGTGATTGCAAGAAGAAAGAAAGGTTGTGCTTGAGTCAAATATTTCAAGACTAAACAATTATTAACTCGATAGCCCCATGTACCTGCAGCATAACAAATTATTGGTAAAAAAAATACACTCGTAGTATAACTTTAAAGTTGCGGGTTTAATTCCCCAGACATTTTTAGTTGTTTTAATGATTTTACCAGTTAAGACTCTTATTTTGTTCACCACATTTTTTGCGTGGGCAACAAAATTAAATCTATCGTTCATCGTTATTCCGAGATACGTCCATCGTATAATTTCTTACAATTTTAATGGATTGATTATTAATTTTTACATTGGGGGGGGTCTATACAGGTTCAAATAACCTTTCAAAAGCATTTGATTAGTTTTGTCACTAGAAGTCTGTAGTTTGTGCACACTACACCAACCATCAAGATCTCCCAAGATTTCGTTCGCACGTTCTTCAAGTTCCCTACGAGACACTCCAAAAACCAATACAGTCAAGTCGTGTGCATATGCCGCCTTCAAAAGTTTGTCGCACTGTACCCCGAGACACCCATCAAGAACCACATTCCAGCAGACCGGTCCTAGGACTCATCCCTGAGGGCAACCCCGAGTAGCAGCACGAGTAAGCGAATAGATACCAGAATACACCACAAGGCTACTACAATGGAAATAATCAAAACTAGGTGATAAAGGGGAGCAGACACCTTGGCCTCCCGGAACCTCGCCAGGACGCTTTGCCACGATAAGGTGTCAAAGGCCCCTTTGAAGTCCACAAAGAGGACGAGGGCATACTTGGCATCCCCATTTGAGACCGAATCCATTACAAACTTTATAACATCAACAGTTGAACAGCCTTTTGTAAAGCCAAATTGAGTGTTTACTTGCAAATTTTTAGCCTTATAATATTTCATAAATCTAGTTACAATAACCTTTTCTAAAACCTTGCTTAGCACTGATAGTAATCCAATAGGATGATAGATCGAAGGAACATGGGGGGGGGGGGGGATTGTTAGGATTTTTAACCTAGATGACGTCAGTGTATTGCGAGATTCCTGCAATAACCTTCTTTTTCTCTTTATAGCAGTGTTGCAAGTCGATCCTTTCTATCAAGACATTAATTTGCCGATGCATGTAGCAGGATCTGTTCCACAGTGTCATCTGTTATAGTGTGCTTGCTGGACAACCTTAATCACATGGCGATTAAGGCAATCGACTTCTACAATAATTCAAAAGTTCAATGTGTACAATAAAGTTTCCAGGCAAGTTCAATCACTAATATTAATGTTTCAGAAAACACCTGTGTTTTACATGACCGACTAGTGGATAATTTTAAGACAGAATCTCGTGTTCTCAAGACCTATTGTGGGACGTGGAGAATAGACCTGCAACAAAAAGATCGCGTTGTGATTTTCACTCTGGGCTGCTTCCAGATGGTTCGACTCCAGAGCGCCGCAAAGGATGGTTCTTTCTTTATTATTTGTGCTATGGATTGTGGTGTAGAAAGAGAATGGTCACGAGGCAATTGTGAACAAACAAAACATAGTTTATTAAACATATACAGATTACACAAATGGTTAATAGAAGCTAAAAATTATGTCTTTAATATAGTAACCTCGAACTCTATACTTTTACTTCTGGCTAAACAATAGGTTATTATGACAATTATACATATCCACAAATTTGTCTGTGTTCTTCATGTAGCCTTGGGAGGACAGCTATTACTCGTACTCGGGTGAACCGACAGACACTCGCTGTCCAAGCATTCAGATACCAGTTTAAAACTAACAGGCTAATTTGGCAATGACTAACAGTATTATTTTGAGTAGTGAGTTGTGTTGGTAATACACCTTAGGGCCTGAGCGCAATAGATAGGGTAGGTCTTATTGTTGGACAGTTTCATTCGGTTTGTAATCTAAAACAAGGGTGGACTTACCAGAGAACTTCTGGGTATCTTCGCGGGGTCGAGAAGTCAGCACAGCTCTCCATCAGATACTATTTTTGCCACGTCCCCTTTCTTGGCCTTCGCTTTTCTCTCTCTCCTAATTCTTTCTGTGTTCTCTCTTCTGATTCCCTTCCACTTTCTCTCTCTCTCTACCTATTACTACAACCACAACGACTCTTCTCGCTCTGATTAGCATTATCATTAGCATTAGTAGAGGCATTTGATGCAAGAAAGCAAGCTTATGCAGCATCAGCCAAAAAAAAAAAAAAAAAAAAACCACTTCCACTTCACCCCTCTGTTCGTTCCAAATACCTGTCCAGCTGAGCCTTAAACTTATTTAGGCTATCAACCTCCACCACAAGGGATGGAAGTCTGTTCCACCAACCAACCACCCGCTGGCTAAAGGCAAATTTCCTCACGTCTATCCTACATCTGTCTTTCCTCAATTTGAATTTATGCCCTCTCAGGTGATTTTTCTGAGCTAGAGGAAGGATCCCATCAGCATTGAGCATGCTTAAACCATTGAAGTCTTTATACACCTCTATCAGATCACCTCGCTGGTGCCTAGTCTCCAGACACTGTAATTTGCAAAACTTAAGCCTTTCTTCGTAAGAGCACCCCTTTGTTCCATTCACTAATCTTGTTGCCCTTCTCTGTACTCGTTCCAGCAGCTCTACATCCTTCTTGAAATGAGGCCTCCAGACCTGTATACAGTACTCTAGGTGTGGCCTGACCATTGCCTTATACAATGGAATAATCACCTCCTTATCCCTGCTGGAAAAATTCCTGTATATCATTGACAATACTCCATGAGCTACTCTTGCAGCCCGTCTGCACTGCTCAGAGAACTTCATATCTGCCTGCACAACCACCCCCAAGTCCCTTTCATTCTCTACCACTGTCAGTGTAGTACCACAGAGTTGATACGTTGCTCTGGGGTTGCTGTTTCCCATGTGTAGCACTTTACATTTGTCAATGTTAAACTTCATTTGCCACCTCTCAGCCCATCTGCTCAACCTTTCCAGATCCTGTTGCAGCAGCATAGTGTCAGTAGTGTCCTTGACAACCCTGCCAACCTTTGTATCGTCTGCAAACTTGGACATTAAGCTTGATATACCATCATCAATATTATTTATAAATACAGAAAACAATAATGGACCCAACACTGAGCCCTGAGGGACTCCACTAATAACATTAGTCCACGATGAGCAGTGTCCATTGATTACCACTCTCTGTCTTCTCCCCCTCAACCACCCCTTTATCCATAGCAGCAATTTGCCTCCAATGTCACACTGCTCCAATTTGTGTAGCAGTCTTCCATGTGCAACAGTATCAAAAGCCTTTCTAAGATCCAAGTATATAATATCAAAGTTATTCCCTGCATCCAGTTCTTTTGTGACTGCATCATAATATCCAATCAAGTTGGTCAGGCAAGACTTCCCCTTAACAAAACCATGCTGTGTCTGAGCTATAACTGAAGTCATGTCTAAATGATCCTGCAGTGCTTCTTTAACCAGTGCCTCCATTAATTTTCCTGGAACAGAAGTTAAGCTCACAGGTCTATAGTTACTTGTGTCAGCCTTTGATCCTCCTTTGTGAATTGGGGTAACATTTGCACATTTCCAGTCTATGGGTACCTCCCCTGAGTCCAAGGAAGCTCTCATAATTATGGCTAAGGGTTTGCTTACTTCCTTTGCTGCCTCCTTTAATATAACTGGATAGATCCCATCCACCCCGGGTGCCTTTCTTGTGTTTATCTTCAACAGTTTCTCCTCCACTTTACTCCCAGTTATTTCAAGATTCTGTAGCTTACTGCTAGAGTTGAATACACCTCTGGCATTCCCCTTGCTGAATAACTCCTCATGTGTGAATGTCGATGCAAAATATTCATTTAGTTTGTTAGCTACCTGAGCAGGATCATGAACAGTTGACCCATCAATATCAAGTGGTGACAACGACTCAACAACTCCACCACTACTGAACAACCCCCTTTTCGTCTCCCCTCTTCATATATATATATGTTCCCCCACTTCTCTGTTTCCAAGCCTGCATTCTCAGGTTAACTTTACAGGACAAAGAAAAACTTAGGGACTGTCATCTTGGAGACCCGACACAGTCAAAGATGGGATTTATGAGGAGTAAAGGGGAACTTCATATTTGTATAGGGTTGCATCTCAAGACTGAGCGGAGGTTATCAGACATAAAGTTCACCCACTCCTGCATAAGGAATCTCCAAATAACAAACACCCCATAGTTACCTGGTTCAGATTACACTAGAAGTGTGTTCTTTTCTAACATTACTCTCCTTTCCCTGATGACAGTCACATACTTTTTCACCGTTTTTATAAATATTGCGTCCACGATGATTGTCTGATCCAATCGAATAACGACCTCTCACTGCGAACCAGCTGGACTCATTACGGTGGAATAGTGTTTGAACTGCCACTTTCCCTGGCGCAGCGTCGACGAAAGTGCTCTAGAATGAAAGAAAACAGCCTTCCACAAGAAGTGAATGTTGTGCTACACATATTGTAGTGACAAAAGTATAGGGTGGCTGCTCTTAAGGACGGACAAAAAAAAGTAAAAATGAAGAAATTTTAAACTCCTCGCCTCCATTGGTAGATTTTGGGCAGGTGAAAAGAAAATTTCACATACCCAAAATTTAAGGTTTTGTATAGACTTGAAGACTAAGCATGGAGTCGTTTGGTAGGGAAAGAAAAATCACACATACCTCCTCTTACACAATTGGATTAACGTTAACTAATACAAACAGTACCTAATAAAACAATGTATTCTACATACAATTTTTTATATGTTACTAGGGTTGTTTCAGGATGACCAACGTCAACTTGGTACGATTTTGCATACAACAGCCTTGGTTGAAGTAATCATGTTTACAACATTTTAAAGCCGAAAAAAAAAAAAGAATATTAACATGACTAAGGAGATATAATATTCTGTTCACAAAGTGGCCAATGTTCGTAGATTGTCATGACAATTTCTTCTGGGTTCACACATTTCCTTTATTAATTATGCTGAAGAATGTTCTCCTGTTTGTGAATGTTGATTCTGGAAAACTATAGTTTTGATGTGCTGAAGAAAACGGCCTATTGCTGCTCCGGAGGATCACTGGGAGTTCACCTCTGCAGAAACACGCATTATGTAGCTTCCATGTCACACTCTTCACTCGATGCAGTAACATGATATGGAACAAAATAACAAAGAGTTAATATCTGCTCTTTTCCCTAACATTCATTCACAAATTATCTGGTATACTTTGTACTAGAAATAATTCCTATTTGTGAAAATCAATATATAAAGACAATACATTGCACATATAATGTTATTTCACAACATGTAGTTATATATTTTGGCCACATGCAATATAAGTTAGCTGTCCCTTAAAATACCTTATCAAAGTTTAATAAAAGAAAATGTTCAAGGTAACATACTCATAATGATTAAATCAACAACAAAAAAATGTATTGAGTGATATACTTGATAAACTGATAGTGTATTCATCCAAGAATTTGCATAGGCATTTATGTGATATCATAATTAGTACATAATTAACCATGACAGATGCTACATTTCTGTCAGTTACTTATACAGCCATTGCAATTATATAGACGTTAATAATGTTGGACATGTGATTTTAATGAAATTTAAACATCTTCCTTTTTTATATATATATACTTTGCCTCCTTCCTGTCATCTGGTCAAGTCCTTCCTGGTTGTTATCTGATAGTCAGGGTGAAGATCATTCCCTCCATTCAGTCTGGGCCGGAGCACTTCTCACCTTCACTAGACCTTCAAACTCAAAGCATTGGCTGTGTGCACTGCACAGTGCTTTGCCGGGTGGTTCCAAGGACATAGGAAGTGGTTATCGCTTGCAGCTGGAAGGGATTCTTTATTGGGACAGGAGAAGATGTCGAGAACTGTTTTAAAAGGAAGGGTCTCTTGTAGGGATTGTGCTTTCTCTTCCCCTTCGGTGAGGATCCTCTGGTATGGTTTAGCAATTGGGTTGATTCACGACCTGAAATGTGGGGAAGTGATGGCTCCTGGCCTTTGATTGGTTATCCTATCTCCAATTATAGCTATCTCCTCTGCCGAGAGCGGCCTTCTTCATCTCTTGAGAATAGAATGTCAATAAAAACCCAGTTATTGAAGGAAAGGGGAGATGACCTGAGGGGACCTCACGTCGATGACATCTTTGATAAGGAAGGTTTTATCAGGGTCGGTTGAAAAGGGGGGTTCCACCGCTCCTATATGACGTGCAGAAACCAGCACTTCGCCCCTCAAGTTTAGAAAATGTCCAGTGTAGTGGTCTGAGGCATGGAGGGGGAGGCGCCTTTCCCGGGAGCTTTCCTGTTTGCATTTTCCTTTTAAGGGCTGGGCCTATTTTAATCCCTTACACTCCTGCCAGTGCCTGACGCGTTGTCGGGGAGGAAACACCAATTCTGCCCTGGAGTGTTCCTGCTGGGCGACCTGGGATGGGGAAAGATTAGTTCCTGGACAACTGGGCTTCATAGTCTTAGAGATCTCTGAAGTGACAACGTTTTGGATTAGATCTTTGTGGGGCATAGTTCCTCACCACCATCGCAAAGATGCGAGGAGGAAGGTCCACAGTTTAGTCACAAAACTTAGATAATTCCTGATAAACATTATCGATTCAACTGCGAGTAGGAAGAGAGAAAAAAAAGTAAGCAAAAAAAATAATTCCATTTACTCACACTTTCTCCTCTCATTCTTCCCTTTCAGACGAAAGACTTGCTTCATTTGCCCTTCTCATTTACACCTCCCATTTGCTCTTCCTGTGGTCACTCTCTATCGCAAATATAACTTTCTTGATTAACTTTCATTCCTTTTCAAAAAATGACTCACTTGATTTATTTGCGAAAGCATGCTATGCATGAAGAAACAACAAATATAGCAAACAAGGCCATTGATAGGAGTGTAGGTATCTTAATCCAGGAAATGAGTCCTCCATCAATTAATTGATGAAACCACACTGTCTATGGTGACTGTCCTGGTGCGAAACTTGATATGTGAGAGATTTGTGAAAAATTTGGGTGGTTTAATTGTAGTGCTGGATCTTCTAAGCAAAACTCTATGTCTTTACAAGCTGTAATAGTTCGGGCAACTAGACACATGTTTTCATTATGACATTTAATATCGGTCTTGAACTGGATAGTGTAAATGGTTGGTTATTGATGGTTGTTGTTTGGTTTTTAGGAGCATTAGCAACTAAAGCCATATTGCTCCGGGGATATGTGGTGGTCATTCCCTGACCTTTCCACATCCTCCGTATTTGGTGGTCACGGGCTTGAATCCCAGTCTAATCAAGAAGCATGTGCTACGCACTGCTGCTCCTGCCCACCTGGCTACGGAGGCACCTGGTTGGTTCTTGGGTTAGTTTAACTGACCTGGTGGCCACTAATATACTTTGAAAGTTTACAGAAACTGTTCCAGTAAGGCATGTCGAAAATGCTTGAAAGGTGGGTGTGGCTAGTGTATCACATGCAAAACATCCAATTGGTGTGGTAATGTCTTCAACGAATTTATGACATACAGTATGGGTTTACATATAAAAGTCAAATTCAAAAAATGATAAGTCCAATGTTAATGGCGCTGATTGTAGCATTTTCGATGTAAGCCTGCCAGTAGGCTTAATTCTAGTTGGTGGGAAATTTGAGTTTTTGGGAGCTTATTAATTTTGCTAGCCACTATTTGTTCTAAATAAGATTCACTTTTCTGACATCAGACCTTTTCTTCGTAGAAGTGGCATTGTATCATTCGGTCGTCAAAAATAAACTATTCTGAAACGCTATAATTTGCTTGTGTGTCGCCGATTTCACCATATTTCATTCAGGACAATAAGCCTGCCTGATCTAGGTATGCTTTAAATGATGTTCAAGGATGTCGGTGGGTTGATCAAATGTTCCAAGGACTTGAATTTCAATGTTATTTCGTGTGATAGCGAAATTCTTTAAGGATATGGTCTCAACGGTTTCGATCACGTTACGATAAACGAAATAAGAGTTCACACCTCTATTTATAACACACGGAAATCTCATCACACAGTTCATTCAAAGTCACGGTGCAGCAGTCAAAACTGAGCAGTTCACCTAGTCCTGTATCAGGGAAATGAAGACTCACGCAGCTTTCTATTTCAAAAGAAACAAAGTCATGGGTATTTACACTTCCCTTAATTTTGGGAGCAGTTTCTGTCAAAGCTTAGGATTTCAGAGACACTACTGCAATTAGCATGAGGAATTTTATGCATGAGAATTTCACAACTCGAAGGGCCTATAAACACAAGCCTCCTATCGTCGCTGTGGGGTGTGAGTGGAGGAAACACAATTTTACCTTTATGTATCGATTTTCCAACGTGCACACCTTTGAAAGTTCTGTATTTTTCGCCACTATCACTCTTGGCTTTAGATTTAGGGATCATACCTAGAATTTCAGCCGTTTGGAAAACCATATATAACTCACTGACGTTCTAACTCAAGTTCTTGACGTTAAGCATAAATCTCACTTTGAATTCTGTTTCTACTAGTTTAAGCTCTAATTTGGTATCAAGATTGCACATATGGTCGATCAATTTATACGAATTTTCGTACTCTGCTTCCAACACATAAACCACTGTGTTCCGGGATCAAAGTCCTTTCTGTAAAGTTTCAAACTCAGCCCAGCCTTCAGAAATATTGTTCCAAGAATTAGAAACGTGGATTTCTGCTAACGCAAACTCCAACTTCCCATTGAGAGCAATAGCATCGGCCAAAACAACAGTAAAAATATACTGTGTGTTCTCGGGATGGAAATCCATGCTCATGTTACTTGGTAGGGTAAGAAGACCATCTTTAGCAAGAACCCAGCAGTTATAGGAAGCAGGATATCCTAGCCACTTAAATAGTAATTGACGCTGGCCTCCTCTCCATCTGTCCTTAATTACCCTTTCAATAAGAAAGACATCAGCAGGCAAGTCGTCCCGGAGATTAACACGTTATAGTTGTTGCTCATAAAACGTGCCTTGGAACGTTTTGCCGGCCCTGTCTTTGACTCTGTACACAACTGGTTGCCTTTGTTTCGAAACTTGGGATACAGTGAACACCTCACGACTCCAACTACCCCAGAATCCTTTGCGAAAAGGATGAGAGCCATTACTTAAAACGACATGATCGCCTAGTTTAAATTTAGGAATCTGTTCTTTGGGCTTTTTTAAGTGCAATTTCCTGTAGATGACTTCTTCATTATGCAAGGTGACCAGCACTGGCAGCAGCATCTCGATGGTTCGATGTGATGTTCGATTTTCTACAATTTCGGAAAAAACGTGACCATATATCTTACTTTTAGAATAAGTTATCCATTTAAATATTTTTATTTTCAGAGTTCGGATGAAACGCTGAGCTCTGGCGGTTTTTTTTTCTGACCTAGTAATATAGAAATTAATGCTAAGAGAATTAAATAATGCTCTTACATCTTTATTTGTAAATTCTTTTCCGTGATCACTATTTACATTGAAAGGTGTTTCTTCCTTGAAAATTGATTTGAATGTCTTTACCATTAGCTGTGAAGTTTTATTTCTAAGTGCTCTCACCCAGGTGTACCTTGAAAATGCATCTATACAAACGAGCAAATAGCATATTCCTCCATTCCCTTTAGACCGATTGGAATCTTTTGCTAAGTCGCACTGAAATTTATGGTGTAGTCACAGAACTATTATCTGGTTTCTAGGAAAATTAACTCTTTGCTGCTTGTGGCTCACATAAGCAGATTGAGATGCCAAGTAGTTCACGACACGTTTGGGTAAATTTGCGTGTTTTTGTAATGCATTAACACCACCGAAACTGCCCACTACACTTTGGTCGTTGTAATCTTGTAACATCTTTTTGTTCCTTTGCCGATGGCAACACTTTACGAACAAGATACACAGGAGTATTGGTGGCAGTTATAATGCTGGTTCTTGGAGGAGCTTTAAGAGTTGGGGCATCTGAAGCTGGAAAGACTAGAAAATGATAAATGAAACAGTCACAAGGGGTGTAAACATCTCCATAACCCCCTTCAATGTAATTTTTTGTATATATTTTTTTCTTTTCTTTCAATAAAAATCTTTTTTGTAGATATTGTGTTTGTCATTTCTTAGCTACTAGAGAAATAACTTTTAATAATTTGCTTCTAGAGAAATAACTTTTAATAATTTGCTTCTAGAGAAATAACTTAAAAATCAATAGTTTTTAAAAAATCTTAAACTTTGAGATATTACTTTTAAGAATGTAAAATAATCATATTTCAATATATTATATTCTAAAATAATATGGAAAAAAAATTCATTTTCACTTTGCAAAAAGGACCGATAGATAGAGCCACCACACTGACTAACTTATTGGGAAAAAATATATTTAATCATCAAACAATAAGGAAACCAAAAAAAATCTTTACTTTCAGATTTTGGATAGCAAAGTGGACTAATAATAGCACAGTATACAGGGTGTCTCAAAAATATTGGTACAAACGTTTAGGGTAAGTAGGTAACATCTAAAGGAACGTGAATCGCATAGGAACCCATAACCGGAAACGTCTCCGTAAGTTGGTACACGGCGCTGTTCATCAGTTCGCGAGAGGGAAAATTTCTGGTTTACTCATTCAAGCAGTAGTCGCCGCATGAAGAGCATGCATCGATATACGAACTGTGAGCTGGCAGACATGCATCTAGTGTATGGATTAGCAGAGGGCAATGGACGAGTTGCTCAACGAATTTATGGAGAACACTTCCCAGACAGACATGTACTGGACCACCGTTTGTTTGTGTGTGTGCATCAAAATTTGTGCGCTTATGGGTCATTTAGAGATAACAGGAGTAATGGGGGCAGTCCATGTTCGATGCCAACTCCCGCCATGGAAGAAAGTGTGTTGAATGCCATCCAGAATAATCCTACTACCAGCACATGTGCCATTGCCTCTGCCTTAGGAGTGTCTCGTTGCAGTGCACAGCATGTCTGGCACAACGATTCCTTACACCGCTTTCATCTCCAAAGGGTTCAGTTACTGCTCCCCAAGATCATCCTGCACATGAGGCTTTTGCGCAGTGGTTTCTCCAAGAAAGTGTTCAAGACCTGAATTTTCCAACCAATGTTTTGTTCACGGATGATCCTTATTTCACTTGGGAAGGCTTATTCAATCAGCACAATGCTCATGTGTGGGCTCACGACAACCCACACGGTGTGCGCCCTCATGCTGCACAACATCGCTTCGCAATAAATGTGTGGGCAGGTATGGTCGGTGATTGCTTAGTCAGCTCATACCTGTTACCATCCCACATGAACTCCACTAAATATCGGATCTTTCTTGAACAAGTTCTACCTGGGTTACTTGAAGATGTTCCAGCAAATATGAGATGCAGCATTTGGTTTCAACATTACGGGGCGTCTGCCCATTATGGAAGGTGTGTTCGTGACCATTTGAACAGGCGTTTTGGGCGCCGATGGATTGGCCCTTGTGTACCAATTGCCTGGCCCCATGCTCACCTGATTTATCAAGCCTTGATTTCTCTCTGTGGGGCGCCTTCAAATCTATCGTGTTTGAATCGCCTGTGGAGACAGAAATGGATCTCTTAGCGAGTTTCATCTGTGCTGCTGCTACTGTCAAAGGAACTCCAAGTGTGTTCGGCCATGTCCGCCAATCAATGCTGCGTCAGTGTCACGCATGCATTGTGTCTCATGGTGGGACCTTCGAGCATCTGTTGTAACATCATGAAATACATTCATCTCGTACTCCTTTGTTAATATTATGTCAAATAAATGATTGTCACTAATTACTGTTGTGTGTCCTTTCTGCTTCTTGTGCCTCTGCTACTACTTTCCCGTGATGTTTCCGGTTATGGGATCCTATGCGATTCACATTCTTTTAGATGTTACCTAACTCCCCTAAACGTTTGTACCAATATTTTTGAGACACCGTATATATTTCCAATACTATCAACACAGGAAATAAAAAAATACTTTTTTTTTACCGGTTCCTTCCATCAGCGGAAATAGCAGTGCAATTGATGTTGTCTCTGTGAAGCAGTGTTCCCACCCCACAATTCATTGTAGAACACAGCCCTCTTGAGGTCACACTCACAACCTGATACCTATAATAATAACCACATTTGCACAACTTAAATTGTAGTGTAGTGTAGTGGATAAATGCCAGACAGCTAACACACCAGACTGGAGTTCAAACCTCAGAAAAAAGAAATATAAAAAATAAAAACGTGTAGGGTCATGTAGTGAGCAAATAACAATTAAAATAATTTTCCCCATTCAACTCAACAGCTAATCATATAGCCAGCAGCAATCAACACCCAATCCCAGAGAGTAGCAGGCCATCATAACCAATGAAACAGCTTGTAAATGGCTGCCATTACGCTTGTCTTGTCACCGCCTTATCTACTACTAGCAATTAGCCAGACTTCTTCATAGGATAAGTATCATCTTTTATGTCAATGAATATAGCCATGAGCTGTTATTACATGATCCAAAAAAATTAGAATATACAATTCTGTAAAAGCTTTGAAGTAGATGTTTTTGAAGGTGTCATGGATTATTACTCTTCCCATTGTAAAGGGTCCCATGTAGAAAATTTTTTGATATTTCTGTTCAGCAGCGTGCTGTAATGAATCTAGGGATGTGACATGTCAAACAATAGTACAACAATGCACAAGATAACTCATGACTTTCTAGAGGGCAGTGAAGAGAGAGTGTGTGGTGGAATATTATTTCTCCTATAAATGTATTCTCAAGGTGGCAAAGCTACAAGATAATCATAAGCCAAACTCAACCTTTATGACTGCACTTAAGAATAGTTGTGCTCTAGAGAAGTATCTGAGTTAAAAATGAACTCGCCATTAAATAAGAAAGCAATGGATAAACAACTGTAATATAAACTTCTTTAAAGCGAATCACAGAATCATGCCTGGGGTGGGCCCCGTTTTCCGTTACTCACTGCACCTAGAACTTACCCATTGCACAGTATTTATTCATTTCCTTGGAAAAGATGAAAATATAGAACATTTGCTATTTTTGAACCATATTGGCCTGAACAGAAGCATTTATAACCTGTATTACCTATTAATAGTAAACATCTGTATTGATATAAATCGAAGTAATCATTTTTTGAATAATTAATTTAAATTTATAGATATTTCTAGATGACAGCTCCCACTTGTTACAATTTTGCTCGAGGCATTTTAATGGGGGTAATAAAGCAGTCTGGTGAGTCAAGCAGTTAGCATTATTAGCATTAGCATTAGTAGAGGCATTTGATGCAAGAAAGCAAGCTTATGCAGCATCAGCCAAAAAAAAAAAAAAAAAAAAAAAAAAAAAGTAACATAAATAAATAAAAATAACCACTTCCACTTCACCCCTCTGTTCGTTCGAAATACCTGTCCAGCTGAGCCTTAAACTTATTTAGGCTATCAACTTCCACGACAAGGGATGGAAGTCTGTTCCACCCACCAACCACCCGCTGGCTAAAGGCAAATTTCCGCACATCTATCCTACATCTGTCTTGTCTCAATTTGAATTTATGCCCTCTCAGGTGATTTTTCTGAGCTAGAGGAAGAATCCCATCAGCATTGAGCATGCTCAAACCATTCAAGGCTTTGTACACCTCTATCAGATCACCCCGCTGGTGCCTAGTTTCCAGACACTGTAATTTGCAAAACTTAAGCCTTTCTTCGTAAGAGAACCCCTTTGTCCCATTCACCAATCTAGTTGCCCTTCTCTGTACTCGTTCCAGCAGCTCTACATCCTTCCTGAAATGAGGCCTCCAGGCCTGTATACAGTACTCTAGGTGTGGCCTGACCATTGCCTTATACAAGGGAATAATCACCTCCTTATCCCTGCTAGAAAAATTCCTATATATCATTGACAATACACCATGAGCTACTCTTGCAGCTCGTCTGAACTGCTCAGAGAACTTCATATCTGCCTGCACCACCACCCCCAGGTCCCTTTCATTCTCTACCACTGTCAGTGTAGTACCACAGAGTTGATACGTTGCTCTGGGGTTGCTGTTTCCCATATGTAGTACTTTACATTTGTCAATGTTAAACTTCATTTGCCACCTCGAAGCCCATCTGCTCAACCTTTCCAAATCCTGTTGCAGCAGCATAGTGTCAGTAGTGTCCTTGACAACCCTGCCAACCTTCGTATCGTCTGCAAACTTGGACATTAAGCCTGATATACCATCATCAATATCATTTATAAATACAGAAAACAATAAAGGCCCCAATACTGAACCCTGAGGGACTCCACTAATAACATTAGTCCACGATGAGCAGTGTCCATTGATTACCACTCTCTGTCTTCTCCCCCTCAACCACCCCTTTATCCATAGCAGCAACCTGCCTCCAATGCCACACTGCTCCAATTTGTGCAGCAGTCTTCCATGTGCAACAGTATCAAAAGCCTTTCTAAGATCCAAGTATATAATATCAAAGTTATTCCCTGCATCCAGTTCTTTTGTGACTGCATCATAGTATCCAATCAAATTGGTCAGGCAAGACTTCCCCTTAACAAAACCATGCTGTGTCCGAGCTATAACTGAAGTCTTGTCTAGATGATCCTGCAGTGCTTCTTTCACCAGTGCCTCCATTAATTTTCCGGGAACAGAAGTTAAACTCACAGGTCTATAATTACTTGTGTCAGCCTTTGATCCCCCTTTGTGAATTGGGGTCACATTTGCACATCTCCAGTCAATGGGTACCTCCCCTGAGTCCAAGGAAGCTCTCATAATTATGGCTAAGGGTTTGCTTACCTCCTTTGCTGCCTCCTTTAATATAACTGGATAGATCCCATCCACCCCAGGTGCCTTTCTTGTGTTTATCTTCAACAATTTCTCCTCCACTTTGCTCTCAGTTATTACAAGATTCTCTAGCTTACTGCTAGAGTTGAATACACCTCTGGCATTCCCCTCGCTGAATAACTCCTCATGTGTGAATGTCGATGCAAAATATTCATTTAGTTTGTTAGCTACCCGAGCAGGGTCATCAACAGTTGACCCATCGATCTCAAGTGGACCAATCTGATTCATCCCCTTCCTTCTAGAGTTTACATAAGTAAAGAACTCTTTGCTGTTTTTCTTCGCATCCCTTGCCAAGGATCTCTCGTAATCTGCCTTCGCCTGCCTAACCTCCTTTGTAACTTGGTTACAGATCAACTTGTATCTATCATAGGCATCCGTGTCACGTGTTAATTTGTATGTATCCCATGCATTTTTCTTCTCTGCCATATGCCTCATTAGTTCATCTGACAACCATTTAGGCCTAAACCTTGAACAATATTTCTTAGTTGGTATGTAAAGCCTAGTAGCTTCCACGATAAGTTCTTTGAATGCTTCCCATTTTGAATTTGCTGTTGGCAATATCATCAGTTGATCCCACTGTATAGAATTTAAATACTGTCTCAGTCCATTGTCGTCGCCTTTACGAAAGCAATACCCCTTCCCTTTACCCCTAATGGTAGTTACCTCTTTGAGTAACTCCCACTTCAGCACACTGTGATCACTGCCACCAAGTGGTTCATTTATCTGCAGATTCTTAATGCATGAAGAATCACTACTGATAATCAAATCAAGAGTATTACTCCCTCTAGTTGCCTCCCGAACATGCTGATGTAGAAAACAATCATCCAATAAATCCACAAAAGCCTTGCTACTGTGTGAGTGACCAGCCCCCAAATTCCAGTCAATATCTGGGAAATTAAAATCCCCCATTATAAGACTCTCTGATTTACTGGCCCACTTTATTTCTCCGAACAGTTTCTTATTATACTCATCAGAGTCATTAGGCCTATAGCACACTCCTACTCTCAATTTTGATCTCCCAATGCTTATGTCACACCAAACTGACTCGACACTGCACTGTCCAGCGATGTCGACTGGCTTCACTTCCTTGGATTTTATGTGTTCCTTAATTAATAGCATAACCCCTCCTCCCTTCCTATCCTGTCTATCCTTTCTGTACACATTGTACTCCCCAAATTCCAGTTCTGCATTTCTTATATCTGTGTGACACCACGTCTCTGAAATCCCCACAATATCTTCCTTTGATGTTTTGAGCAATACCTCAAATTCATCAAATTTATTTACTAAACTCCTAGCATTGGTGTACACACAAGTATACATGCACCTGTTCTTTTTCTTAGCTACCCTAACACAACCCATGTGTTTACTTGTACCCCAATGATTCCCAGCAGTCTCTGAAATATCCTGCATCTTATTTTCCAGGCTGCGGCTCATTCCAATAGAAGCAGTGCAAGAATCACTTTCACCTCTGCCAGTGGCTACTGTTAATCTATTAGTCCTTGTATCCCCCCAATCTAGCAGTTTTCCGACCCACCTAACATTGCCTCGATAGCATCAGCAAACATTCTTGCACCCTTTCTATTTAAGTGTATCCCATCCCTGTAGAAGCAGTCTCTCCTGTTAACAAGTACAGACCAGGCTGAAAAAAATTCTACCCCTTGAGCCCTGCACAATCTTTCCAGGGCCGAATTGATTGACAGGGCCCTCATCATATACTCCCTCCTATCGTGTCTGGGCAGAATTGCAGACACTTTCAATGGCCCAATACCTCTGTGATTGGCTGTTGAGGATGGCTGAGTGATTGGCTGTTGAGTTGAGGGCAAAAAAGTTTTAGTAGTTATTTTTGCTCACTAGATGACACTGCCTGTTTTTTCTTTTTGTAATTTCTATTTCTCTTTTTTCTGTGAAGCACCAGATATCCACCACACCCGTCTTGTGTGGTGGATATCTGGTGCTTACCAACTGGGCTACCCTTTTAAGTTGTTTGAATGTGTCTAAATGTTGAAAATGTACGTATTAGTATGTGACTGTGACGTCATGAGACCTGTATTCTGCAATGAATTGTGGGTCGGCCCAGAGCCCAGCATTGAACGTTGTTTATTTCTTCTGAGGGAAGGTACTTGTAACAAAAAGTTTATTTTATTTTCAGTGTTCATGCTATTGGAAATATATAAAGTGTTATTATTAGTCCACTTTGCCCATGAAAAGCTGAAAGTAAAGTTTTTTTTTTCGGTTCCATATTGTTTGATGGTTAAATTTATTTTTTCCCAATAAGTTAGGCAGGATGGTTCCTTCTTATTCTAGAATGTAAAGTTTTTTCCCTGTGTTGATACTATTGGTAATATGTACTATGTATTATTAATGGTCCACTTTGCCAACGAAAACCTGAAAAGTAAAGATTTTTTTCCATATTGTTAATTTATGTGTAAATATATATGTGTATATGTATAAATTTATTTTTACCAATAAGCTAGTCAATAGTCTGTGAATGGTGGCTCCATCTATCGGTTCTTTTTGCAATCTGTAAATGAAAAAAAATTTTTTTCTCTATATTGAAATATAATGACTTTACATTGTTAAAAGTAATTTCCCAAAGTTGTTTAAGATTTTAAACCTATTAATTAGTTGTAAATTTTAAGTTATTTCTCTAGTAGCTAAAAAAAAGAGAGACAATATTTACAAATATTTTTTTTATTGGTATAAAAAAATATATATACAAAATCACAGTGAGTGGGTTATGGACATGTTTACCCCACTAGTTATTTCTTTATGTTTTATCCTTTCCACTTTCCACCTCATAAAGGCCACCGAGAACGATCATTATATGCACCACCAATACTCCTGCCCATCTTGTTCATAAAGTGTCACCATCTGGAAAAGAACAAGACGTTAGATGATAACAACGATCCACATGTAATGGAAAGTTTCAGTGGCGTTAATGCATTACAAAAACACACAAAGTTACCCAGGCATGTTGTGAAATAGTACTTGGGATCTCAACCTTGTGTCGGACACAAGCCGCAAAGAGTTAATTTTCCTAGAAACCAAATAAGAGTTTCGGGATTCCACCATACATTTCAGTGCGACTTAGCAGAATTTTCCAATCTGTCTAAAGATTGGACAGATTGGAAAATTGTGTACAGAGTTAAAGACAGGGCCGGCGAAACGATACAAGGTACGTTTTATTAGCAACATGTGCATGTTAATTTCCGGGATGACTTGCTTGCTGATGTCTTATTGAAAAGATAATTAAGGACAGATGAAGAGGAGGGCAGCATCAATTACTGGTTAAGTGGCTAGGATATTGTGCTTCCTTTAACTGCTGGGTTCTTGCTAAAGATGGTCTTCTTACCCTACCAAGTAACATGAGCATGGATTTCCATCCCGAGAACACACAGTATATTTTTACTGTTGTTTTGGCCGATGCTATTGCTCTCAATGGGAAGTTGGAGTTTGCGTTAGCAGAAATCCACGTTTCTAATTCTTGGAACAATATTTCTGAAGGCTGGGATGAGTTTGCAACTTTACAGAAAGGATTTGCATCCCAGAACACAGAGCGTTACATGTTGGAAGCAGAGTACGAAAATTTGTCTAAATTGATCGACCATATGTGTAGACTTTATACCAATTTAGAGCTTAAAGTAGTAGAAACAGAATTCAGAGTGAGATTCACGCTTAACATCAAGAACGACAGTGAGTTGCGAATGGCTTTCCGAATGGCTGAAATTCTATGTCTGATCCCTAAATCTAAAGCCAAGAGTAATAGTGTTGAGAAATACAGAACTTTCAAAGGTGTGCACGTTGAAAAATGGATACATAGAGGTAAAATTGTGTTTCCCCCACTCACTACTGTAAAAAAAGACAACATTTTCATTGTTAGTTTTTTTCTTGCCTTTAAAAGTGGTATTCAGTACCTCAAGACGCCCTTTACTTTTGCCACAGCCCTATATACTTCAGACAGCATCATTTCGACGGAGCTTAAACTTTTACTTTCGTTTTCAATCACCCCAGGGGTGCGGGCGCCATAATACTACACTACAATGACGTCACGTGTTCTCCTGTGAGCGGACAAGAGCGTCGATCATGCAAGGTCCTAAGAATGGAGTAAATTGTTATGCGAGTAGCAATTAGCAGGACAAGACACAGCACCTCTTGCGTAACGAGACCTTTATAAACATATTAGCTGTCACTTTGACACTCCGTACAATATCCATTTATTTCCCCCCCACACATAATTGACTCGTGAGATCAGAACAATTCTTAGGGAGCTCAGAGAGATATATATTTTGGAAGGGGTAAGAAGAGACACATTAACTTTGGGTGAGACCTGACAGGAAGATGAGAGCAGTGAGAGTCTTGGCCGATTTTTGTCATTGTGTGAAGAAGAAGTAAAATAATAATTACTAGAAAAAGATGAGAAAAGAACCATAATGACGTTTGATACAGAATTCCCCCCCCCGAGGATGTGCAGAATTATTCGGGTAAGTCAACCCTTGCCTGGGTATATATATATATATACCCAGACAATTGTTGTATCATTTTCTTAGTACTTAGTTTGGAGAGATAATGCGACTTATTAATCTAGTTGTCAAAATACTAATTACATTATTAAGTTAATATAATACCCTGTCTAGTATTTGAACAGTTATATGTGTTGACAAACACCAATCATTTTGTACTTGCTAGAGAATTAGTGGAAAAGCCACATGAAGAACATTACAAAACTATAATTTTGCTAACAGCAAGATAATGCTTGATTCAGTTAATTTACCTAACATTTACATACCAATTAATTTAAACTATGTACCAGTGCTTTTGTGCTCATTTGTATACTTATATGTTTAATAAACCTTGTTTTGTTTGTTACTATTTTGCTTCCTGACCATTCCTTCTAGTTACATGCAATTCACTGAACAAACTTCAAGAAGAACCATTAATTGCGGTCACTCCGGGGCCCCTTTATCCAAGAGGTTCCTCTGGGTGAAAATCACAGCGCATATAGATGTTGCAATTTGCTCTTTACTTCTCAGAGTAAATTTAGAACACAAGATTTTTGTCCTAATTTAACTGCTAGATCATTTGAAGCCTATGGTTTTCTGTATTCACATGGTATTGTGCAGTCTTGCTGGAAGCCGAGTGATTCACGAGTACGTTGATAGGCAAGCGCATAATACGACGGAAAACGCTGTGGAACACTACCCACAGCAACAATAGGACGCTTGTGTTTATAGGGCCTTTGGGTTGTGATGTTCGCCAGTACAAAATTCCTTACGGTAATTACAGTAGTGTCTATAAAATCCTACAAGCTATGACAGAAATTTCTCCCGAAATTAAGGGAAGTGTATATACCCATGGCTTTGTTTCTTTTCGAAATAGAAAGCAGTGTGTGATGTCTTCGTTTCCCTGAGACAGGACTAGCCGAACTGCTGTTTTCCCCATCTGCACCATGAATTCGAAGGAACTGAGATCAAGATTTCTGTGTGATATAAAAACAGAGGTGTGAACTCTTACTTTGTTTCTAGCAAAGTGATCGAAGACCAGAGAGTAGGCAATACCAAGGCTCCTCTTTTCCAAGTAGTTTTGTTCAGAAACAGAGGCGAATTCTTGCATTTGGATTATTACCCTGTGCTGCTTTTAAACATTCATTCCATATTTATTCAAATATCCATAGACAGCGGTCAGAGTTTTCCTTTTAGAGTAGGGAAACTAATTATGCTACATTTTCGACTCCAATGAATGCATACATGGGCATATTATTCCGTGCAGGCGGGAGGAAGTCCCTACTTTGCAAGATCCCTGATCCAGGAAGAGCCTACCACTAGGCAGTTTTTCCGTATAGCTTCTACGTTTCTTTCTGATCCAGGAAGAGACTACCAATAGGCAGTTTTTCCGTATAGCTTCTACGTTTCTTTCTGATCCAGGAAGAGTCTACCACTAGGCAGTTTTTCTGTATAGCTTCGTTTCTTTCTCTACTAAAACCCGTAAGTTTATTGGTCACGAAATGCTGTTAGCCGGTCGTAATATGTTCGACGATGCTGTCGCTTCAGGAGTGCCTGTGAAATGGTCGTTTATAAATCGAGCTTCTGAAGTGGGACAAGCCATAAAGCAAAATGTCCACAGTCAGACCAGAGGCAAACGCCGAAAATATCAGGATATTTTTCAGTGATGGAAATGATGTAGGAATTGGATTGGTTCGCCCAGCCAGCTACTAATCTGTGTGTCGAACGTTCTTCCTACATCACATTCCTGACTTCAGCATCAGTGGACACATTGGGGTTAATAGATTTGTTCTTGGACCATCAAAAGAATATCTGGACCTAGGAAAATCTTATTTGCATCTCAATGTACAGTTTATGCAAAGCAACGGTAAAGAACTGCAATTGAACGTGGGTGTCCTCAATAACTTTTTCCAATGCCGATGTCTTTTAGCCATGTCGATCTTTTCATTCAGAATAAACTCATCAACTCCAGCAGTGACACCTACGCCTATACAGGGTGTTTCAGTTAAACGTTTCAGAACTTCTAAGAGGGGTAGGGTACATCCTGACAACTCGAAATCATATAACAATGTTGGGTCGGAAATGCTTTCCTGAAGCGGTGTTGTACACAGAAGCACCATAAAAAGAAAAGAGACCGTAAGTGAGAAATCGTTTTAATAATACATGAAAAGAAGCAAAATGTACATGGATTAAAGTAAGTGTTTGAAATTTCTTCAACCTCGTATTGCTTTCGCACAGTGGTACCTTGGAAAATGTGCTACAAATCCCCTTTTTCCTGCTGAAGTGTTGTTTTCCGATGAGGCATCCTTCACAAGGGAAGGAATTTTCAACACGCATAACGACCATATCTGGGCAGTCGAGAACCCGCATGCAATACGACGTCGTGCAGCACAGATTCGATTTTTGGTCAATGTATGGGCCGGTATTATGGGAGATCACCTCATCGGACCTTACCTGTTACCGTGTCGTCTAACCGGACCTATCTACTTGATCTTTCTGCAGCAAGTATTGCCACAACTTTTGAGAGATGAACAGATTTCTGCATTGACGCAACAGACAATGTGGTTCCAACACGATGGAGCCCCTGCCCATAGCGGAGATGTTCGTAACTACCTGGATGTCACATTTGGTCAACAGTGGATCGGACGTGGTGGTCCCGTGCGTTGGCCTGCTCGGTCACCCGACCTATCATGTCTTGATTTTTATTTCTGGGGTCATATGAAATCGCTAGTTTATGACACCCCTGTTGACAATGCTGAGGAGCTGGTTGCAAGAATCGCAGTAGCTGCCGAAGAAATTCGAAATTCGCCTGGAGTATTCCAGAATGTTCGGATGTCCATGCGTCGGAGATGTGAGGCGTGCATTGTAGCCCGTGGAGGAAACTTCGAACACTTACTTTAATCCATGTACCTTTTGCTTCTTTTCATGTATTATTAAAACGATTTCTCACTTACGGTCTCTTTTCTTTATGGTGCTTCTGTGTACACCGCTTCAGGAAAGCATTTCCGACCCCACATTGCTATATGATTTCGAGTTGTCAGGATGTACCCTACCCCTCTTAGAAGTCCTGAAACGTTTAACTGAAACACCCTGTATAACTTATTTAGAAACGCTTTTGAACTTTGATCAAGTAGCTAAAAACTCACAGCTCAGTACAGAACTGTTCTTAAAAGACAATGCTTGCGAAGTGGCGCAAATGTTTGCTTGAACTGATAGCTGTATTCAGCAACGTATGAAGTACTTTTCAAAAACCAAGAAAGTAGAGCTAGGGTGTCTCAGACTACATTTGTACCACCAGTCCAAATTTCTTGTTAACCTATCACTCTGTCTGAGAATGGTTCGTAGCTCTCCAGAGTTCTGCTTGTCTCTTGACACTATGCAAAGATACATATATGAGAAGCCTGCCTTTTTTGTGCATAAAGTTAATCTTAATCCGAATATACAGATGGCCTATATGAGTTTTCTTGAAAAGCATCCGCTTGTTTACTGCATTAACAGGGTTAACGCTACTTGCTACTCATTTCCCAAAAGTATCTCCGAATCTGTCCGAGACAATACATATATATCTAGATCAGGTCCTAGCCCATCTGATCATGGGTATTGTTTCCAGTGATAGTTTCAACAGCTCCTTCAAAACCAACCCATTTAATTTTGCTCAATACAACCTGTTCTATTTGCTTCTGACTGCTGATGGTGTCCCATATCTATCCATACCACATACACACTTACTAAAGTCAACGTTCTTTACGCATTCGATTTAACCTCAGATCAAAATGCATTTCAAGGCGGATGCTTCCTTGACGTGGTGAGCTGATGTGCCACACATCAGCCCAACACGTAGAGGAAGCATCGGCCTTGAAATGAAATTTGCAGTGCCTCTTCCCGAAAAGATAAAAGTGATCTTGTATGCTGAATTCGAAAACATCCTTTCTGTGACTAAAGAGAGAGCAGTTCTCATAGACCACAAACAATGAAGAGATCCTGAGAGTTTTAGAAGCCGATAACGAATCAGGAAAACTTCTGATCAGCGACTCCAATTGAATTGCCGTCAAGAATGCAGAGAAAGCCAGCCTTACTCGTTGTGAGTACTGACTTTTTGCATAGGTATGCACTGGGTGTGCATTTACCTAGGAAATAACGAAAGCCAATATTTCGACACCTTTGCAAGACCACCGCCACCAGTCATCGCCGAGTTCTTTAGCAAGAAGAGCAAGAAATTGACTTATAACATTTTAGCATTAGCATTAGCATTAGTAGAGGCATTTGATGCAAGAAAGCAAGCTTATGCAGCATCAGCCAAAAAAAAAAAAAAAAAAACCCGCTTCCACTTGACCCCTCTGTTCATTCAAAATATCTGTCCAGCTGAGCCTTCAACTTATTTAGGCTATCAACCTCCACCACAAGGGATGGCCGTCTGTTCCACCAACCAACCAACCACCCCCTGGCTAATGGCAAATTTCCGCACGTCTATCCTACATCTGTCTTTCCTCAATTTGAATTTATGCCCTCTCAGGTGATTTTTCTGAGCTAGAGGGAGAATCCCATCAGCATTGAGCATGCTTAAACCATTCAAGGCTTTATACACCTCTATCAGATCACCTCACTGGTGCCTAGTCTCCAGACACTGTAATTTGCAAAACTTAAGCCTTTCTTCGTAAGAGCGCCCCTTTGTTCCATTCACTAATCTTGTTGCCCTTCTCTGTACTCGTTCCAGCAGCTCTACATCCTTCTTGAAATGAGGCCTCCAGACCTGTATACAGTACTCTAGGTGTGGCCTGACCATTGCCTTATACAATGGAATAATCACCTCCTTATCCCTGCTGGAAAAATTCCTGTATATCATTGACAATACTCCATGAGCTACTCTTGCAGCCCGTCTGCACTGCTCAGAAAACTTCATATCTGCCTGCACAACCACCCCCAAGTCCCTTTCATTCTCTACCATTGTCAGTGTAGTACCACAGAGTTGATACGTTGCTCTGGGGTTGCTGTTTCCCATGTGTAGTACTTTACATTTGTCAATGTTAAACTTCATTTGCCACCTCTCAGCCCATCTGCTCAACCTTTCCAGATCCTGTTGCAGCAGCATAGTGTCAGTAGTGTCCTTGACAACCCTGCCAACCTTTGTATCATCTGCAAACTTGGACATTAAGCTTGATATACCATCATCAATATCATTTATAAATACAGAAAACAATAATGGACCGAACACTGAGCCCTCAGGGACTCCACTAATAACATTAGTAAACGATGAGCAGTGTCCATTAATTACCACTCTCTGTCTTCTCCCCCTCAACCACCCCTTTATCCATAGCAGCAACTTGCCTCCAATGCCACACTGCTCCAATTTGTGTAGCAGTCTTCCATGTGCAACAGTTTCAAAAGCCTTTCTAAGATCCAAGTATATAATATCAAAGTTATTCCCTGCATCCAGTTCTTTTGTGACTGCATCATAGTATCCAATCAAGTTGGTCAGGCAAGACTTCCCCTTAACAAAACCATGCTGTGTCTGAGCTATAACTGAAGTCTTGTCTAAATGATCCTGCAGTGCTTCTTTAACCAGTGCCTCCATTAATTTTCCTGGAACAGAAGTTAAGCTCACAGGTCTATAGTTACTTGTGTCAGCCTTTGATCCTCCTTTGTGAATTGGGGTAACATTTGCACATTTCCAGTCTATGGGTACCTCCCCTGAGTCCAAGGAAGCTCTCATAATTATGGCTAAGGGTTTGCTTACTTCCTTTGCTGCCTCCTTTAATATAACTGGATAGATCCCATCCACCCCGGGTGCCTTTCTTGTGTTTATCTTCAACAGTTTCTCCTCCAATTTACTCCCAGTTATTTCAAGATTCTGTAGCTTACTGCTAGAGTTGACCTCTGGCAGTTGACCTCATGTGTAAATGTCGATGCAAAATATTCATTTAGTTTGTTAGCTACCTGAGCAGGATCATCAACAGTTGACCCATCAATATCAAGTGGACCAATCTGATTCATCCCCTTCCTTCTAGAGTTTACATAAGTAAAGAACTCTTTGCTGCTTTTTCTTTGCATCCCTTGCCAAGGATTTCTCGTAACCTGCCTAACCTCCTTTGTAACTTGGTTGCATATCAACTTGTATCTATCATAGGCTTCTGTGTCATGTGTTAATTTGTAAGTATCCCATGCATTTTTCTTCTCTGCCATATGTCTCATTAGTTCATCTGACATCCATTTTGGCCTATACCTTGAACAATATTTCTTAGTTGGTATGTAAAGCCTAGTAGCTTCCAAGATAAGTTCTTTGAATGCTTCCCATTTTGAATTTGCTGTTGGTAACATCATCAGTTGGTCCCACTGTATAGAATTTAAATACTGTCTCAGTCCATCATAGTCGCCTTTACGGAAGCAATAACCCTTCCCTTTACCCCTAATGGTAGTTACCTCTTTCAGTAAATCCCACTTCAGCACACTGTGATCACTGCCACCTAGTGGTTCATTTATCTGCAGATTCTTAATGCATGAAGAATCACTGCTGATAATCAAATCAAGAGTATTACTCCCTCTAGTTGCCTCCCGAACATGCTGATGTAGAAAACAATCATCCAATAAATCCACAAAAGCCCTGCTAGTGTGTGAGTAACCAGCCCCCAAATTCCAGTCAATATCTGGGAAATTAAAATCTCCCATTATAAGACACTCTGATTTACTGGCCCTCTCTATTTCCCTGTACAGTTCCTTATTATACTCATCAGAGTCATTAGGCCTATAGCACACTCCTACTCTCAATTTTGATCTCCCAATGCTTATGTCACACCAAACTGACTCAACACTGCACTGTCCAGCGATGTCGACTGGCTTCACTTCCTTGGTTTTTATGTGTTTCTTAACTAATAGCATAACCCCTCCCCCCTTCCTATCCTGTCTATCTTTTCTGTAGACGTTGTACTCCCCAAATTGCAGTTCTGCATCCCTTATATCTGTGTGACACCACGTCTCTGATATCCCAATATCTGCCTTTGATGTTTAGAGCAATACCTCAAATTCATCAAATTTATTTACTAAACTCCTAGCATTGGTGTACACGCAAGTACACCTGCACCTGGTTCTATTCTTAGCTACCCTAACACAACCCATGTGTTTACTTGTACCGCAATGGCTCCCAGCAGTCTCTGAAATACCATACATCTTGTTTTTCAGGCTTCTGCTCATTCTAATAGAAGCAGTGCAAGAATCTCTTTCACCTCTGCCAGTGGCTACTGTCAATCTATTGGTCTTTGTCTCCCCCCAAGCTAGCAGTTTTCCGACGCTTCTCTATGACCTCTTGTTGTTGTACTTCAGAGGGAATGCTGGGTAACGACACAGAGTGTAGTATTGATGCGCTGGCTTCGGTGCTCGGCGATGCCGCAGGCATGTCTATTTTGCAGCATTGGCTTTTAGGCCCAAATAAGACTGGAGTTTTCAGATACATCTTAACTTTTGAGTCTGGCTGCAAGTCTTGTCTGTTTAAGATAGGTGACATCTTGTCTAAAGCTACTAGTTGTTTTGTTCTGGTGGCGCAGTTACAAGCAGGAATTTGCGGAAAGATTTGCTCATCTGCTAATCAAAGTTGTAATGAGCAGTGCGATGAGGCTTACTAAGAGAGGAAGAACAATGCCCCTCTTGGGGGATGTATTACTTTCTGCCTTGTTTTAAAGGCGACAGTAGATTAGCTTGGGGTTCTAACCGAGTATGGCTCTATGAATTTTGGCATCAATTTTTGTGCTAGCAGCCGTCTCCGTCGTTTGTTTTGCCGTTTCGCTTTTGAGCGTCTGCCGGTGAAGCGAGCCGAGGTTTAGGTTTAGCGGTTGCGCCGAGGCTTAGTTGCGGAAAAAAAATTTATTTCGCCCGCTAGATGGCGCCACTTATTTTCGACATTAAATTAAAATTTTTTTTTACTTTACCCAGGCTCGAACCCATGTCATTGCTACTGATGGTCCGGTGCTTATCCCCACGGCTACCCTTTCAGTTATAAAAATATGTGTAAATGTAGCTGTTATAGTTAAGAGTGGTGTGAGTGTGACGTAGGAAGTTGTATTTCGCCTTGTTCTGATTGGAGGGGGATACGAACCGATGTTCTGATTGGTCTGGGGGTATAAACCGACTACGTCTGTGACTTTGTGCCTGTGATTTCTGGCCGGTTGATGCCGTAGAAATTGTCTGTTTTTACCGCGTTGGTTTTCAAGCTACCGTGTTCGCAATGAATTGTGGGTTCGCGCAGGCACACGCACACACAAGCCCGAGCTCTCCCGCTCGCGCACACACGCAGGCACACACACACACACAACACACACACACACACACACACACCGAGCAGCACACCTTTCCCAAGACAAAGGATTTGGCGGGAAAAATGTGGACGTTTCGCCTAACATATGGGTACATACCGGGCCACAAAACTTCGAGCAGGGAGATTGCAGCGACATCGGAAGACCCAGAAACTGTGTCACCATCTAGCGAGTCATTCTGAAAGCTGAAAATTAAAGATTTTATTTTATGTAAGGTGTTTAAATGTATTTTTTTCCTAGATAGCCATGACTTTGACGTTTTATAAATATATCTCCGTAGTTTTGTAATATGTGTCGCCATCTATCGAGTCATTCTGAAAGCTGAAAATTAAAGATTTTTATTTAAGGATGTTTTTTTTTTTTTTCTCACATACGGGTACTTGGGGGGCCACAAAACTTCGAGCAGGGAGATTGCAGCGACATCGGAAGACCCAGAAACTGAGTCGCCATCTACCGAGTTATTCTGAAAGCTGAAATTTAAGGTTTTTTTATGTAAGGTGTTTAAATGTATTTTTTCCTAGATAGCCATGACTTTGACGTGTTATAAATATATTTCCGAGCTTTGCAATATGTGTCGCCATCTATCGAGTCGTTCTGAAAGGTGAAAATTAAAGATTTTATTTAAGACGGTGTTGTCATCTGTTGAGTCATTCTGAAAGGTGAAATTAAAGATTTTATTTAAGTTGCTTTGATGCTTAATTTTTTTCCCAACACACGCAACCAAGAAACTGTGGCTCCATCTAGTGAATAATTCTGAAAGCTGAAAAATCTGAAATTAAGGAATTTATTTCATTTTGTGTCCTTTTTTATGGTTAAATTTATATGTATATATTTTTACCCATAACTATTTGTGATGGTTCCTCTGGAATTTGTATTCTACTGTTTACTATCTATGGGGAAAAAAAAACTTAAGTTGCTTTTGATATTTACCAAAAAAAAAAAAACAAAACACGGAGACAACCAAGAAACTTTGGCTCCATCTAGTGAATAATTCTGAAAGCTGAAAAATCTGAAATTAAGAATTTATTTCATTTTATATCCTTTTTATGGTTAAATTTATATTTATATATTTTTACCCATAATTATTTATGATGTTTCCATTTTTCTCTGCAAGTTGAATTTGTATTCTGATGTGTAGAGTCTTTCTAAACAGGAAAAAAAAAAAAACCTGAAAAGTAAAATGTGTTTATATTTATTTACCGTCTTCGTGAAGCACTGGCGCCATCTTCTGTTTCTGTCTGCAAGTTTGATTTTTTTTAATATATATATTTGAAATCATTTTCTTTCCTAAAAAAGGTTATTGATTAATGGAAAATTAAAACTTATTTTCTACTTTCTAAGAAAAAAAGACAGACAATATTTTTTCAAATAGATATGTTTTATTGATAAATAATAAAAAATAAAAATTACAACTTAGTGGGGTCATCGTTAGTTTTACCCCATCTTTAAGCATTAGCATCCAAACCCATATAAGATGCAAAGAAACATGGATCGCGCCATAAGTATTCTTGGTTTTCGTAGAAGTCCATCTGGAAAAAAAAAAAAGAAATGTTAGAAGATTACAACGATCCGCGCGTCGTTGGGAGTTTTAGTGGTATTAATTCATTACAAAAACATACAAAATTACCCCGGCGTATCGTGAAAGAGTATTTGTCATCTCAGCCTGCTTATGTCAGACACAAACCTCAAAGAGTTAATTTTCCTAGAAACCAAATAATAGTTCCTGGACTACACCATACATTTCAGTGTGACTTAGCAGAAGTTTCCAATCTGTCTGATGCTAATGACGGAGTGTGTTATTTACTCGTCTGTATAGACGCTTTTTCTAGATACGCCTGGGTGAGAACATTTAGAAATAAAACATCGAAGCAGATGGTAAAAGCATTCAAATCAATTTTCAAGGAAGAAACGCCATTCAGTCTTAACAGCGACAGAGGCAGAGAGTTTATAAACAAAGATGTGAGGGCCCTATTTAAATCTCTCAACATTAATTTTTATACTACTAGATCGGAGAAAAAGGCTGCAATCGCTGAACGTTTTATTCGAACTCTGAAAGAAAAAATATTTAAATGGATAACTTATTCTGAAAGTAAGAAATATGTGCATGTTCTTCCCGACATTGTAGCTACTTATAATCGAACGCCACATCGAACCATAGGAATACCTCCAGCCGATGTCACTTTGCATAATGAAGAAGACGTCTACAGGAAATTGTACTTGAAAAAAACCAAAGAACAGATTCCTAAATTTAAACTGGGGGATCGTGTCGTTCTAAGTACAGGTTCACATCTTTTCCGCAAAGGATTCTGGGGCAATTGGACTCGTGAGATTTTTACTATATCTCAAGTATTGAAACAAAGAAAACCAGTTGTGTACAGAGTACAAGACAAAACAGGTGATACGATCGAAGGTACCTTTTATGAACAACGGTTACAGCTTGTTAATATTCACGACTCGTTACCAATCGACGTGTATCTTATTGAAAAAGTACTTAAGGAGCGACGTGTGGGAGGAGAACGTCAATTCCGTGTTAAGTGGCTAGGATACCCTGCTTCCTACAACAGTTGGGTTTCAGCTAAAGATGTTCTTAACACTACCGAATAATGCGTGTATGGCTTTCCATCCCCAGAATACGCAATCTAATTTTACCATCGTCTTACCCGATACTATATCGTTGAAAGGCAGGTGGGAGGTAGCACTTGCAGAAATACACGTACCTAAGTCCTGGGATAATATCTCCGAAGGCTGGGCCGAGTTTGCAATTCTACAGAAAGAACCGACAATTAGGAACCCCGAGGTTTACATGTTGCACGACGAGTACGAAAATTCGACTAAATTGATTGAACATATGTATGGTCTTAATGCCAATTTAGAGGTTAAAGTAGAAGAGACAGAATTCAAAGAGAGATTCACAATTCGTGTTAAAAATGGTTGTGAGTTGCGTATGCCTTTACGAACAGCTCGAATTCTAGGACTAGCCCACAAGGTAGCGGTGAGGGGTGATATTGTTGACAAATATAGAAATTTCAAAGGAGAGCACATCGGAAAGTGGATACCTAAAGGTAAAATAGTGATACCATCAATAAAAACTGACAGTGAGTCTGTTGACAGGAAGCTTGTGTTCGTACAACCACCGACTCGTGATGTTCGCGAGCATAAAATTCCTTATGGTCATTACAATAGCGTCTCCGAAATTCTAAAGGTTATGACTTTTATAGCCCCTGAAATTAAAGGTTCTGTTAATGCACATGGTTTTGTTTCTTTCGAAATAGAAAGTAGTGTGCGTCTTTGTTTCCCTGAGATTGGACTCGGCGATTTACTCGGTTTTGAACGTTTGCCCAATGGTTTCGAAGGAACGGTGAGATCAAAATTTCCGGGTGATATAAATAGAGGGGTCGGGTCTTATTTCGTTTATAGTGCCTTGATTGAGGACCAGTTTGTAGGTGATACTAGAGCGCCTCTGTTGCGAGTAGTACCGTTCGGAAGCAATGGTGAATTCTTACATTTGGATTATTACCCTGTGCTTCTCTCAAGCATTCAATCCATTTCTATTCAAATTCGCACAGACACCGGTCAGTTATTTCCATTCAGAGGTGGTAAAACTCTAATTAAGTTGCATTTTTGGCCCCAATGAACGCGTACGTCGAATACTACAAAGTGCAGGTGGGGGGAAATCCCTACTTTGCTGGAGCAGCGATCCAGAGGGGCCAGGGTTTAGGCAGTATATTCCGATCAGCATTTACATTTCTTTCTCCACTTTTGAAACCCGCTGCCAAGTTCATAGGTCGCCAAGTGTTGTCGGCAGGTCGTAATATGATCGATGATGTCATTTCGGGAGCACCCGTGAAACGATCAATTATGAATCGAGCTTCTGAAGTAGGACAGGCCATTAAGCAAAAAGTCCGTAGTCAGAGTGGAGGCAAGCTTCGAAAAAAAAAAAAATATCAGGACATCTTTCAATGATGGGCGAGGTTATGATGTCAGAATTAGACCTGTTTGCACAGCCGGTCACTAATCTGTGCGTCGAACGATCTTCTTACGTTACTTTCTTGCCTTTAGCTGCTGTGGACACGCCTGGACCAATAGAATTTTCCATACCCGGAACATCGGAAGAATATCTGGACCTGGGAAAAACTTATTTGCGACTCAAAGTACAGTTAACTCAAAGCGATGGAAAAGAACTAACATCGAGTGTCGGCGTTGTCAACAACTTTTTTCACTCCATGTTTAAACATGTGGATCTTTTCGTTCAAGACAAATTAATTAATCCTAGCAGTGACACATATGCCTATAGAGCTTATTTAGAAACGCTTTTGAATTTTGACAAAGGAGCAAAAAAATCCCAACTCACTACAGAGCTGTTCATAAAAGACAATGTTTCCGATGTTTCACAAATGTTTTCTCAGGCCGACAGCGGTATGAATCAACGTATGAAGTTTTTTTCGAAAACCAAAACTGTGGAACTTTTGGGGCGTCTCAGACTAGATTTGTGCCATCAAGCCAAATATATTATTAACAGCGTATCGATCCGTCTGAGAATGGTTCGCAGTTCGCCCGAGTTCTGTCTGTTGTCTCTCGACAATACGGCGAAGATTCACGTACGCGAAGCTTGTCTTTTTGTGCGTAAAGTTAAACTTAACCCCAGCATACAGTTAGCGCACATGAGTGTTCTTGAAAAACACCCTCTTGTATATCCCGTTAACAGAGTTGATGTTACTTACTTTTCAATCCCAAAGGGCATGTCAGACTCTACCAGAGACAATATATATCTAGGTCAGATCCCCGCTCGTTTAATAGTCGGTATTGTGTCCAGTGATAGTTTCAATGGTTCCCTCAAAACCAACCCCTTCAATTTTGGTCACTACAACCTGTGTTATTTACTTCTGACTGCTGATGGTGTCCAGCATCCCTCCTTACCGCTAACACCCGATTATAAGAACGGACATTATACCCGGTCCTACCTGTCTCTTTTTACATCGCTAAACAAGTGGAATTCCGACTGCGGTAACGACATATCGCTCTTGGATTATACTGAAGGGAACGTGCTTTATGCTTTCGATCTGACTCCAGACAACAATGCGGTGGGCGAACATATTAGTTCTTTACGACAAGGTGGAGTTCGGCTCGAACTGAAATTCGCAGAACCTCTCCCCGAAAACGTTACAGTGATCTTGTATGCTGAATTCGAAAACATTCTTTCTGTGACTAAAGACCGTTCGATAATCGTAAATTATGAACACTAGAGATATATTAAAGGTTTTAGAAGCAGACAGTGAATCGAGAAAACATCTGATAGGTGTCTGTGCCAGGGATGAGTTACCGTCAAGAATACAGAGAAAACCAGCATTGTTAGTCATCAATACGGACTTTTCGTATATGCCCGGCACTCATTGGGTTTGCATTTTCCTGGGAAAAAACAACAGTCAATATTTCGACAGCTTTGCAAGACCGCAGACTCAGGACATTGCAGAGTTCCTTAACCAAAACAGCAAGAAATGGACATATAACAAAGTGGTGATTCAACATACAGAATCTATAGCATGTGGACTGCATTGTATTTTTTTCCTAACACATAGGTGTAGATGTATTTCTGTCAAAGATTGTAAACAAATATTATTGTAAAGATTTGTGGGCAAATGATGTTATAGCAACATTACATGTACTTCAACACTTACTTGCAAAATAAAATTTTATTTATTTTTTTTAAAAAGTGTCTGTTTTATTGAAAAAAAAACTTACCATAACGATATCCAAGTGTGTTTTCTTCTCAAACGACGCGGGGATATCAGAGCAGTATATCGGCGTTTGACAGGCTTACGGGATTTTTTTTCACTCCGCCCTCGGGCTGTTGTTGTTGCTGCGCTTCAGAGTAGGGAATTGTGGGTAGTGAGATGGCGGCGGCGGCAGCTGTTGATACGGTACCCTCGATGTCATTCGATGCCGTCGGAGACGGCTGTTTTGCGGCATTATTTTTCAGACCTAAATATGTTTGCAGTATCTGAAGGTACATTTTAACTTTTGACTCTGGCAGTAAATCCTGCCTTTTTAAGATTTCAGACATTTGCTCGTCTAAAGAGAGCATCTGTTTTTGTTCTGGCGGTGCAGCTACAAGCAAGAATTTGCGAAAAGACTCGTTCATCTTCGGATCAAGCTTGCAATTAGTGGTACTACGATGCTGGTTAATAATGGAAACAGAGCACCTCCTTGTTGAATTATTAACTTCCGCCTGGTTTTAAATGCCCCTTTTTTATCTGCTAGTGTTCTGAGCAGACGTTTTTTGCGCTGTAACTTGTTTTTCACTCTGTCTGGCAAAGGAATACAGCCTTTGATTATATTTTTGCAGATTTCACAGAGCGAATTTATTTGTGTGGGATCTGAGCTCTTTAGCAGAGTTGATGCTTGTTTTGGTCGAGCTTCCGCCAGATACTTTATGAAATTAGCGTTGTTTTTTAGACGCTTAGCCATGAGGGTACATAGATTATAGTAGATCCTTCGCTTGGCAATACGTGTGAGCGCAGCCTTAGTATATCTGCAGTTTCCTGACGAAAATCAAACAGCAAATATGAATGTGGATCGCGTGTGGCATCTTTATATATGTCGACTAAAACACGTGTCCTTCCGGGAAACACTTGACTACCTAGATGTGAGATTTGTCGCGAGTCGCGAGGGTTTTTAAAAACAATCAAGTAGTGTGAATTCAAGTTAATAGTACGGAACTGTGTGCCTTGGGAGAACAAATTTTGCGTTAATAATATTACACTCAGATTTCTGTGGTGTGATCCTTTTATAAATATTTCCGAAACGACAATACTATCTTTTGCTTGGCTAATGAGATCATCTAAAACAAGTAAATTGTTTACTTTTGGATCGAATTCGGGGATGTTTAAACCATCCACGAACTCGATTTGCGGGTAACACCGAAACTTATCTTGAAGTTCTGAATAGCAATAGACGATTCTTTGAGGTTGTGGCGAAATTAAATGTTCACTATTTTCTAACAGTGACAACACAAACGTTGTCTTGCCGCTCTGTGTCGCTCCCGATACTATAGCTGTGAAGGGGTGCTTGAACATTGTGTAAATGATCGCGCGCGAGTCTGGATCAAGTATTTATGTGTGTGTGTGTGTGTTCGCGCGTCGATGCGAGAGGCAGGACTAGTAACGGTAAAAGACAGAAGGTGACGTCTCCAGAAAAACGAAACATTGTCCCCTTTTTTAAAAAAAAACTGTGAGTTGTGAAAAAGGTGATCAGCGACAACACGAAAAAGGATTCCCCATCATCTAAGCGCACCCAGTCACTTCGTGACTGGGTGGGAGGGGTGCCGCGATCCCCCCATGCGCGCGCCCGTCACAATGTGACGGGTTGGGAGGGTGCCGCGACCCCCCCACGCCCCGGCGCCCCGCGATTCCCAACCGAGTGCCGTCACGAATGTGACGTCGGTGGGAATAAGATGGGAAGTACGTGCCCGTTCGAACTCTCCAACATCTTGAAAAAAAAAGGAGACATCACCAGGGTGTAGCCATTGAAAAACTGCTTAGTGTCAAAAACATGGGGATTTCACTGGGTTTTTTTCTAATGTTGAAAGTATGATGATTAGGTGGTTAGCTTTCACTATGTGTCTTGGAAATATCCATAAGGGTAAGTGCGTGTGTCGTCTCCTACCACACGTTTAGCGAAAGTAAAGCCAAACCTTTTTGTTACTGAGGACTCAAGGAGACGAGAAGTACGCTTGTCTCTCCGGACAGAAAACGGTACCTCGACAGAAACGTCAACATGTTGGCCTTTTGCAGCGGCAATCATAACATCCAAGTTGACTAACTTCGCGTTTTTGGCATTAAGAGTCACACCCTTGCATTTGGTCACAGTTTTACCTCCTCGGGTTTGGAAGGAGTAAGATTTGGGACCGGTCGAGGCAAACTCGACAATGTGGTCCCCAGACAATTCATCTGTGAGCTGCCCCAGCGAGTGACCTATGGGTGGACATTCGTCGCCCGGTTTTTGGATGAACACTATGGAATCAGTATCGCAATATAAAAGAGATTGACGTAGAGTAGTCATAGCTTTGTAGAGCTTTATTCGGCCATAGGAAGCGACGAAAGAGCCAATGACTGCATTGCCCCGACGGTATGGTTCATCCGTTCCGTCGATTGGGGCGAAGGCAACTTGCATTATATCATCAGTCACTAACATGGCGTCGTGGATGATTTTTGTATCGTCCATAAAAAGCTGTACAACGCTTTCGTAAGTGTTACATACTGCTGTGCTCACCCTATTAGTTCTCATTGCGAGCCGTCCCCACAAACTATTGAGACATAATTTTGCAAGTGCGCGCTTAGCGGGGTTCGCCTTTATTTCGTGCCTGTCCATAGAGATACCTTCCCTACTTTTAAAATCGGAAATGTATGGATCGGGTTCAACCCCTTCCGGCCAACCCGACGCCTCCTGTTTGATCTTCAAGAAGGTGTCTATGTAGCCACCAAATAACGACTTATGGCTCTCTTTGAAATGCCAAACTTCGTAGATGTTATCAATTTTATAACCGCTCTCAACAGCCAGGTAAAACTCAGGCGTGCACCAGATTCCCGAAAAGCTCCGATCCTCGTGATTACAAGTGGGCGACATCTGCTCGGCACAAGCACCACATAGTGGGAACACTAATTTGCCATTGGAGCTTATTGGGAGGACGGGTAAGAACTCCTTTTCGGGCGCTGTCACCCTAGCATGGATTATACCAAAATATGCATTGTGACTATAGTCAAAGTCGCTAAGAATAACTTCGGGGTGACCGCGGGGCAATACGCCGTATTTGCAAACCCACGGATACAACGAACAGAAATCCACATAGTGAATCTCCTCGTTATCCGCCACCTGGTGGTAAAGTTTAAAGCAGTCAACTCTGCCTCCTCTGAGAGCGCTACGAGGTGTAATCGATTCGTGCGTTATGAATGCTGCAACAAATTCTTTCATGACTGGGTTGTTTTTCTCTTGGCTGTCAAACTGACATTCCCATACGGAAACCACATCATATCCCTGAACCCTAATGAAGGCCTCGCGGTCCATGGTTTCAGCGTATAGGGCGCCCATAGGCTTGTTTCTCTGTGTCTGTATAGTACTAGACCGAACACAATTCTTGCACCCGTGATAGTAACAACCATAGAATTCGTAAGCGGTTCTATCACATACCCCATCTAATAAAAAAGGACCTACTCTAACTTCCCCGCCCTGTGACCGAGCGTGTTGAATTTTAATGTTGTTCTGTTGTTCCAGCCATGAAAGCCAAGCCAACGCCTTCCTACTCTGTGTGTTACTCCCTATGTAGCCGCCAGGTGGCAGGATAGCCATTGTGTTTGGTTCTAAATAGTTTCTGGCGAAGATCCTGCTACAAGCACCGGCGATAGTAATGTCCTGACAGAAAGGATCAACTTGCGAGACTGCTATGAAGAGAGAACGGAACTTATTGCAGGAATCTCGCAATACCCTCACGTCGTCTAAGGCATAGGCCAAAAGTTCACATTTCAGGTTGTAGGTATCTCGTGACTTCTCTTGGTACCATAACACGAATTCCGTACGGGTTTCTTCGCTCATGAATTCCGGTTTAAAATATTTTTGATCGGGCAAAGCTCCTACATAATCTAATGTATCTATCTTGTGGAATTCGTGAGGGAAGAAGCCCTTACGCACCTCTGGCAGCTCGAACATAGCTGGCAGTTTTCGGAGTGGCACTGTTAGAAATGAATAAGAGTCCAAGAAGACTATGTTTAACGATTGTAGAAAGATGCTCAAAATCTTTGACCCATCATAGTTCGTGTGAGGAACTATGTGTTTCGCGAAAATATAAGAAAGCACAAAGTAGCCGTCAAAACCGCGAAGGTTGTGGGCGATTACTCGCACATTCTTATATTTTGGCTCTGTGTGTCGAAGTTTTCGGCCATCACTACCTCGTTTCACGGTCTCTCGGACTCCTAACAGATCATCCAAAAACTCAGCCACGCAATTTCGGCCCCAGTAAACGCGTTCCTGGTCGCCAAAAGAAGCAACGCAGAGCACAGCCACATGCTCACCATCCAGCAAGACTGTTTCTGTGTCAAAGTAGACAACAGAAACATTGTGCTTCGGGTCCTCAGGTTTTTGAACAAAGCAATGTTGTGTTTTGTGCACAGTCTTACAATGGCTACAGAAGTCGGGGTGGATGCATTTGTGTGCTGTATTGGTAAGAAAAGTGCACATACAAACGCTACAGCGATGCACTTCAGAGCAGGTTTTGTTTGCCCTGTGAGCATTAATGCATGCATCGCCTTGGAAAAAGCGATTACACAAATTACACAGGAGAAGGTTGTCTTCATTATGAACGGCGACAGCTCTGCATCTATTGCACTTGAAAGAGCAATTGTGTGTGTTTAGTCTCTCGCGTGTAGGTAAAACTTTAAGGCAAAGGGGACAATAGTAATCACTGCCAAACAGAGCTTTCAAAGATCGCACAAGATCATAATGTCTGTCGTGACTGAGTAGAAATATCTGTTTATCTGCAGCGGGGCCCCGATATGCAACTTCAAAACCACACTCAGCGGAAATTACAACAAGTTGGTAATCTGGGATCGCATGCTGAAACAGTTCAACTTCATTCAAGCCACAACTTTCTAAGGCAACCCCTGCGATACCATGTAAATTTGCAGCTCTGATAGTTTGCATACTACGTTTATCCTCTCGCACCTGTCTGTATGTTTTAGCATCGTCCTGATGGGCCGAAATACCAACAGCTAATTCTCTGGCAAGACATAAACTATCGGTATTGTTGATTTAAATGACAGCTTTTTTTTTTTTTTAAAAAATCATTCAAATTCAACATTGCCCGTTTTTTTATATTCTCAGAACGATTACCACCCTCCCCCCTATTAGTGATATTAATAAGAATTATGTCCAGACTCAAGTCGTCCGTTATCATAAATTCACTGTTTGATTGATCAACTGCTATGAAAGCAGCCACCACACGGTCAAACGTTAGATCCGTCAGGGGCATGAATGGCAAATTTATAGGGGTTTTTAGGCTAGGTGCGTCTAAGCACAATCTAACATGGGAATAATCGCCTTGACTGCTTAAATTGGCGATTATTTCCTCTAGCATCCGTCGAAAGTTCGAAAAAAACAGATCCTCGTCTGCTAAATCTGCCAAGTTTCTAAACCGGACCTCGTAAGATTTAAATAAGGTCGGTATTTCTGTGAAAAGCGAACTACCCCATCCTGTATCTGGTAGTTGTTGTTGTTCTGGAAGTCTGCTTCTCTTTCTTCCATCTAAAATTTAAAAAAAGTGTCGCATAAGATTTAGGGATTTGTTTTCGTGAAAAAAAAAAAAAAAATCTATAGACATACTTACATCATCGTCCTCGGCGTTAAAACATCCAGACAGTAAAGATGAACTATCGAGCTCAGTTTCATCTTTACCAGCACCTTCTAAACTGCAGTCACTAGAGCATCCGGGCTTATGCTCCACAACTTCGCTGTCATTCGAACATCCAGGTCGAGCCTCAACATTATCAGTAGCACCTTCTAAACTGCAGTCACTAGAGCATCCGGGCTTATGCTCCACAACTTCGCTGTCATTCGAGCATCCAGGTCGAGCCTCAACATTATCAGTGGTAGTAGTAGTATTAAAGAACTCGGCATTCTGAAAAGAGTAGCGTAAAGAAAAACACAGTTACTAAACAATAATTCTATAAACATTTTTTTTTTTTAAAAAATCAAATAAAAATTTTTCAGTAATGAAAAAAAGAAATACACTAGTGTACACTAAGCTTTGACAGTAGTCAATTTCCGCCTTGATCATTTCAGTTTCCTCGTATTCTTTTTCAATCTTCATAACATCATTTAGGAATGATGAATCGTCATCCATTGCTAGAAAAACTTCTTCCATGTTCATAATGATAGCTTGTAAGCAGGTGTGATATGTGGTCGTATTGACCCCCCTTTTAAAGCAAACTCGTGGATTGAAACGACATTTGACGACAACCAATCAGTGCTTAGATTCAAGAGTATGTGAATGTCACAACCAATAGGAAATTACTACAGTATGAGAGTTAAAGTCACAACCTATAGGAAATCACTATGGTATGAGGGTGAAATGCAAAAGACATTGAAGGAAATACCTGTGGAATGCTTTCGTGAACTAGCGGACTCAATGTCTCCCAAACAGCCACATTTGAAGATAAGTTATCTTTTTTTTGCTTTTTTTTTCATACCAAATTTGAACAAAGGCTTTGGGGACGATATCAACGTTAGTTATGGGGGATTATATGTCCTTTGTACGACATGTCACAAACAACAACAGCAACATTTGAAGGCGAGTTATCTTTTTGTTGTATGACATGTCACAAACAGACACATTTGAAAGTGAGCTATCTTTTTTTTTCCCATCCACTCAGGAATGCTAAAGAATTGTGAACATCTGTGCAGCATGCATTGAAGGAAATACCTGTGGAATGCTTTCGTGAACTAGCGGACTCCATGTCACAAACAACAACATTTGAAGATGAGTTATCTTTTTTTTCCTTTGTACGACATGTCACAAACAGCCGCATTTGAAGATGAGTTATCTTGGGACAGACATCTCCTTCACAACATGTACCTACTTGCTCCTGACATGTCACGAGTTTATGAGCCAATAAGAAGGCTAGTAGATTCTAAGCATCTGATGTTATGAGCCAATAACAAGGCTAGTAGATTCTAAGCATCTGATGTTATAATCCAAAAGATCACATTTGCAGTTTGGAACTTTCTCAGTGCGGTTGTAATTTTTTTTCCACTGCTGTTTTCCCACAAAAATGTCACGGCACGAAATGTTTGATGATATAAGACGACCAAATGTAACTTTCTACAGACGTCTGAGCCACAGCAGCACAGTTCGTGCTTATTGTCACGAATTCGAGCCACATGTTACGATCGAGACATCTAATACGCACATGATGTTATCGAGAAACCAGTGGGAAGAATTCAAAAGCAAAATGACTGATATCTTGCTTTCCGTAAGAGCCAGATCTAAAGATGAAATCCATCTACCGGGGATCCGAATCAATACAGATGGTGGTGTTTGTGATTTCTATTGAAAACAATTCTCGCTATCAGGAGAACGACAAATGACTCTCCACCTTTCTGAACTTGAAGCTATATCTAATAGAATCATAGACATAGATTCTGTTCTTCAACGTCTAGAAGACGAAAAACCCGCATTTCTGTTAATGCAGTCAGTTATATTGGAACATCTTGATTGTGTTAGAGAACGTATAAAGAACGACGTGTTTACTGGTTCTATCGATGTTTCGTTTAACGACGTCTATGCATATTACATAAGAAACGCTGAACCATCTACAAGTGTTAAAATTTTTATTGCTAAGTGTTCGAAAGAAGGTGTAGTTACTGAGTTGAACGATTATGCTTTGTACAATGCTGTAGTTTCGATGATCGAAGAACTTCAAACTGCTTACACGACGAAATATACGAAGTATCCGTTCTGATCAAAGCAATGTATATATGTAAGTGTTGATTTTGTGATTAGTAACTACATCTGTAAAACTTACAAATAAAAGAATATCTATTTGAAAAAGATATTGTCTGTCTTTTTTCTTAGAAAGTAGAAAAATAAGTTTTAATTTTCCATTAATCAATAACCTTTTTTAGGAAAGAAAATGATTTCAAATATATATTACATTAAAAAAAAAATCAAACTTGCAGACAGAAACAGAAGATGGCGCCAGTGCTTCACGAAGACGGTAAATAAATATAAACACATTTTACTTTTCAGGTTTTTTTTTTCCTGTTTAGAAAGACTCTACACATCAGAATACAAATTCAACTTGCAGAGAAAAATGGAAACATCATAAATAATTATGGGTAAAAATATATACATATAAATTTAACCATAAAAGGATATAAAATGAAATAAATTCCTTAATTTCAGATTTTTCAGCTTTCAGAATTATTCACTAGATGGAGCCAAAGTTTCTTGGTTGTCTCCGTGTTTTTTTTTTTTTTTTTTTGGTAAATATCAAAAGCAACTTAAGTTTTTTTTTTCCCATAGATAGTAAACAGTAGAATACAAATTCCAGAGGAAACATCACAAATAGTTATGGGTAAAAATATATACATATAAATTTAACCATAAAAAAGGACACAAAATGAAATAAATTCCTTAATTTCAGATTTTTCAGCTTTCAGAATTATTCACTAGATGGAGCCACAGTTTCTTGGTTGCGTGTGTTGGGAAAAAAATTAAGCATCAAAGCAACTTAAATAAAATCTTTAATTTCACCTTTCAGAATGACTCAACAGATGACAACACCGTCTTAAATAAAATCTTTAATTTTCACCTTTCAGAACGACTCGATAGATGGCGACACATATTGCAAAGCTACGGAAATATATTTATAAAACGTCAAAGTCATGGCTATCTAGGAAAAAATACATTTAAACACCTTACATAAAATAAAATCTTTAATTTTCAGCTTTCAGAATAACTCGGTAGATGGCGACTCAGTTTCTGGGTCTTCCGATGTCGCTGCAATCTCCCTGCTCGAAGTTTTGTGGCCCCCCAAGTACCCGTATGTGAGAAAAAAAAAATATATCCTTAAATAAAAATCTTTAATTTTCAGCTTTCAGAATGACTCGATAGATGGCGACACATATTGCAAAGCTACGGAAATATATTTATAAAACGTCAAAGTCATGGCTATCTAGGAAAAAAATACATTTAAACACCTTACATAAAATAAAATCTTTAATTTTCAGCTTTCAGAATGACTCGCTAGATGGTGACACAGTTTCTGGGTCTTCCGGTGTCGCTGCAATCTCCCTGCTCGAAGTTTTGTGGCCCGGTATGTACCCGTATGTTAGGCGAAACGTCCACGTTTTTCCCGCCAAATCCTTTGTCTTGGGAAAGAATGTGTGCTGCTCGGTGTGTGTGTGTGTGCCTGCGTATGTGCGCGAGCGGGAGAGCTCGGGCTTGTGTGTGCGTGCGCGAACCCACAATTCATTGCGAACACGGTAGCTTGAAAACCAACGCGGTAAAAACGATTTCTACGGCATCAACCAGCCAGAAATAACAGGCAAAGTCACAGACGTAGTCGGTTTATACCCCCAGACCAATCAGAACATCGGTTCGTATCCCCCTCCAATCAGAACAAGGCGAAATACAACTTCCTACGTCACACTCACACCACTCTTAACTATAACAGCTACATTTACACATATTCTTATAACTGAAAGTGGGGATAAGCACTGGACCATCAGTAGCAATGACATGGGTTCGAGCCTGGGTAAAGTAAAAAAAAATTTAAATCTAATGTCGAAAATAAGTGGCGCCATCTAGCGGGCGAAATAATAACTAAAATATATTTTTCCGCAACTAAGCCTCTGCGCAACCGCTAAACCTAAACCTTGGCTCGCTTCACCGGCAGACGCTCAAAAGCGAAACGGCAAAACAAACGACGGAGACGGCTGCTAGCATGAAAATTGACGCCAAAATTCATAGAGCCGTACTCGGTTAGAATCCCAACCTAATCTACTGGCGACGTTTATTTGCAAGCATTTTAAGCAACATCTTGGGCCGTGAATTGCTTTTTTCTCTGTCAAAAGAATGTTATCTTTGATGAAGTTTTTGCAAATTTCACAGAGAATTAATCTGCCCAGGATTTGAGGCTTTCAAAATGCAGTTGCCTGTTTTGGTCGAGCTTCTGAGCGATACTTTATGAAGTTAGAGTTGCATTTCAAACTTCCAGGAATGTGGGTGCACAGACCAGTGTCCCCTTCGTTTTGCAACACGTGTAAGCACAGTTGTAACCTATCATCAGTATCCTAACAAAAATCAAATATGAATGCAGATCGTGTGTAGCATCTTTTTATATATCAACCAGAACACGTGACCTACCAGGCAGCATTTGGGTTGCTAGATGCAAGATTTGTCAGGAGTTACGAGGACTTTTAAAAACAATTAATGGGAATTCCCACTTAAGGTTAAATTTGTGGTATAGTACTTATAGTACAGAACTGAGTGCCTTGAGAGAATAAGTTTTGCGTTAATAAAATCACAGATTTCTGTGGTGTGATCCCTTTATAATTATTTCAGACACTACAGCACTGTTTTGCTGGGTTAATGAGATATTTTTTTCAAAAATTCATTCAAATTCAACCTTGCCCGTTTTTTATGTTCTCAGAACGATTACACCCTGCCCCCGATTGGTAATATTAATAAGAATAACGTACAGACTCAAGTCGTTGTAATCGTAAATTCACTGTTCAGCCGATGGCTATAAATGCAGCCATCACACAGTCAAGTGTCAGATTGGACAAGGGCATGAAAGTTAAATTTATGTGGTTTTTGAGGCTTGGCACATCCAAACACAACCTAACCTGGGAATAGTTTCCCCCGTGCACTTAAAGGCCCTATTATCTCTTGGAGCATTTGCCGAAAGCTTGAAAAAACTGTTCACCATCGTCGAGCATACCAAGATTGCTAAATCAGACTTGATGTTTTAAATAAGGCCTGATAGTTTTTTGAATAGTGCTCAACCACATCCCGAATATTGTACAAATGTTCGTAATTTTCTACCTGAATGCCTCCTCCTACCTCCATCTGAAAAAAAAATTGTGTAAGAGGAAGGCCTTTTCACTTAAATCGTTTTCACTAACAAAAAATAATAATATAGACATATTTCTCTCCTCATCAACTTTAACCACCTCCAAACTGGGTGTGCTTTGGGAATCTTTTTCCGGGAGCTCTGCACTTCACAAAATCTGAGGACCGTCGGTAGAGCGACCAGCTATTCCAGTTGCTCACCACTAAGTGGATGCAAACGGCCATTTTCTCCATATTCTGAAAAAAAAAAAATATGAAAGTAACTGTTTAAAATACGATTAGCGACAATAACTCTATAAGCAATTTTAAAATCGATAAAAATTTTTCAGTAATGAAAAAATACTCACTTGAAAACTCCAAATTCTTACAAAAACTGGTCACAAATACAACCCTTGAGAACCAAAGATTAAAAACCATGCTTAATACAAAACAACTGCCTGCTTCCACCCCTGTTGCAATATATGCTAGTGTTGCAGCAGCTAATGCGGGCAGAAAAACTGATGTTGACTTGATTCCCTCCGGGACTCAAGTAAGATATGTTATCCTGATTAAGGCAAACGCTCAATACGAACTGCAAACTAGTGATGAGGTGAAGCGGTTACCAATAATCTAAAAGCAGAACTTAAACACTTAAAGATCAAATCAATCCGTCAGGTTAGGGACAAAGGTATAGCTATAGAGACGGCTACAATTAACGATTTAAACAAAATCAAAAACTGTCCAAAATTACCTAAATTGAATCTTTCTGCAGACACACCAAAGAAACTCAACCCCACCATGATCGTGTACGATGTACATAAAGACACCACTGAACAAGAGTTCCTGGATGATCTCTTTGGAAAAAACTGTACTGAGAGTAAAATCACCTTGGAAGATTTCAATAAAGGTGTTAAAGTCCGATTTAAAATGTTCCCAAAAAATAAGGGTAACAAACATTGGGTTATTGAATTAACCCCAGAAATAAGGACACATTTCCTAAATATTAATGGCTGCATCTATCTTGGGTGGTCTGTCCACACACTAAAGGATTTCCTCATAGCCTCAAGATGCACAAAATGTTTACAATACGGACACTCCCACAAATTCTGTCACCAACCCAACCTGTGGACATTGTGGCTTGGTTGGCCACCAGTCTTCGTCTTGCCCCTCCTCCTCAGGCCCTGTCTCCTGCCCAAATTGCTTACGCCGCAAACGTGAGCATCACACTCCTACAAAGATTCCTCCTGTCCTGAATTCATCAGAGCGCAGGAAATAACAAAACAACGAACAAACTACATTCACTCCCCCCACTAATGGCTCTAGTATTGCTCCAGTAAAATCCTTTCAATTAAATTGCCAACGTTCGTCATCCGTACTTTCTGACCTATCAAAACTTTCCAGACAAGGGCTTTGATATCTTGGGCCTCGAGGAGCTTTACTCCTACAAGGGATTGGTGAAAGGTCTCCCCTTCTTCTACCGGCTAGTCCAATCAGATCCTTCGGTGGATGGACATGGTGGAAATGCAGTCGCTAGGGTGTGGGCTACTCTGGCGATTGCCAATCTGACATATACCGTCACCAGGATAAATGGTCTATGCTCCAAATATGCTGCTTCTGCATGCATTGAGGGACCCTTTGGTCAAGTCTATGCTGTCTCCATATATATGAGATGCTCTAGAGTCCATCAAGACATCGCTCCTTTTGTTAACTTCCTTGATTTTGTTCTAAATACTCTTGCAGGAAAAAATATCATCATGGCGGACGCAAATGCGTCGTCCACCTTATGGAATAGCCCTACCACAGATCTCAGAGGTGAACTCCTTGAAGAACTGATCCTTTCCAGAAATCTAATGATCTGCAATGTTCCAGGACACGCCCCAACTTTCTCATCAGTTTCTGGCACCTCCCACATAGATGTAACACTGTCTTCATCCTCTCTTAATAATTCTGTTATGAACTGGCAACTTCATCCTTCCTGGTCATCCAGCGATCATGCTGTCATTACTTTCTCCTTGACCCCTCAGGACACTTCCCCCCTCAGATGGACATCCTTTAACCTCCCTAGATACCAGACAAAAAACGTTAACTGGACTAAATTTGACAATCTTATTAAAAATTCTTTCACTACAGATCTTGCTGACTCACTCAATCCTCTTCCTCCTGAGCTTTTCCTGTCTGAGTTCATGCGACATTGTTCCACTATTTGTGACTCTTCCCTAAAAAAGCACTCCAGACCAAACCATGTTCCTTGGTGGACTCGAGAACTCAATGCCCTGCGCTCTACACTCAAGATAGCACGTAAACAACTACAACGTGCCAGAAGGATCCAACTGGGTGAAACTGAAATGCGCAGACTTCAAGAAACCTATTCTAATTCACACAAACAATATTTCAACAAAATCTACAAGGAAATTTCTCCATCCTGGGGAAATTTCTTCTTCCATCAAGGATCCAAATGGCACTGAATCACTGCCATGGGAAGGTTCCATCAACTCTCTTCTGGATGGAATCATAAAACAGGATCTGCCATCACCTGAGAGCCCATCCCAAACTTCCCTTCACCTAGACCACCTTTCATATGCAGCAATTGGCTTTGAAGAAAGTTTCTCTCACCAGGACATAGACACTGCTATTGGCTCCTTAAATGATGGTAATTGTCTGGGGTCTAGACCTCATGGAGGTGTCAATCGTTAAACGTATATGGTCTCTTTGCCCGAACATCCTAATCAAGCTATATAACTCTTGTTTAACCCATGGAAAATTCCGTGGCTTGGAAAGAAACAAATTTAAAACTTCTATTGAAGAACCCAGATAAACCTCCAAACTTACCAACCTCTTATCGACCTATTGCCCTTCTTCCAGTCCTGGAAAAACTAATCGTAAGCAGATTCCGGAACTATTACAACTCCAAAGGTCTTTCCTCTGCTTCCCAATTTGGCTTCACCTCCGGCAGATCCTCTGTCGACACCATAAACCCTGTCCTTAATTCTATTTCTTCCTCTGTCTCTTTGTGGACTTCAAAAGGGCCTTTGACACCGTATGGTGGCAGAGTGTCTTGGCGAGGTTCCGGGAGGCTGAGGTTTCTATTCCAATCTATTGAGTTATTACTGACTATTTTTCTGACTGTAGCCTTGTGGTCTCAAGCGGAACTCATTCTGTGTCCAGACTGGTTACTCGGGGCTGCCCTCAAGGATCTGTTTTTGGCCCTGTGTGCTGGAATGTGGTCCTTGATGGGTTGCTCTCCACTCCTCACCCACAAATTACAAAAATAGCTTATGCAGACGATTTGGTCTTGGTCATTAATAGCAACTCCAGATTGGAGCTTGAAACTCTGGCAACCTATGTCCTCGAACACCCAAACCTCTGGTGCAATCTCCACAAATTAAATATCTCAGTTGAAAAAACCTGTCAAATTCTTTTCAAGGGACATCTTGACCCACGTAGACCCCTAAAATTAAACTGCTGAATCAAAGCATTAAACTGGTTGATTCCCATAAATATCTGGGGGTAATATTAGACAATAAGCTTAACTTTCTGTCCCACGCCAAATACCTTCTAAATAAAACTAAAATTATAACCAGAAAATTACTCAAGGTAACAAGAACATGGAAAATGAAACCATCAACCTTACTCTTATACTATAAAACTCTTTTTCTGCCAACTATATGTTATGCTGCTGGTGCTTGGGCCCCTAGTGTCTGTAAAAACCAAGTAAATAAAATACTCTTGCTCAGCGATTCTTTCTCCTGGCCACATCTAGAGCCTGCTGCACTATTTCATCAGCAGCTCTGGGTGTTATATGTGGAAAACTTCCAGTCAAATATGAATAAACTCATATTTGCAATACAAAAGAAGACTGGGAATACCAAAAGAAATAGAACAATACAACATTGACCTCAACCTCTCAACAAAGGAAGACAATACTCGCCTCAGACGCCTGTACCTGGAAGACTGGCAGGAAGAATGGACTGTCTCCACTACAGGAAGAACCACCTTCCTCTTCTTCCCTTAAGTTGAAGAATTCAACAAACTCTGTAAACCCTGGCTTTGTCCAAACTTATATTCAATGTTTATTCTCTCCGGACACGGCAGTTTAAATTCTAGGCTGTTTTCCTTCAATTTGACTGCGTCTCCAAACTGTAACTGTGGCTCTTTGGAGACTGTCCAGCATATTCTCTTTGACTGCATACAATATGCAGATCTAAGAATGCATTTACAAGTTGTGACAAATGTATATACACCTAATGACTTACCATTACTAGTTGAATCATTTGAGTCCTTTACTGCTCTCTCTCTACCTTCGCAGAGAAAGTATTCTCTCGCAGGTTACGAATAATGAATTCTAGAATACAAACCTAGCTTCTAGATGCAGTGGGTGGACTGCATTCTGGAATTAGTTGTAAAACATACTGTAAATAATATATTCTCTATGCCTCTTAATATCTACATTTTTTAAATTTTTATTTTTATTTATATATATATAAATATGCCGTGCACTCACGCTCTGATCAGGATTGGGCCCTGCGGGAACTGGGCACATGACCATATACAGATAACTGTTTTTTTTTTTTTTTTTTTTTTTTTTACATACAGATATTATATGGGCCCTCCGGCCAGATTAAAGATAGTAGAACCTGGCTGCCTCCTCGTGGCTAGGGACGGGAGTGGGGGGGTCGGGATGTAATTGTCCCGGCCCCCTGCTGCTAAATGCCAGTGCCAGCTACACACAACACGAACAACACACCACACACACACACACTAAAACAGAGTAATAACTTAATTTTAACTCATAAATAAACAACCAGGTAACGCGTTTTTTTTTTTTAAATATATATGTATTTTATTATTATAGTATACGGAAGTTATAACAAAAGTCAACTGGCAACTGAGTTGACTGAATCCAACCGAGTCTTTTTTTTTTTTTCCAGAGTACTATTCAATCGCAGCTGGCTTATAAAAAATCGCTTAAATAACGGCGGACATAGGGGAAACCCTGGACACCGCCAGTAACGTACAAAATACTTTGAAGTACTCCATCTCAGACTCTATCTGTTTGGCCTCCTCATATTCACACTTGAGCCGGTCAGCAAGCACAATGACCTCTTCTTCCAAAGTGCTGAATAGCTCTAATTGTTCAGATGTGGCACTAAAGCTCAGAAAAAAAACGAGTATGCCACCATAACGAGCTTTTAAAGCAAAGTCATGGGTTGAAATGGGAGTTGATTGACCAATTGGAGCTTAGAATCAAGGGGTCCCCTGTTGGAGCCAATAGGAAGCTTTGAGATGGCTGTTCAAAGGGACCAATAGGAAGAATCGAATTTCTGCTTCAAAAGGACCAATAAGATTTTTTTTTAAAAGAATACAAAAATCGTGTGACTGCCTTGCTAAGAATAGTAACTGACGTAATAACACCACTTTATAGGGGGTAGGAAAAAAAAACCATGGGCTTGACAATCTGATTTTTTTTTTTTTGCTCTGAAAATACGTTTAAACATTCAAATAGGCAACAGAAAAATATCTTTTCATTATCTTTTAAAACTATCACTAAAAAAAAGCAAAGTTGTCATTTCCGGACTAAAAGTTAATTTTGTTAAGAATGCAGTTATCAGAGGTTAAGGATATGCTTACCTTGACATTGCATACGAATCACAGACTAAAACGAACATTCAACAGCGAATTTAAAATAGCGATTTTTATCGTAAAGACTGTTTTGTGTTTTTGAGTAGAGGTAGCACAGAACTGTAATCAAATTTGCCAATAAATGAGTTTTTTGTCTTAATACGACTCAGCTTTCTCTATTCTTGTGGATTTTTTTTATTAAAGATGAATACAGTTTGATTTCGAATTAAAAGTATATATATTTTCATTTAAACTCAAAAGTTGAAAGGTCTAATGCTTTTTGGAATATTTCCCTTTGAAGTGCGACTTTTGAACACTGTGTGGGAAAAAAAAAAGATACTTGTTTGCTGTGATTCTAATTTTTTACCTTTCTAAAGGATTGAAACGAATTTAAGCAAATGTTGTAGTAAATGCAAATAAATTTCTCTATAGAATTTTATTAAGAAAATAACTTTCATTACATCACTGCTGAATTCTAGTGATGCACCTACGACCATAAAAGTTTGCAGTAATCTTTTGAAGTTAAACTCACACCTTTGTTTTATTACAGTTGGAGTTAGTAACATTAGTATTGTATTTTTCAGAGGCAAAAAGTTTAACACCTGAATATCATAAAACACTGCTTCAGTCGCATAGTTTTATTGCCCCCCTCGGCGTGGGGGCGTTGGTTCTGAGATGCACTGAGGGAGAAGCGGTAACCACACGATGTTAACTTCTGCGCATGTACGCTAGGAGCATTTCGGACTTTGAATTCAGTTGCTGCTTGAAACTTTCTCTGTGCAGTCGTCAAAATGTCAGTGGCTACAAAGTTTGCCGATCTTAGAAAGAAAACAGAATGTTATTTTCAATGGATGGTTGGGCAATAGTTCAACAGTGCAAATTTCTTATTATGAGTTCTAGCCATATGTGACTTTCGAAACAGCGAATGCATACATACAATTATCGAAAAGGCAATGGACTGAATTCAAGGTGAAATTGCCAGATATCTTGTTTTTTGTAAAAGCGAGAGCAGAAGAGGAGATGCAGCTGCATAGACTCGGAATCTGCACTGAACAAGACACTGCTGACATGTATTGGTTACGCAGTACTCTGGGACCTGAGGTAAATTTAAGTTTACATTTTTCGGAACTTGAACTTTTATCAACTAGATTCGCAGATATTGACACATTCATAGCATGTCTCGAATGTGAAAAGACTGCATTTCTTCTGGTGCAAACTGTTATATTAAAACTCTACCTTGTGGAAAATGTTCTTCCGATTTTAATGTATCATTTAATTTTTTAATTGGTAAGGTAATAAAGCGTAAATTTGTGCATATCTTTACTTTTATAGAATTATACAGAAATAAAATTCAATTCACAAACCTGATCACAATGATTGGCACTTACATATTGTATAGTGAACTGTACTTTACTACGAGTCCATCATAATGTTATTTGATTGTACAGAGAATCAATCATTATGATTGATACCGTATTTTTAACCATTTACGTGACACTTTGTATAATTGGGGCAGCCACTTAATCAGGCCAAAATGCGCTACTCTGTGTTTCAAATAACTGGAATCCACTGTATATCAGCACGAAAAACCAAGAGGTCTCTTTTCAGAGTAGAAAGGAATGAATTCTTTTTTCACTTAAGTATACCAAGAAAACGAAGTGCCAACAGATTCTTCTCACTCACATGGAATCTAAAAGCAGTGCTGAATTCTTCAGTAGATGCAAACCAGAATATTCAGTTCAGCTTGCATAAATTCTTGTCATCTTTAACATGGCTTTAAATTCACTGTGTTTATTTTGGAAACAATCATAATCATATGGCATCAGAACAAGAACCAGACTGCTGGAAGTATCCAAGTTCTCAGATTCAGATGGAACTGGTATGTCTTCAGTGGTGGAACAGGAAACTAGCTAGAATCAGATTTAGGTATTGTATTGCAGATTTATTGTTGATGTTATATCCTGTAATACTGTACAAGTGCCAACTGGGCTAGCTGGGTGGGTAAAGTGCCTGCCTGGCAACCCAAATGTCATGGGTTTGAATCCCGTCTCGAGCTTGGATCAAAGCACTGCAAAAACTTTGGGAGGTGCATTATGGCCACAGAAGCCGATGCGCCAACAACTACCAAAAAAAAAAAAAACTGTACAAGCAAAAATAACAATCTGATATGTGGGTTTACACCAAAGGTACAACAACTGGAGGGGATTTTCATCTTTCATCAACCTACTGTCTAATAATTTTCAAAACATAGATGGCAGATGTGAGGATGTTTTGTTTTGGTCACTAATTATAAAACCAAAATAAGCATGATATATTTTCTTGTCCAAGTCCGTGTATTTCTGTCTATGATTTTATGGTGTAAAATTTCCACAGATGTAGCAAAAGAAATTAGGATTGGATCGTGGACACACCAACAACAAAACTTTGTATGAAAACAATATATTACATTAATAATAACAACAAAATTATCAATTAAAACACCTACAATACCTTTTTCACTACTGGAAAAATACAATGTGTGATATATTTTATAAGTTGATTGGGTGCACTACGGAAATAATAAAAATACCTCTTGTATTAGCGGCAGTCTGCATTATTTCACTTTACTAATTTTTACTAGAGTTAAAAAAAAAAAAAACATCTTTTATTATCTTACAATAATCATTTGAAAGTTTATTTAAACTATTTTAAATGAATAAAATTATTTCTCATGAATAATCATGTAACAATTTTCATTAAACCAAAATGTTTGTACTGATATTGTCAAGTTCACATAAAATTTCTTCTTTTCAGTTTCTTCCAATCTTGAATAATCTACTCTTTGGTTAATCACAAAACATTTTCAGATATCAGCCTGATGTACCCAATAAAGTTAAATCATAATTCTAATAGGTCATAATTCTTCAAAAGGAAGGATATCTCATGAAAATCTACAGTTTATACATGCACACAGAGTTAAGAATTAAAATTAATAACAATTAAAATAATAACAATTGTCTTTTCTTACTGATAGTATAACTTTGATTAAATGTAAAGTAATGTAAATGTGTCTAATACTGATGATATTTCAATAAGACAAAAAAGATGAATCTAAACTATTATAACTATTCAGTTATTTTATTACTACTCAAGATATATAAAATATAAAACAGCATTCAAGACAAAGATTATAAATAAATCCTTTCAATCCAGGACTTTATATGACTAGTAATGTTTCACATCTGTGCTGCTTTTAATTTATTCAGCCGAAAAACAGCAAACTGAATAACAAAAGGTTTAACAAATGAATTGCATTTTATTTTCATCATGTGTAACTTAATAAAAATCACATTGTGATTTTTATTTTTCACTGCCACCAAATTAACCATTCAGTATTGTCTATATTTTAATGTAATTTAATTCAAATTAAATTACATAAGTATATGGTTCAAAAACAAAACACTGCTTTATACAGCAATAAGTGAAAAAATAGTTCAAATATTTAAAGCAATTACATTTGTTCTAATATATTTCATTTCATTCTGTGAAGACAATGAATTGATATTTTGATTAATTGATTGAACAAAAATCCAGGGCTATTAAGAATGCATAAACAATAACATTAAATTTGCTCTGAAGATATTACATCTTAATCTGAAGTACTGAATATAAGTAAATATTATCAGTCATCAGAATAATTAAGTCCAATCACTTACAATTAAGGCTGACTATGCCACCTAATTCTGACTGGTTTCCCTTTAACATGATATTTCATTAGCAAGTTGTATGGCATAAGCCCATGCTATCTGTTAACTGTTATATATGAAATATTATTATTATTTTTTTTTTAAGGTGGCCTACTCAGCGTAAAACATAAGAGGTTACCATACTGTACATTACTTAACAATTCACAAGATATATTAAGTAAATCACAGTTGCTTAATTTATCCTAATCATATTAAACATTAGGGGAGATTACTGTAAGTTACTCAAGAATCAAAGTGAAGATAATTAATTATTAAAGAGTACAATGCATGAAAGTTAATATGCAAAACCAGCCTAATCTAATGGCATGTGCTTACAAGTCTTTGCTTGTTGGCGTATGCGTTATGCTTACCAACTTTTAGACTGTGATTCTACAAGGTAGAGTAACAGAGAAAAATAACAGAATAACTGCTATTATAGAAAGCAATTTTGGCATATCTTATTATCATAGTATTTTTTTTTAGTTAGAAATTTATTTGAAATCCAAATACTGAAAGTATGATTATGATAAATAAGTTCAGCTCAAGGTTTTAGAAACATATATTTTTATGATACTTGGATTGGGTTTTCAACTGGAAAGGGATTATTAATAAAACTTATAGTATGCAAAAATAATTAATGTACTTACATTTTTTTCACTGCACAGTATTTTCTATAAAAAGATAATTTTGTTGATATAAAAATAGTAGTAATATCTGATATACCTTGCATTGATATATCTACAAAAGGCAGCATATCTTTTACACACACACACACACACACACACACACACACACACACACACACACACACACACACACACACACACACACACACACACACACACACACACACACACTGCAGTTCTGTGATTAAAATCTATTTACTAATGAGAAGTAGTAGTTGGACAAGTTGATGATTATCTTAATTAAGTCTTCAACTGACATTGCTCTTAAAACTACCCTACTCCCTTTTATTTGCAATTTTCCATATGTACAGTGGCGAACAAAATAACTGCATCACCTTAAAAAAAGTAACATTTGTGGTGAAACGTATAAGATATTGTTTGATTACAGTCATTTTGTTTATCGCAAAGCAAAGATATTGCATCAGATAATGTTTCTGTTGCATCACAATAACTGCAAGGTATTGAATCAGCCGTTTCTATAAATACGGCATTGGAAGGGTATACGCGCTCATTAGTATCCTGTTTTGCGGAGGTCTAAGCATGGCTTCATATGTTCAACTGATACCAAGGGAAAAAAAAAAGTAGTTGTTGCTGTCCCTGGAAGGGCTTTCTACGTCTGCTATTGCTAATAAAAAAAGGCTGCCACCAGTCAACAGTATCTCGGGTGCTGAAATTAAAGTGTGAAACAGGTGATGTGAAGAGAAGACCTGGATGAGGCCGTAACAAAGGGGTGGGACGAATTAAGTTTATTAACGGAACAGTGAATGCAGAAACCTACACTGCTATCTTGAAGGAGTGCTTGAAACCCATTATTAGGCATCACCACACATACGTCCAAAACTGCATTTTTCAGCAGGACTCAGCACCTTGCCACACAGAAAAATTGGTAAGTTTTATGCTATTTAGTTTTAATGATGAGTTTGTCTTCTTGTCTCACAAGGCTTAAAACATACTTAAACCAATGTTTTCCCTCGTTTTTCTCCCTTAAGGTGTAGTCATACCTCAGAAATTCTGGCATTACAGTGTTGGACTGGCCCGGCAACAGTACAGATTTGAACCCTTTTGAAAATTGCTGGTACATAATGTCGTCTAAAATTGCCCAGAAGAAGCCAACAAATAAGATTCAGCTACAGGGAAGCAATGTAAGGGTGTGGTACCATGAAATTGGGCAACCTATATCCAGAAGTTGATTAACTCTATGCCAAATCATTGCAAAGCTGTAATTGCAGCTCGAAGAGGAACAAAATAGTGAAGACTTATTTTACTGCTTAACAGTGCATAATACTATTACATTAACTTGTCATTTCAGTTGGTACACGTAAATGCAATAAAATGTATGTTTGGTTGTCATGATTGCCATTTGCATGATTTCTCATATTTGCATTAATTATGCATTTTACCCTTTGGGAAGATATTTATGGCAATTAAGTATATCATATGGAGTCTTTTTATTGGATTTCATTCACAGAGATATATATCCCATCTAAAAATGTATTTCGAACATGTCTTTTCAGTGCAAAACACATTATTTGCAAAATTCACAAGTGATGTGGTTTTTTTGTCTGCCACTATATGTAAAAAAAAATTGTTGCTCTATAACTGCCTCCTTAGTGAGGGGAGAAAAAACATTATATACACAATTTTCACCTACTGTTTCAATTATCAATTACTGCTAGGGTTATCGATTAATATTTACAAACTGCAACCAGTCAAATAAATTAGATTTTATATTATCAAGATTTCACTGCACATTATCGAATATATTATACTGCTTAAAAATTACACTGCCTGAAAACCTTAAAAAATAGTTGCAGGTTGTAAATTTCTGTGCAAAATCCCTTTTGATGTTGTAGCCTTACCTCCTACTAACCAGGCTACTTCTTACTTCTCTTGTGGCTCTCCATGTAAACACACTTATACAAAAACTTACTATTATTTTTTTCCCCATACATCCCAGAAAAATTTAGAAACAGTTCCAGTTTAATCTAAATAACTGCCAATATTAAGAAATAATCTAAAAAATCCCTATGCAGCATGCTACATTCAACTTCTCTTTATCCCAAAAAAAAAAAAAAAAAAGAAGCTAACTTTGAACTATGCTTATATACCAAAATTTTAAACTATAATGAAATTTGCAAAAAGGAATAATTATAAAGAGCAGTATGAAAATTTTATACCATAATATTTAAATGTAAAAATTATAACATATGTTAAGCAGTACAAATTGACAATTCAATAAGATATCATAATTCAATAGAAAATGGACAACAATCTCTTATAACAGTATGTGGAAAAAATTAACTGTAACAAGCTATTAACTTATATTTGTTTAATTTAATTTGTTTAAATCCATACATTCTATAAATGGTTAAATGGCAACCTTTATCTTAACAGATTAGAAACCACTGACAATTAAGATTCAGTAGTGATAATGCAATTTACTGAGCCATGGTTCCTTAACGTGAGCAGCTGTTAGTACGGGCAGCAGTTGGCAAGCACGCTGAAACCAAACATTGGTAATTACTGTGCTCTTCAAGTAAAGAGATAAGAATACCCTGGTAAGTGAGATCAGGGTGTAAGTAGAACTGAAGTTCTTTTGTCTAAGTAAATTAAATTCTAATCATTCATAATATAAATTACCCTAATCTGTAGTTCTTCCAGTTCTATTACAGCATGCATGGAACATGACGATCAGTTTTTTCTAATATATTTGGATTATAAAGGTGATTGCATAACATAAAAATATATTTTATATATGCTATACAGAAAATCAGTATATACGATGATAGTAAATATGAGTATACACAGACTAGTCCTTTTCCTTCAACCAAACATCTACTATGGTTAAAGAAGTAAGAAAACAACAACAACAAAAAGGGTACAGATATGGTATTCAAATTATGAAAATTTTACTACATAAGTAATAAGTGAAGGCACTTAAGTTCTGAACTATAATTTTCACTGCAAAAACATTTCACAGCAGCTCCTGTTCAATTATGCTGTATGAGTTGAGTTGCTTAATCTAACACAAAACTGTTTTAGGGTACTTTCCAAAACAGTCTGCTTCCCAGAAAAGTATGATGATATTGCATTATTAAGCAAAAGTAGCAACTTCTGCATTACTTTTACCTGAAATACAGAAAAGTTATATTTTAAAAACTAGGAAAAATGCTAATAATTTTATAATGCTGAAAAACAAAAATAGAATTAATCTAATAACAGTTTTAAATGAAATCAGTTGGTAAAAACACTTTTGTATTTAATATCCAGTAATTAAGTTAAAATCTGAAATCAGTGGGAATATTTTGTTCTATATGCCTTATAGATTAGAAAACAGAAAATCTTAAAACATATTTAATTGTGTCTAAGATTTCCTGACCGAGAGTCTTCAAAAATATGGTTAATTATAAAAGAACAAAGAAAAATATAGTTTTCATTCATTTAACTTACTTTAGTTTTGATAAAAAATCACATTTGAAATGCATGTTCTCCTAATGTGACAGTATTTTATCTTTACGATTCCTGCCAAATTTTTATATTTCTGTTATTTTTTAATTTGTTTTATAATTAACAATTTTGTATTCAGAGGTCATGAGATTCTCTAAATGCAAAATTTTTCTATTTTCTAACCTTGAATTTAATACCTTTAATGTGTTAGCTGCAGTGCTTGTAATGATTACCCTTGATGGGCACAACTAGTTAACTGGCAGTCATGTGAAATCATATACAAGATACTGCCAACTTTGAGAGTAATTTTCACTCTATCTCTGGACACCAATTAGCTGGCCTATGCCATTTGAAGCAAGAGGGAACTCATTAATCTTTCCATGATGATTAGTAAAATGATGTATCATTTGACTAGCAGAGTCAAATGATACATCATTTCTCATGTCCTCCACAATATGTACAACATTAGATGGAATATGCTCATTAGACAGGCAGTAGTGTCATCAATGGATGGGTTGGTGGAAGACAGACAACCATGGAAAGGCTACAGTCAAATCAATGAACTCAATACATTCTGACTGTTTGTATGCCACATCTAAAAATTCCATCAAATTTATACGTTCTCTCCCCCCAACAACTTTGAACTCATCTAAAAATTAATGTACCATGAACAGATAAAATAATGGAACAAACTTAATCTGTGAAAAGATCTAAACCTCCTAATTCATTTCACAACATGCCACACTTATTTTTTTGGACAGAATTTCAATTATATTGTTTTCCTCAACCACTACCCATCTCATTTATCTTAATTATTCACTCTGTGATTCGTCGGGCTTTACAATTGATAGTTGTACATGTCCACTCTGATATTCCTTAAGAAAGAATTAATAATCTGTAATTCCTCTTTTAAAGACGCAGAAGTACACGTTTCAGTGATTGCGATTTAAGATCTTATGGCTGCTAAATATAGTGTTGTTTTTGTATTCTTTCAATACTGTGAACTGCTCTGCATGAAAAGTTATTTATTTAAAAGTTCTTTATTTCATTCTATTAACTTCATTTGTTGGCTTCATCATTCTCTTAATTCTAAACATTATTCAGAACTTTTCAGACTTCCTTTCTTTGAAACTCTGCTTTCTCCAATGAAACTTTCCTAACAGTAAGGTAATTTGCTTTGGTAATTTTAATGTTCATAACTCCAGCTGGATTCAGTTTTCTAGATGTACAAACCCAGCAAGTAGACATGATGAAGCTTGTGACATGACTAAAGACTTACAGAACTTGTTCACTTACCTATTAGAAAATTCTAATCACACACTTAACACTCTTGGTCCTTTCCTCAATGAAGTACACAGTTAATGTTAGTTGTTCTCTAGGTACCTCAGATCAAAAGTTGGATAGGGCACCTCCGTAGCCAGGTGGGAAGGAGCAGCAGTTTGTAGCACACGCTTCTTGACTAGACCGGGGTTTGAGCCCGTCACCACCAAATACGGAGGATGCGGAAAGGTCAGGGAATGACCACCGCATATTCCTGGAGCAATATGCCTTACTTGCTAATGCTCCTAAAAACCAAATAACAAACAAACAAAAGTTGGATATGGTCTCTTCTCTAAGGGAGTGGAGTCTCTGTCCTATGACCATTTTCAGCCTCATGTCATTCGGCATTACAAGAGTATACAGGGTGTCTCAAAAATATTGGTACAAACGTTTAGGGGAGATAGGTAACATCTAAAGGAATGTGAATCGCATAGGAACCCATAACCGGAAACGTCACGGGAGAGTAGTAGCAGAGGCACAAGAAGCAGAAATGACACAAGACAGTAATTAGTGGCAAACATTTATTGGACATAATATTAACAATGGAGTACGAGATGGATGCATTTCACGATGCATCTATTTCATTACAACAGATGCTCGAAGGTTCCACCATGAGACGTGATGCATGTGTGACACTGACGTAGCACGGATTGGTGGACACGGTCGAACACACCTGGAGTTTCTTTGTTATGTTATTGTTATTTTGGTTTTTAGGAGCATTAGCAACTAAGGCCATATTGCTCCGGGATATGCGGTGGTCATTCCCTGACCTTTCCACATCCTCCGTATTTGGTGGTGACGGGCTCGAACCCCGGTCTAATCAAGGAGCATGTGCTGCGCACTGCTGCTCCTTCTCACCTGGCTACGGAGGTGCCGGAGTTTCTTTGACAATAGCAGCAGCGCAGACGAGTCTCACCACGAGATCCATTTCCGTCTCCACAGGCAATTCATACACGATAGATTTGAGGGCCCCCCACAGAAAGAAATCAAGGCTTGAAAAATCAGGTGAGCGTGGGGGCCAGGCAACGGGTCCACCACGGCCAATTCATCGACGCCCAAAACGCCTGTTCAAATGGTCATGAACACACCTTCCATAACGGGCAGGTGCCCCGTCATGTTGAAACCAAATGTTGCATCTCACATTTGCTGGAACATCGTCAAGTAACCCTGGTAGAACTTGTTCAAGAAAGATCCGATATTTAGCGAAGTTCATGCGGGATGGTAACAGGTATGGGCCGACTAAGCAGTCACCGACCATACCTGCCCACACATTTATTGCGAAGCGATGTTGTGCCGCAAGGGGGTGCACACTGTGTGGGTTGCTGTGAGCCCACACATGAGCATTGTGCTGATTGAATAAGCATTGCCGAGTGAAATAAGCCTCATCCGTGAACAAAACATAGGCTGGAAAATAAGTCTTGAACACTTTCTTGGAGAAACCACTGTGCAAAAGCCACACGTGCAGGATGATCTAGGGGGAGCAGTAACTGAACCCTTTGGAGATTAAAGGGGTATAAGGAATCGTCATGCCAGACACGCTGTACAATGCAACGAGACACTCCTAAGGCAGAGGCAACGGTACGTGTGCTGGTAGTAGGATTATTCTGGACTGCATTCAACACACTTTCTTCCATGGTGGGAGTTTGCGTCGAACGTGGTCTGCCAGCACTACTCCTGTTACCTCTAATTGACCCATAATCGCACAAATTTTGATGCACACATGCAAACAAACGGTGGTCCAGTACATGTCTGTCTGGAAAGTAGTAGTAGCGCAGTGGCATGTGATGCAAGAAAGCATGTGTATGAGCTTATGCAGCATCAACCAAAAAAAAAAAAAAAAAAAAAACACACCATTCCCTCCAAATGCCTGTCCAGTTCCTCCTTAAATTTATTCAACCTATAAACTTCCACAATGACAGATGGAAGTCTGTTCCAGCAATTAACCACCCGCTGGCTAAAGGCAAATTTCTGCACATCTATTCTACATCTGTCTTTTCTTAATTTGAATTTATGCTCCCTTAGATTCGTAATCTGAACAAATGGAAGGATCCCATCAGAATTCAGCGTGCTAAACCCATTCAAGGCCTTATACACCTCAATCAGATCACCGCACAGGTGCCTAGTCTCCAGCCACTGCAATTTGCAGAACTTAAGCCTCTCTTGGTAAGAGGATCCCTTCATTCCCCTCACCAATCTTGTTGCCCTTCTCTGTACACGCTCAAGTAAATCTACATCCTTCCTAAAATGAGGCCTCCAGACCTGTACGCAGTACTCAAGCCGTGGCCTGACCATTCCCTTATACAGAGGGATAATCACCTCCTTTTCCCTGCTAGCAAAATTCTTATATATCATTGACAAAAACCCCATGACCTGCCCTGGCAGCCTATCTGCATTGCTCAGAAAACTTCATATCTGCCTGCACAATTACTCCCAGGTCTTTTTCATTTACTACCACATTAAGTGTAGTACCACACAGTTGGTACGTTTCTCTGGGGTTCTACCCATATGCAGTACTTTGCATTTGTCAAGGTTAAACTTCAGTTGCCACTTCTTAGCCCATCTGCCCAAATTATCTAGATCCTGTTGCAGCAGCACACTGCCATTACTGTCATTAACAACCCTGCCAACCTTTGTATCATCTGCAAACTTCGACATTAAGCCTGATATACCTTCATCAATATCATTGATAAATATACAAAACAACAGTGGCCCCAACACCAAACCCTGTGGGACTCCACTAATAACATTAGTCCATGAAGAGCAGCAACCATTGATTACCACCCTTCGTCCTCTCCCATTTAACCATCCTTTTATCCATTGTAGCAATTTACCCTTAAGTGTTCTCCATAAATTCGTTGAGCAGCTCGTCCATTGCCCTCTGCTACCATACACCAGGTGCATGTCTGCCAGCTCACAGTTCGTATATCGATGCATGCTCTTCATTATTTGGGTTTTTTTTTTTTTTTTTTTTTTTTTTTTAGGAGCATTAGCAACTAGGGCCATATTGCTCCAGGGATATGCGGTGGTCATTCCCTGACCTTTCCGCATCTTCCATATTTGGTGGCTCACGGGCTTGAACCCTGGTCTAATCAAGAAGCGTGTGCTACGCACTGCTGCTCCTGCCCACCTGGCTACAGAGGTGCCATGCTCTTTGTGCGGCGACTACTGCTTGAATAAGTAAACCAGAAATTTTCCCTCTCGCGAACTGATGAACAGCACCGTGTACCGACTTACGGTGACGTTTCCGGTTATGGGTTCCTATGCAATTCACATTCCTTTAGATGTTACCTACCTTCCCTAAACATCTGTACCAATATTTTTGAGACACCCTGTAGACTAATGCAATTTTTTGGCCAAAGCTTCAAACTATGTGTAAGTTTCACTAGCGGACAGGTTAGTGCTATTGCATCGTATTTGTATGTAGTGAACTACCGAAGTAGATAAATTGGCATCGTTTTAATTATACCTCATATTGTGAAAACTTAGTGCAATATCATGGCAACTTGTTGCAAAGGTTTTCACAATATGAGATATAATTAAAATGATGCCAATTTATCTACTTCGGTAGTTCACTACGTATAAATATGATGCAATAGCATTAAACTGTCTGCATTGAAAGAGTGTAAACTTGGATGATCTGGATGATTTCTAGTTCTCTTTTCCTTCATTGGACTACTAGTCTAAGTTTTTTAATGCTAATATTTGCTCAAATCATGTCAGTGAAGTTATTCTTATAGGGACGAAGTCCTTTATTCTTCATGTCACCCTAAACTTTTGTTCTTTATCTGTTCTTTATCATTGATAAAAATTGAAAACGGCAATGAACCCAGCACTGAATCCTAGGAAACTTCACTAATAATATTAGTCCATGGAGAGCAATACCCAATGATAACCACTCTGTCCTCTTCCATTTAACCACCCCTTTATCCATAGCTGCCCTTAACACCACATTGCTCCAGTTTGTACAGCAGTCTTTTATGTGCAACAATATCAAGAGCCTAAAATCCAAGTATACGATGTCAAAATTATTATTTGCATCCAGTTTCTTGATCACTTCATCAGAGTAACCTATCAGATTGGTTAACCAAATAACCCTTAACAAATTCACGCTGTGATTGCAGTATCATGCATGTGATTGCATGCCTGTCCAGGTGGTCCTGCATTATTTCAATAACCAGTGATTCCATTGTTTTCCCTGGAACAAATGCTAAGCTAACAGGTCTGTAATTACTCGTTTCACTTTTTGATCCCCCTTTATAAATTGGGGATACATTTGCCTATCTCCAGTCCATAGGGCCCTCCCCTGAATCCAAGGATCAGCACTTGTTATGGGACTATATGAGAGGCCCAAAACTGCACAGGGAAATAGAGTGGGCCAGTAAATCAGAGAGTCTTATAATGGGGGATTTTAATCTCCCAGATATTGACTGTAATTTGTGGGTTGGTCACTCACACACTAGCAAGGCTTTTGTGGATTTATTGGATGATTGTTTTCTACATCAGCATGTTCGGGAGGCAACTAGAGGGAGTAATACTCTTGATCTGATTATCAGTAGTGATTCTTCATGCATTAAGAATCTGCAGATAAAGGAACCACTAGGTGGCAGCGATCAGAGTATGCTGAAGTGGGATTTACTCAAAGAGGTAACTACCATCAGGGGTAAAGGGAAGGGTTTTTGCTTTCGTAAAGGTGACTACGGTGGCCTGAGACAGTATTTAAATTCTGTATGGTGGGACCAACTGATGATGTTGCCAATAGCAAATTCAAAATGGGAAGCATTCAAAGAATTAATCTTGGAAGCTACTAGGCTCTACGTACCAACTAAGAAATATTGTTCAAGGTTTAGGCCTAAATGGATGTCAGATGAACTAATGAAACATGTGGCAGAGAAAAAAAATGGATGGGATACATATAAATTAATGGGTGACATGGAAGCCTATGATAGATATAAGCTGGTCTGTAACCAAGTCACAAAGGAGATTAGGCAGGCAAAGGCAGATTATGAGAAATCCTTGGCAAAGGATGCAAAGAAAAACAACACAGAGTTCTTTTACTATGTAAACTCTAGAAGGAAAGGGATGAATCAAATTGGTTCACTGGATACTGATGGTTCAACTGTTGATGATCCTGCTCCGGTGGCTAAAAAACTAAATGAGTATTTTGCATCTACATTTACCCATGAGGAGTTATTCAGGAAAGGGAATGCCAGAGGTGAGTTAAACTTTGGCAATGAGCTGGATGATTTTGTAATAACTGAGAGGAAAGTGGAGGAGAAATTGTTGAAGATAAACATAAAAAAGGCACCCGGGGAGGACTGGATCTACCCAGTTATATTAAAGGAGGCAGCAAAGGAAGTAAGCAAACCCTTAGCCATAATTATGAGAGCTTCTTTGGACTCAAGGGAGGTAGGTACCCATGGAGCGGAGATGTGCAAATGTGACCCCAATTCACAAAGGAGGATCAAAGGGCAACACAAGTAATTATAGACCTGTTAGTTTAACATCTGCTCCAGGAAAATTAATGGAGGCACTGGTTAAAGGAGCACTGCAGGATCATCTAGACAAGACTTCAGTTATAGCTCGGACACAGCATGGTTTTGTTAAGGGAAAGTCTTGCCTGACTAATTTGATTGGATACTATGATGTGGTCACAAAGGAACTGGATGCAGGGAATAACTTTGATATCATATATTTGTACAGGCTTAGAAAGGCTTTTGATACTGTTTAACATGGAAGACTGCTTCACAAATTGGAGCAGTGTGGCATTGGAGGCAAATTGCTGCTACGGATAAAGGGATGGTTGAGTGGGAGAAGACAGAGAGTGGTAATCAATGGACACTGCTCATCGTGGACTAATGTTATTAGTGGAGTCCCTCAGGGTCAGTATTGGGTCCATTTTTGTTTTCTGTATTTATAAATGATATTGATGATGATATATCAAGCTTAAGGTCCAAGTTTGCAGACTTAAGGTACAAGGTTGGCAGGGTTGTTAACGACACTAATGACAGTACGCTGCTGCAACAGGATCTAGAAAAGTTGAGCAGATGGGCTGAGAGGTGGCAAATGAAGTTTAACATTGACAAATGTAAATTACTACATATGGGAAGCAGCAACCCCAGAGTGATGTTGCAACTCTGTGGTACTACACTGACAGTGGTAGAGAACGAAAAGGACCTGGGGGTAATTGTGCAGGCAGATATGAAGTTTTCTGAGCAGTGCAGACGGTCTGCAAGAGTAGCTCATGGTGTCTTGTCAATGATATACAGGAATTTTTCTAGCAGGGATAAGGAGGTGATTATCCCCTTATATAAGGCAATGGTCAGGCCACACCTTGAGTACTGTGTACAGGTCTGGAGGCCTCATTTTAAGAAAGATGTAGAGCTGTTGGAACGAGTACAGAGAAGGGCAACAAGATTAGTGAATGGAACAAGGGGTTGCTCTTATTTGTTATTTTGGTTTTTAGGAGCATTAGCAACTAAGGCTATATTGCTCGGGGATATATGCGGTAGTCATTCCCTGACCTTTCCGCATCCTCCATATTTGGTGGTGACAGGCCCGAACCCCGGTCTAATCAAGAAGCGTGTGATACGCACTGCTGCTCCTTCCCACCTGGCTATGGAGGCGCTCTTGCTCTTATGAAGAAAGGCTTAAATTTTGCAAATTACAGTGTCTGGAGACTAGGCACCTGCGAGGTGATCTGATTGAGGTGTATAAAGCCTTGAATGGCTTGAGCATGCTCAATGCTGATGGAATTCTTCCTCTTGCTCAGAATAATCGCTTGAGACGGCATAAATTCAAATTGAGGAAAGATAGATGCAGGACTGATGTGTGGAAGTTTGCTTTTAGCCAGCGGCTGTTTGGTTGGTGGACTTCCATCCTTTGCTGTGGAAGTTGATAGCCTAAATAAATTGAAGGCTGAGCTGGACAGCTACTTGGAATGAACGGAGGGGTGAAATGGGAGCGTGTTTTTTTTTGGCTGATGCTGCATAAGCTTGCTTTGTTGTTGTTGTTTGGTTTTTAGGAGCATTAGCAACTAAGGCCATATTGCTCCGGGAATATGCGGTGGTCATTCCCTTGACCTTTCCGCATCCTCCGTATTTGGTGGTGACAGGCTTGAACCCCGGTCTAATCAAGAAGCGTGCTACGCACTGCTGCTCCTTTCCACCTGGCTACGGAGGTGCCATAAGCTTGCTTTCTTGCATCACATGCCTGTACTAATGGTAATGCTAATTTCCCATTTAGAATTTGCTGTTGGTAATGTCACCAGTTTGTCCCACTGCACAGAATTCAAAAACTGTGTGAGACCACTGTAGTCATCCTTTATGAAAGCAAAACATTTCCCTTTAATATTGACATTAGTTATGTCTTTAATTAATTCCACATTAGTACACTGGGATTGCTGCCACCCAGTGAGTCTTTTACCTGCAGATTCTTGATGGATGAAAAATCACTGCTGATAACCAGATCAAGAGTATTGTTACCGCTCTAAAATGTTGCTGTAGAAAACAGTCTTCCAAGAAATCAATAAAAGTCTTGCTAGTATGTGTGTGACCAACCCACATATTCGAGTCAACATCTGGAAAGTTAAAATCTCCTACAAAAAGACTTTCTGATTTACTGGCCCACTATTTCTCTGTACAGCTGTTTGGTATACTCATTACAGTCATTAGGCCTATAACTCACTCCTACTCTCAATTTTGTTTTCAAGTGCTAATATTACACGAAACTGACTCAATGTTGCACTTGTCACCCATGTCAACTGGATGTACTGCCTTAGATTTAATATTCTTCTTAACTAAGAGCATAACTCCTCCATCTTTCCTGTCTGTCCTCTGATACACTGTACTCCTCATATTCAAATTCAGCATCACTTAGGTCTCAGTGACATCATGTTTCCACTGTTTCTACAATGTCTGCATTTGATGACTTAATCAATACTTCAAATTCATCAAATTTATTTACAATGCTTCTAACATTAGTGTACATGCAAGTATACCTACACATGTTTTTACTCTTAGTCAGCCTGAAGTCCCAGATACCTTGCTTTCCAGGCTGCGGGTACCAATAGTAGCAGTACAAGAATCACTTTCACCTCTGCCTGTGGTTGTAATTAAGCTATTAGACTGTGTCCCCCCCCAAAAAACTAGCAGTTTTTTGACCCACCTATCACTGCCTTGATAGCATCAGAAAATATTCTTGCACCCCTTCTATTCTAGTGTAACCCATCACTGTAAAAACAGTCTCTGCCATTAACAGTGCACATTGAGGAAAAATTCTGCCCCATGAGCCTTGCACATTCTCTTCAGGACAGAATTGATTGACAATGCTCTCAATATATACTTCTTGCTATCGTGTCTGGGAAGAATTGCACACTTTCATATTCAATCCTAACTTGCAACCTTTTCCTAACATTGCTCTGAACTTGTTAAATAAGTCCTCAGGTCTCATTCTTAATGTCATTAGTGCCAAAGTGTACAACAATATCACCTTTTGTTCCCTTAAAAGATATCTGCTCTACAATATCATCTACTTTTGTCCCTGGCAAATATACCCTCATCCTATTGCATCTATCCTTTTTGCACAACATATTTCTCGTTTCCCCTGACAGTAGAGCCACTGATAATAACTACCTCCTGTGGGACCAGTGTATTTTCTGTCCTGGAGATTGTTACCATATTGTCTGATGCACAAGCATGAGCTCTAACATTGAGTTGGGCAGCTGAGAGCTTGATGGGCTCCCATTTTAATTCTTTCAAGAGCATCTACAGTACTCTTCACCGAGTTGGTATCTAATTTCTTCACACTTCCTGCATACAGCACACACACCCGGTTGGATCATGTCCTGTTCCAGAAAAATCTGTATACATTTTACAAGTTGCACATTTTGTTAAGCTGTGAAATGTTGGAGAATTGCTCCCTTCGGTTCTTCCCCAAGCTGCAGCACTCCCGCTACTTTGCGCTCATTGCTTTGCTGTAGTCTGGAGCATCATTTCCATTTAAATAAATTTAACTGACTGACAATGAAAATTAATAAATTTAATTGATTAAGTGACAAAACTACACTAAGCTAATAGATTCCTAAATGTGTTGATACGTATTATGCTATCAAGTTTTATGTTATACCTTATGCTATCAAATTCCAGATATGCATTATGCTATACTGTTATAATTGCAGTGCTAAATTAGTTATATCACTTTATCCTTACTAAAAAGTAAAATTCCTCAGATAAACACCAAAAGATATATGCCCAACAAGTGATTAGAACTTTCAAGCTACTTATTTATCACAATTAAAACCCCTACTATTCTACTGCACTACTCGTTATGTGCTACAATATTTGTGCCAAAACACTGATGCAACAGCAGTATGAATAGAAAGTCATAACTTACAAAATCACTAGCTAAATTTAAAAATATGCTAAGAACACGACTAAGGCTATTTAAACTATTTGTAAAACACAATTTAATATTTTTCTATACATTAAAATAATTTTTCTCAGTGATATTTATTCAGCCAATGGGAGAAGAGAGATGTGGGTTACATGGTAATACATAACAAATAAAAAAATACGTAACAGTAGCTTGTTTTATTGTGGTAAAACACGCTTCTGTTTAAGCGTGGTCACGTGCTATGTTTATCTAACCTTACCACATGGTATCATTCTTGATTTTCATACGTAACGTATTTATTTAAATAAACTAAATGCAACAAGGCATACTTTAAGAGTTTAAGATTCTATATCTATATAATATCGATGTAGATACACCACAGACAACTCTTAAAGAAAAATTATGATCGTAGTGTGAAAAGCACCCACCGATGAAAAGCCAACTAGCTTTGAAACGGTACCATATGGGTGGTGGTGCCCACTGAGAATAGGTAACAATAGTCGTCTCTATTAGTGAAGCATTACTTATTCGAGGTAGTACAATACATGGTAACTCATTGTGAAGGATGAGCACAACATGAGATACAGATGAAATGATGCCTTTCACACTATGATCGTAGTTTTTCTTTAAGAGTTGTCTATTTACACCGACATTATATAGATATAGTAAAGTATTTATGTATTCATAGTTGAGGAAGAGACACACAGAAAGTTGAAAGCTTCTGTAAGTATTTTATTTTATCAAACGTGAGTGCAGAGAACAGGGGGAAAAGCCCCTAGTATTAATTAATAAAAAAGAAGGTAAAAATTTCCAAAAAAACTTTCCCATGTGCTCAAACTGCATTAGAGCACTTATAATATCATAGTGACTCACTGAGTTGGCAGGCATGGACTTGTATCCAAATTTCCATTTGGATTCAGCTTCATTTTTTGTCTACACTAAACTTGGAGCCGTTCTAAACAAATTATCAATAAATCCAAACTCTATTCTGAGACTGAACAGTAGTTGAGCCTTTTGGTCCCCTGATAACTCCTGACCATCTATACTTCCACCTCTGTTACCTGATGGTTCTATACCATCCTACTTTTCCTTTAATTCTTCCATCATTGATCATAGTAAATCTCCTATAACCATATTGAACATATTTCATTCAATACTTCCTTTGGTCTTCTGACAGAAGGATATCAGAAGAATTCCAAACAGTTATTGCTGAAGTTTCTGATGGCATCTCGCCAAGTTGTTTCCAAAACCTGTGCACAACAGTTTACTCCCATTCTATGCAGGGCGAGATTTCAACTTGTTGTGGCCCTAAACTATAACATGTATGAGGCCCTTCTCTCTTACACTTCACCTGTGACAATATTAAAAAAAGGATTTTTTTAAGATGGAGCAATGCCCCTTGTAATGTGAGGCCCTAAGCTGTAGCTTGTTTAGCTTATGTGTAAATCCGCCCCTGATTCTATGTCATCCTTTTACACTTTCATTCCACTGGAGGTTTTCCTTTTGTGAGAAAATCTGCCATCAAAAAGAGTGACTAAACCGTCCCTTTTTTGTCCCATTACATTAACCCCATATCTTTCTGAAGTATTGGAAAAATTCACCACACTATTACACTACCTTAAAACTTTCAACCTGATTAATGACTGTCAATATGGATTCTGCTAGTGTCAATTCACCAGTGATATTTTGGATTATGTTACTTATCTTTGGATAGATTTGATCGTAAAATTCAGAGAAACTCAAACAGTTACTCTGGACATTTTTAAGGCTTTCAATCATGCTCAGCATCAAGGTCTTCTAAAGAAGATTCCATGCTGTGGACTGTTTTCTGTGTTTTGCGATTGGGTGTCAGTTTTCTCTGACCACTCACTGTAGGTAATGGAAGATGGATGCTTGTCTTCTCAAACTAATGTTTGAAAGAGTGGGAAGTAACTCAAACCAGTGATGTGGTGACTCCAGCATTCCTTTTACTCATCACCTTGGCTCTCTACCTTCTTTTGTAATAAATAGTCTTAGGACCTTATATTTTTGAAATGAATTAAGAAGTAGTTAGGAGTTTTAGATCATTCTGTAGGTAAGTTTGTTGCACTGGTTTGATACTCACAAATCCATGATGAAATATAAGTTCGGAGCAGAGGAAATGTAGAAATTTCTTGAGAATTTCAAATACAATGTATACATGGCAAGATGTACTCAACTCCTTATCCTTAGCATAATGTCATAATGTGATCTGGGCAGTACTCCATCCCCAGTCCCACTACTGGATCCTTTCAGTCTCAGATGATAGAGTACAGGTAGCAAGATTATACACTAGTTGATCTGGATGCATGCCTCCTAGAACACTGCCATTATGTTCAATCAGGTTAACTATTGAATGGCCACCCCAAGAAACCATTTTAAAACTTTAACTTAAAAAATATAAAGAATAATGGGTAGCAACATGATGCCAATCATAACCTGAAAAGGCTTGACATTCAGAGCAAAGTGGCAGCATTTTCCTTTTTATTCTGGAATATAAAATAAAAAGGAAAATACTTCTGTAACACAGAAGAGAAAGGAAAATGTTGGAGCTTTTCTATAGAAACCAAACATTGTTTTCACTAATTCTAGCTTGTGATTAAGAAAATTGATGGTAGTGGTGATATAAGAGTCATCTATCACCTAGTACTGCCGAATGCCACAGAAGTTTCACCATTCCTCCATGTGGTATGATAGCACAACTCTGCTTACACTGACTTATACCTAGACCAGGGGTCAGCAAACTTCTTTGACCGTCGACCCCTTCAAGAGTTTGACTATTTATCGACACCCTCTATTTTACTATTACATAATTATAATAGGACAAGCAAAAAAGATGCTTATGTGAGTTTTTAGATTGTTTATTTTATAGTTACAGTGTTTACTGTATGTATAATACAGTATATATTATTATATTGGCTTAACGTCAAAGGGATATGTTTTTGTTTTTGACGTGCTTCTTAACGTTACATATTTGACAGGAGGGATAAATAATATATAAAATATAAAATTTAATTTAGATAACAAAATAATAATAATACAATCTTCCTTATATATATGAAAATAAGACTTATTAACTTAGTATACAATTTACTAACGTTGTCAATGTGAAGGGTGTGCTTCGTTACTCTTGACAAGATTAGCAATGTTGGGTTCAAAATTAGTAAGTTTCAGCCTTAAATCGCCACAGAATTCTATATCTAGCTTATTTCTTTGTTTTTTTTAAAAATGGAATTAACATTGCTGAAACCAGCTTCAACTATGTACGAGCTTGGAAATGCAAGCAAAAAGGGGAGTACCACTTCAGAAAGTTTTGGATATTTTTCTACATTTATATTCGTCCAGAAGTAACTTAAAGTCATATTTTTAAAAAGCGTCTTAGCTTCAAGATCAGCTGACAATTCAATAAGTTCATCTTGCAAGTTACATTCGATATTTTCGATATCTGCAGAAAATGGCATGATAATCCAATCTGGAATGTGCATGTTTTCAAAATCTGCAAAGTGCAATTTAAAATCATCGCTCAAATTTTGAAGATGTTTTGTGTATATTTCTAAGTCATCTTTTACTTCCAATTGCCGTAGATTCAAAAAGTACTGAAAATCTTTTCATAACAATGATGATTTAAATAAGGCTAATTTAGCTTGGATAATCGTGACATCTTTACCTTGTAGACGGGTCTGTACGTCATTAAAATTTGAAAATAAGTCCGCCAAGTAGAAAATATGATTCTTATTTCTCTTCAGTTCATCACTCAAAAACAAATTAACATCTGTAAGAAACTCTAGGGTTGAGTCGAACAACTCAACAAATCTTTGTAGACTTGCACCTCTAGACAACCATCTTGCTTCAGTATGCAAGAGTAATTGGTTTGATACTTCATAATTTTTTTTCACAAAGTTTGGCAAACAATCGTGATTTAAGAGCATGAGCTCTAATTTGATTAACAGATTTAATACGCACTCTTAGAGTATCGTGCAGTTCGTCACTGAGAATTCTTACCACCAAATGGTTTCGGTACAAAACACAGTGAATAGTACGTACACTTTGAACTTTTTCTTTCAGAAAGGCAGCGAAACGTCGATAACAGCCCACCATTGCAGGTGCATCATCTGTGGCTACTGCTGTTATATTAGTAAATGGAACATCATACTTATTTAAATATTCCTCCAATCGCTGAAAAATTGTCAACCCCATTCCAAGATATTTTGCAAATAAAAATTCGTCAATAATTTAATGTTTGGTTTTACTATAATATCTTACATAAACCATAAGAATAGAACTACTATCGAATGTAGATTCATCAAGTTGGATGGAGAACTTACTATTTTTGAGTTCTGATACTACAGTTTTTTCTACATCTTCAGCCATTTCCCCAATACGCCTTTTCACGGTATTCGCACTCAATGGTAAGCATTTTAAAACAGGGTCAGAATCTTTTTTCATTATGGTTTCAATTACTTCTTTGATTGCGGGTATAACAATGTCCCCTGCAAGTGTATATGGTTTTCCTTTTTTGCTATATTAAAAGAAATATTGTAGGACACTGTTAATCCTTGTTTATTGTCAGCTTCGGCAGGTGCTTTCATAAATGATTTTATAGATGGTCGATGTGTGTGTATTTCTCTTTCAGTTATTTAAAAAAGTCAAGATCTTTATCTTTCTTATCAGGATGGAGTCTTTGAAGATGATCTTTCATTTTTGCTGGTTTCATTGCATCGTTACTAAAAGTTTTTTCACAAAGAAGACACATAGGCCTTGTTTCATTTGTTAATGAAGCAATAAACCCAAGTTTCAAATATTCTAATGAATATTTTCTGCATTTCTTTTTAGAATCTGAAGCATTGTGGTTACTGGGGTTGTAACAAAATAATTAAAATTGAAGTCAGTAATCAAAAGTAATAAGTCTTTGTAGAGCAGATATCATCATTTAAGGACACAAAGGGTGATACTGTTGTGAACGTTGTTACTAATGACATTAAGAGTATGAGATCTGCAGATTTACTTAACAAGTAAATCTGCAGATCAGACTCTAATGAGTATAATAAGATATTGTACAGGGAAATAGAGTGGGCCAGTAAATTAGAGTCTTATAATGGGGGATTTTAATTTCCCAGATATTGACTGGAATTTGTGGGTTGGTCACTCGCACACTAGCAAGGCTTTTGTGGATTTATTGGATGATTGTTTTCTACATCAGCATGTTCATGAGGCAACAAGAGGGAGCAATACTCTTGATCTGATTATCAGTAGTGATTCTTCATGTATTAAGAATCTGCAGATAAATGAACCACTAGGTGGCAGTGATCACAGTGTGTTGAAGTGGGATTTACTCAAGGAGGTAACTACCATCAGAGGTAAAGGGAAGGGTTTTTGTTTTCGTAAAGGCGACTATGATGGTCTGAGACAGTATTTAAATTCTATACAGTGGGACCAACTGATGATGTTACCAACGGCAAACTCAAAATGGGAAGCATTCAAGGAACTAATTTTGGAGGCTACCAGGCTTTACATACCAACTAAGAAATATTGTTCAAGGTTTAGGCCTAAATGGTTGTCAGATGAACTAATGAGACATGTGGCAGAGAAGAAAAATGCATGGGATACATACAAATTAATGGGTGACATGGAAGCCTATGATAGATATAAGTTGGTCTGTAACCAAGTCACAAAGGAGATTAGGCAGGCAAAGGCAGACTACAAAAAATCCTTGGCAAAGGATGCAAAGAAAAACAGAAAAGAGTTCTTTACATATTTAAACTCAAGAAGGAAAGGGATGAATCAGATTGGTCCACTGGATATTGATGGTTCAACAGTTGAGGATCCTGCTCAGGTGGCTAACAATCTAAACGAGTATTTTGCATCTACATTCACGCATGAGTAGTTATTCAGGAAGGAGAATGATGTAGGTAAAGTAAACATTGGCAGTGAGCTGGATGATTTTGTAATAACTGAGAGGAAAGTGGAGGAGAGATTGTTGAGGATAAACATAAAAAAGGCACCTGGGGTGGATGGGATCTATCCAGTTATATTAAAGGAGGCAGCAAAGGAAGTAAGCAAACCCCTAGCCATAATTATGAGAGCTTCTTTGGACTCAGGGGAGGTACCCATAGACTGGAGATGTGCAAATGTAACCCCAATTCACAAAGGAGGATCAAAGGCTGACACAAGTAATTATAGACCTGTTAGTTTAACTTCTGTTCCAGGTAAATTAATGGAGGCACTGGTTAAAGAAGCACTGCAGGATCATCTAGACAAGAATTCAGTTATAGCTCAGACGCAGCATGGTTTTGTTAAGGGCAGGTCTTGCCTGACCAATTTGATTGGATACTATGATGTAGTCACAAAAGAACTGGATGCAGGGAATAACTTTGATATTATATATTTGGATCTTAGAAAGGCTTTTGATACTGTTGCACATGGAAGACTGCTGCACAAATTGGAGCAGTGTGGCATTGGAGGAAAATTGCTGCTATGGATAAGGGGATGGTTGAGTGGCAGAAGACAGAGAGTGGTAATCAATGGACACTGCTCAACGTGGACTAATGTTATTAGTGGAGTTCCTCAGGGTTCAGTGTTGGGTCCGTTGTTGTTTTCGGTGTTTATGAATGATATTGATGATGGGATATCAAGTTTAATGTCCAAGTTTGCAGATGATACAAAGGTTGGCAGGGTTGTTAAGGACACTACTGACGTTATGCTGCTGCAACAGGATCTGGAAAGGTTGAACAGATGGGCTGAGAGGTGGCAAATGAAGTTTAACATTGACAAATGTAAAGTACTACATATGGGAAACAGTAACCCCAGAGCAACGTATCAACTCTGCGGTACTACACTGACAGTGGTGGAGAATGAAAAGGACCTGGGGGTAATTGTGCAGGCAGATATGAAGTTCTCAGAGCAGTGCAGACGAGCTGCAAGAGTAGCTCATGGTGTCTTGTCAATGATATACAGGAATTTTTCTAGCAGGGATAAGGAGGTGATTATTCCATTGTATAAGGCAATGGTTAGGCCACATCTTGAGTACTGTATACAGGTCTGGAGGCCTCATTTCAAGAAGGATGTAGAGCTGCTGGAACGGGTACAGAGAATGGCAACAAGATTAGTGAATGGAACAAAGGGTTGCTCTTAGAAGAAAGGCTTAAGTTTTGCAAATTACAGAGTCTGGAGACTAGGCACCGGCGAGGTGATCTGATAGAGGTGTATAAGGCTTTGAATGGTTTGAGCATGCTCAATGCCAATGGGATTCTTCATCTTGCTCAGAATAATCACCTCAGAGGGCATAAATTCAAATTGAGGAAGGACGGATGTCGGATAGATGTGCGGAAATTTGCCTTTGGCCAGCGGGTGGTTGGTTGGTGGAACCGACTTCCATCACTTGTTGTTGAAGTTGATAGGCTAAACAAATTTAAAGCTCAACTGGACAGGTATTTCGAACGAACGGAGGGGTGAAATGGGAGTGGTGTGTGTTTTTTTTTTTTTTTTTTTTTTGGCTGATGCTGAATAAGCTTGCTTTCTTGCATCATATGCCTCTACTAATGCTAAGTACAGGTCAATGTTGAAAGAAATAGAGTCAGTCAGGGTTAAATTTGAAAATGTCTGCAATTCTGCCCAGACATGATTGGAAGGAGTACATGAGTCTTGTCAATAAATTTGGATATCAAGAGATTGTGCAAGGCTCATGGGGTGGAATTTTTCTCAGCGTGGTCTGTGCTTGTTAACAGGAGAGAATGCTTTTACAGGGAATTGGGATACACTTAAATAGAAGGGGTGCAAGAGTGTTTACCCAGGCAGTGTGTTTACCCAGGCAGTGTGTGCAAGAGTGTTTATTCAGGCAGTGTTAGATGGGTTGGAAAACTGCTAGCTTGGGGAGGTGATTCATAGACTAAAAGATTAACAGTAGCTGCAGGCAGAGGTGAAAGTGATTCTCGTACTGCTTCTATTAGAACGAGCAGTGGCTTGGAGGGTGGGGTGCTGGAGATTGCTGGGAGTCATCATGGAAAAAATAAATACATGGGCTGTGTTAGGGTAACTACGAGTAAGAACAGGTGCATGTATATTTGCATGTACACCAATGCTAAGAGTACAGTAAATAAATTTGATGAATTTGAAGTACTGGTCAAGACATGAAAGGCGGTTATTGTTGGGATATCAGAGACATGGCGTCACACTGTTATAAGCAGCGCAGAATTGGAAATTGGGGAGTACAATGTGTACAGAAAGGATAGGAAGGGAGGAGGGGTTATGCTGTTAGTTAAGAAACACATAAAATCTAAGGAAGTGCATCCAGTTGACATAGATGAATAGTGCAATGAAACATAGATGAACAGGGAATAAGCAGGAATGTATTAATGGCAGAATATAACATTATATCGTCAACATGTTTATGTTTTTCATGTGCAGTTAATAAACTTGCATTCTTTATCTCTCTATTTCTCATATAACCTCATATTTTCTGCATTAAATATATTAAAAATAAAACTTTCTACACAACAGAAAATTCAAAATAACGGCACTTTGAATCCCCGAAGGTGCTGTTATTCTGAAAGCCTACCTTATCTTTGGAATTGCCAAACTTCAGTGTAAGAATATGGACTACATATAATAAAGAATGGTTTTGATAATGAATAACAGATTTGAAATATTTTTCCAAAAAAAGTATTTTGAAACAGTTTTTAAGCCTTATAAATGATATGTAGCCTACCTTATTTTCTTCCAAAAGTTTTGTCTTTATATGAATATCAGAACACAGATCCTCATACTTTTTCTTATATAAATCAAACTGTTTCTGGGCAGCTTCCAGTTTAGTAGGATCACCTTTATTTGAATTTCTGATGTCTTCCAAATCGTTTCTATATGCATCATATTCTAATCTAAAACATTTGCAAAAAAAAAGTAGAGTAAACAAATACAAGTCCTGACATTTGTTATTTTTTTTATATCTATATTTTTGAGCATTATGTTATACATTCTTGTGTTATTCACTCTTAAAGATAAAACACAATGAAAATATAACAATATATAGGGAACATTTTATGAATGGAATGGAATCAGAGCTACAGATGAAAGCAGTGCTTGGATGATTAATCATGAAAGTTTATCTATGAAAACTGCAGTGCTAAGGGTTTACACCTTGCTTTTCAAATTTAGTCCCATAGCACTGTTATAGTAATTTTTAAGAAATCCAAACTTTTTAATATACAGTTGAACTTGGTTATAACAAGCATCAAGGAACCGACAAAATTTCCTCGTTATAACAATTACTCACTATATCAGTGACAAATTAAATCTACCTCCTATTTTTTTTAATTCTCAATAATTTGATAAAAAGATAGATTCAAAAAACAAAAGAAATATAAACTACAATACATGTAATATTAAACACAATTTATTTGTCTGTAATTTTAAAACCATACACTTAATACTAAACACAATTTATTTCTCCTAATTAAAAACAATACTAATTAATAATAAAATTATTTAAACACAATTTCAATTATTTTTTTTATTTATGAACCTTAAAATTGATGTTTATTTTAAAGATTTCACTTTGATATTTCTCAGGTTTCTCCTTCAAACATTCAATACGTTAAAAGTCTCATTATTTCCTTCAAAAAAATTGACTAATGCGTCCATCGCACCTTGAGCTCGGGAGATTGTCAGCACTGATTTTGGCTCACTTTCACTTGTCATCATTGCAATCAGTCTTTATCATCTTTGTTGAGCACAGCATCTATAGTCACTCTCTGTAGGAAGGCCACTAGTTAACAAGTTGTCATTGACTCATACAAATTCATTGATGTTATCTGTATTAAAACCGAATGGTAAGTTGTTTTCTTCGTTTCCATCGTCTTATCTACAATTGAAATTTCATTTAAATTTAATTTCGATTTCTTGAAGCAATTCGACATGGTTGTCGAAGTAACATTGTTCCACACATTATTCAATAAATTTATAGCATCCAATATCGATATAGACTTGTTAAGTTTCTGTTCTCTTTGACTGACCAGATGTAGAACTAGAAATCTTTTATAAAATCTTTTCAAACTCTTGATTACACCTATGTCCATTGGCTATAAAAATTGATGTTGCACTGGGAAGCAGAAACACTAGCTTAATGTTGGACAAATTTTGAATCTGGGGATGTGCAGGACAGTTGGACAGTTATCAATTGACAACAAAATATTTTTTTTCTTCTTTTTGAATAGCTCCTTATTCCAATCATTTACTTATTGCCGAAAAATATCTGAAGTCATCCAAGCTTTCTTGTTCACAGTGTAATCCACAGGAAGTTTCCTTAAGCTTTTGAAACACTGAGGTTTTGATGATTTTCCGATAACAAACAGGTTTTTTTTTAGCAGTTCCTGTCATATTTGTACATGCAAGCACTGTCAAGCGAGTCTTTGATTTTTTTCCACCAACACATTTTCCCCCTTTGAATTTAAATGTATTGTCAGGTGTCAAATTATAAAAAAAGTTCTGCATCGGCATTGTAGATGTCTTCATCATTGAAATCTTTTCTGATTTATACCCAAACATGGTCAACCATTCATTTGCCATTATTGTACCTGCAGATCGAGATTCTCTATTAATTTTTTTATAAACAATGTTATGTTGGTTTTTAAATCGATCCAGCCAACCATTGTTACATACAGAATCGTCACATCCAAATTGTTCAGCAATTTTTTCTGCTTGAGCCTTCAAGATCGGACCATCCATTGAAAATCCAGCACTTCTTTGTGTAGTGAACCATTGAAGCAATGCTTCATCGACATCTGTAACCTCGCACTTTCTAAAAAAATTTTTTTTCGTTGTTCTCTTCCAGTGCTGATATTTAAACATGTTTATTCTTCCACAATGTCGATACTGTTGAAGAGGACAAAGAAAACTTTTTACACACTACATTTTTTGCACCACATTCTAACTCAAATAATTTAGACTTTTTCGCGAATCGAGAGACACTTTCTATTGTTAGTAGACACGTTTCTGAAGGAAGGGTTCATTTCTAACTGATTTTACTTTAAAACGATTGTAACATGATCTGCATACAAAGTTCTTAGAAGTCCCGTTTCCAAAATTCTTAGAAAGCCAGAAATAAATTTATGGTTCAGTGAATACAAAACAAAATGTGTTTATGTATTATGGCAGTCTCCAGGATTTTCCCCATTAGCCACTGTAGCATTTGTATGAGGTATGTGGCAATGCTGGCAGTAGCAAGTGTGGGTGTGGAGTGGTGTGTTTCTTCTGTTGAGTGTTGTTTGCTGGCATCTTTGCAGGCATGGGGCATAGAACAAATTTGTTCACAGTCAGCATAGACTTGTTATGAGGAAGTCTTGTCTAACCAATCTGATTGGATAATTTTGACATCATATATTTGATTTCAAAAAAGCTTTGGATATTACTGCACAATAAGACTGCTATGCTAATTGGAGTAGTGTGACATTAAGGGCAAGTTACTGCTGTAAATAAAGCAACAGTTGAATGGGAGAAGATAGAGTGCTTTTAAATGAGCACTGCTCTTCTTGGACTAATGTTATTAGTAAAGCCCCCCCCCCAAGGATCAGTGATGGGCCATTGTTGTTTTCTATATATATTAATGATAAAGGATTATATTGGGCTTGGTATCTAAGTTTGCAGATAATAAGAAGGTTGGCAGGGTGACACCCTGCCAGGGTATGCTACAGCAACAATATGTAGAAAAATTATGCACGTGGGCTGAGAACTGACAACTTTTCGCAGCTGGGATAAGATATTATTCCCATTGTAGAAGGAAATGGTTAGGCCACATCTACAGGTCTGGAAGCTTCATTTATTTTCGGAAAGATGTATCTGATGGAAAGGGCGCAGAGAGGAGCAATGAGAGTAGCAAAGGTGACAAATGGTGCTCTTACCAGGAAAGCTTCAGTTCTGCAAGATGCAGCATCTGAAAACATTTGATTGAGGTGTTTAAGGATTTGAATAGGTTGAATAAGCTCAATGCTGATGACATCATTCCTAATGTTCAGACTATATGTACAAGGTGGGCAAAAATTAAATTGAGGATGGATGGTTGCAAGACAGATGTGTGGAAATCTGGCTTCAGCCAGTAGGCAGTTGATTGCTGAAACTAACTTCCATATGGTGTTATAGAAAGTGGTAGTTTAAATTAATTCAAGGAAGAACTAAACAAACTATTAGAAAGGATGGACATGTGATTTTTTTTTTTTTTTTTTTTTTGGCTAATGCTCTATAAGCTTGCTTTCTCGCATCATTTTCCACTACTAATAGTAAATAGCAAGCAGAACTCCATGGTTCTAGGTTAAAACAGTGGAATTACTTGAAGCAAGAACTAAAATTACAATTCAATGAAAACATAATAAAGCATTTCAAAATATTTCCTTATGGAAGTTAGTATGTTTTAATGTTTAATATTTCTGTAAAGATATCAGTGGTCTTCTGAATGAACAGAACATTAAATACAGCAATACCTTGCATAGCACTGATAATTGGTACCGAAACTGCTCCATGTTATGTGAAACCGTGCTGATTGAGGTGTAATTATAATGGGTTTTAATTGAATGCATACCAGACAAACAGTCTATATACAAATCTAAGTCTATACATCTATAAAGAATTTACACTTGATAGCCAATTAAAAGGATCTGAAATAAAAAAATATTGCAAAAATTTTATTAATGAAAAGGTAACATCATGAGAGATGAGCAAAAAAGCTTTATTGTTTATTTAGGTATTTCAGTAAAGAAGTCTGGTGAAGTCATCTCTTCTTTTTCTTGGTGTACAAGTCTTCGTAGCATCGAATCCCATCTTGAAAAATTAGCCTTATCTTGATGCTATGTTCAACATTCGGATCTCCTTTCATAATTGCCTCGCAGTTTGCTCATCAATTTCAAGGAGAGTTGCATCATCTAAGTCATTTGCATGTGAGTCAATGCAGTCACATAAACTGGCAGTGTCCAAAGTTTCAAATCCAAAGTCTTTTCAGATCTTTACAGTGTCTTCAGCAATTGTCTGAGCTTGCATTTCAAAACCAATGAAATCATTTTCCAAATGGGGCAAAACATGCTGCCAAACAGAACACATGTTGTTGGCAGCGATTTCTAGTCAAGATGCAGATATATATTCGATTGTATTTAAAGGGGTAAAAAAAAAATAAATTGCGAAATGAAATGTTCAAAAAGCTATCACGTTTGTCTCGTCAGGATAGAATTAAGAATACTGAACACTGTTCACATTGCTGCTCACTGGCTGAGGGAAGCTACTGGCACATGTGCATGTGAGACAATAGAGTTGGCACTGTAGCATATACGTACACATACCTAGGCTATTGAATGAGTTTTAATATGTACAGTAAATTTTCGACTTAAACTTAATTGAAAATCGTGTTATAGTGAAACCCGTGAAGCTGTGCTAAGTGAGGTATTGCTGTACAATCCTAATGAATGACGAATATTAGTGCTCAAAATTAAGTTTAAAAGCAATTTTGCTGCTCAATGGAAATGATTCCCATCAGTTCCTCTACTTCATGGAGTTAGTTTGAAAGAAATATATGAAAGTGCATCCAAGGTCCTGAGTGTAATAAAGCAGCATAACTCTGCTTTGAATGTCTGTGGTAATCTTAAGGTAATTAGATTACTCACTGGTCTACAAGGAATTCTGTTAAGGCGACACATAAAGACATAAAGGAATGGATTCTGCTACCTACCTACTGAAAGTTCTTCCCAATTTAAGAGATGCAAAACTGGAAGAAGGAATTTTCACTTGGTCTCAAATAAAGAACCTCCTCAAAGATGATATATTAGAAACAGTTGTTTCAAGAAATCCATGCACAACTCTTTTAAAGCAGCTGTGCATGGATTTCTTGGAAGAAGGAAAGAATATAATTACGAATCTCTGCTGTCAACTTTACTGCAACATTATAAAGACAAACTGCTGAATGTCTTTGAAAATTAATTTTATTCCTATCTTAGTTTTCCCCTTAAAATTTGGGAGATTTAAGTGAAGAGCAAGAGGAACACTTTCATTAGGACATATCCATGATGGTAAAATGGTGCTATGGTCACAGGGATCTTGTTATGATGGGAGATTACGCTGGTTCCTTAAGCAAAATGGACAATAAGAAAAAAACTGTCAGAGTAAACATTTATAAGGGAATAGAATATATGTAGTAGTACATTATGTTTGATTAAAATATTTTAAAATGAATAAGACTCATTTTTAAGATAGCTTATGCATTACTGTATATTTGAAACTGGTTGTTCATTAAGTTACTACAAATTTCAGTATATCTTTCAATGGAGACATGGTAGAAACATGAATTTTGGAATAAGCAGATCAATTTCCTTTAGAGACTTCAACTTTTGCTCCTGAGGACCAGTGTAATGTTTTTGGTGGACAGTAATTTTTTTAATTGGAAAAGTACAGCCAAAAAACAATCTTTATAACTGTGTTCACACAAAAAGTTTGATATTACAATGAAGTCAGGGATGTCTTTTGTAAATATTAGCAAGCAATAATTGCAAAATTACTTCATAAGATATTATAGCATCATTATATACTTACCTGTGTCAGTAAAACCTTGAAACCTAACTACAGTGAACTTCCAGGCATGCTATCTCTCAGTGTTCCTTAAAGATGGCAGTGTCTGAAAGTTGACTGGAACTATATTTCAGCATAAAGCTGTGTGACATGTTGTTACAGACAAAATTAAATTATATTTAGCATAAAACCAATAGACAGTCTTAGAGATAGCAAGAAATTAAACAAAAAACATTGTTGTAACTGTTAAAATTATGGAGATGTTTCAATGTAAGATATTTGATAGCTTGCATACCAAGGACATGACTATGAAGTCATTTTTATTAAAATGTGTTGGAAAGTAAAACCATTGAGAAATAAATGGTTTTAGGTATGTTTAATGGGAGATTTATTGTGAAAAAGATTGGGATTAGAAATTTTCTTATTGGGATAATCTATATTTTAAAACCTATCAGTAAGTAAAGATAATTCATTACTGATGCCCTCTTTGATAGTGAAAAAAGCATATAAAGCATTTTGTTTGCCTTTTAAAAGTTGTCAATGTGTGAAAAATCCAGACAGTTATTAAAAACATGCTCCACATCCAATTATTGAGTTCATTACTCCTTTATATGTTAAATTGTTCAATTGTTAAATATTCCACTTCCTTTTGTAAGTTGATTACCATAACAGACTAAATACAAATTGGCAATTGTATCTGCCTCTTGACCCACATCCCATCCTATATATCAACATCTATCTGCAAAGGATTAACATGACTGAAGACAGGCTACTAAAGAAAACAAACTGCTGTGAAAGACTGTAGTACACATTGGAGCAGTGTGACATCAAGGAAAAGTTGCTGCTAGGGATAAAGGGATGGTTGAGTAGGAGGAGACAGACAGTGGCTGCTCTTTTGGACTAATGTTATTAGTGTAGTCCTCCATTGTTTAGTGCTGAGCACATGGTTGTTTTCTATATTTACTGATATTGATGAAGGTATATCAGCCTTAATGTCTAAGTTTTCAGATGATACAAAGGTAGGCAGAGTGGTTAATGACAATAATCAAGGTACACTATTCAACCAAATCTAGAAAAATTAGGTAGCAGATGGGTGAGAAATAACAACTGAAGTTTAACATTGACAAATGCAAGGCACTGCATATGAGTAGCAGTTATCCCAGATTAATGTACTAACTGTGTGGTACTACACCCAGGTTAGTGGAAAATTAAAAACCCTGGAGGTAATTGTACAGTCAGATATGACATTCTCTGAGCAGTGCAGACAGGCTGCCAGGAGAGCTCATGGTGTTTTGTCAATGATATACAGGAACTTTGCTAGCAGGTATAAGGTGTTTATCATATTGTACGGGGGGGGGATGGTCATGCTGCATCTCAAGTACTGTGTACAGCTCTGGATTGGTGAGCGGAATAAAGGAATGGCCTTACCAAGAATGGCTTCAGTTCTGCAAATGCAGTGTCTGCAGACTAGGCAAAAAACAAAAACAAAAAAACACACCACCCTTTTTTCACAGGTGATGGTTTTTATGATGATACTTTATAAGTTTGCTTTCTTACATCATTTGCCACTACTAATACTAATAACTGAAATTCTTTAAGGGCTTAAGCCTCAGGCTGTGGGAGAATTAGACAACATACAAGTTAGTGCAAACACATCATATTAGTATGCAGCAAACTTTGAATTAGCAAAACCGACATCGTTTCAGTTAAATCTCATATTGTAAACACCTTCGCAATGCGTTGCCATGATATTGCACTACTTCGAATAAGTAACGCTTCACCAAAGGAGAAGACTATTGTTACTTATTGTAAGCAGATACCACCACCCAGACGGTACCGTTTTGGGGGCTATTTGGCCCTTTTTCGGTGGGTGGGTAGGTATCCTGGTGATGCAATGATGACAAAACAGTTGTAAGTATAACTCCACAATATGAGAGATGCCTGATGGTGTATAAAGTGAAATTACTTTAAGGGCTTAAGCCTCAGGCTGCCCTTAAAGTATTTCAGTCTAATTTCACTTTATACACCATCAGGCATCTCTAATCTAGTATACTCAACTGTTTTGTCATCATTGCATCACCAGAGTACCTACCCATCCACTGAAAAAGGGCCAAATAGCCTCAAAACGGTGCCATCTGGGTGGTGGTGGGGTATCCGCTGAGAACAAGTAACAATGGTCTTGTCCTTTGGTGAAGCATTACTTATTCGAAGTAGTACAATATCATGGCAACTTGTTGTGAAGATGTTCACAATATGAGATTTAACTAAAACAATACCGTTTTTGCTAATTTAGAGTTTGCTGCATACTAATATGATGCATTTGCACTAACTTGTACGTTGTCTAATACTAATAACATAAAATTAGATGTTTTACATAGATACAGAGAGGTGGGTAACTTACCTGACTGATTCTAGATGATTTATAGTAAGCAATGTATCTTCCATTGTTTTATTACATAAGGTGTTTAATCCATTGAGAAAAAAATTTAAGGCCTCTAACAGCAATTGTCCATTTTTAATTAATCGACTTTGTGAGACAGCATTATATGAAAATTCTTTTTCTAAAGCAGGTGTCCTATGGGATAAATCAGAAAATGCCAGTCCCAAATCGCTTTGGCTTTCAAGCAAAGAACTAAATTGTGTTGTGAAGTTATGCACCAATTTCATGAGATTAAGATATCTTTTGTGAGTGTCACGAACTTGCTCAATTTCTGCTTCCAGGGTAGCATCTACAGTTTTTGAGCTCTGCAAAAGTATTGAAAATAAAAATTTATGTAATGAAAATTAGCATCTAATAATCATGCTATAAAATTAAAAATATAAAAAAATTTTATTCAGAAAAAAAAAAAAAAAGAAGAAGGAAGACTTTCAAGAAGAGCCCCATCAAAGTAAATCATGAAGTTCAAATGTTAAAAATCTTTTTTGATTCTGGATATTTGGGGGGGAGGGGGGGGATGGACAAAATAAAGAATTCAAAATATTGTTATATACACAAAATACTATTACAGGATTCTTAATGAACAAAAGCAGATAACCACTGATTACACATAACAAAAATTTTATAATTTTCAAAATTTGCAAGGAAAGGTTCATATTTGCCTTTAAATGTCTCCTCTAAGCAAAAGCAAGTTGGCTCCTGCTTATGTTCGTTGTTATTTGGTTTTTAGGAGCATTAGCAACTAAGGCCATATTGCTCCGGGGATATGCGGTGGTCATTCCCTGACCTTTCCACATCCTCCATATTTGGTGGTCATGGGTTCAAACCCCGGTCTAATCAAGAAGCATGTGATACGCACTGCTGCTCCTGCCCACCTGGACCTGCTTATGTAAGAGTGTCTAGACGTCACTACTATTTCAGTGAAATCCATAGTATTTCTACTGTAAGAATTTGAATGTGACCATTACTTAGATTTGCTCGATCTGTCTGTGGTCTTTCAAAGGGCTAAGAGCTTTGTTTGGGTTTATCTTTTTTGAAGTACAACACACATTTTCTGGTATCCATTTTTTCCTCAGAAAAATGTCCTAAGACTGAGCCTTTCTTCTGTTGCCTGCTTCACTTCTACATCCACTTGTTTTGCAGTTGAGATGGGGATAGCTTTGACTGCTTTTCTTTGCCCACTCACTTTTGGTAGAGCTGGTGCAGCAGAAAGTATTGATATAAGGTGTGGTAAATGATTGTTTCTTTTTTGAACTCAGTGAATGGTGGGAAAGAGAAGTAAATGACTTATGGTGGTATGGTCATCTCTGTACCCTAACATGTTTGAATTTTTTTCTATTCCTTCCACCATTGGCATGCTAAAGAATACAACTTATATGCAGGGTGCTCTCCCTGGCAATTTGTAAAAAGTGGCTTTGAAGCTGAACATTCCTTGCTCACTTGGTCTTTATCACCACATCAAGCACAGGCAAGGATGCAATGACAGACTGTTTGTGAGTGGCCATACATTTGTCACTTAAAACACCTCAATGTGTTTGGAACGTAAATCCATATTGGACAGTTTAAGCAGCCTACCGCAATGGAATTTAGAGGCTATGTGGTATTGACAGATATCCCCCCCCCCCAAGTTGAGGTGGATTTTAGGAATTTGATCTCCAGAATGTATCCTTTTCATAGATTTTGGGGGATCCTGCCAACGTTTCTAAATGCTTGCTCTCTGGTGGAACGGAGAATGAGGACAAATGGTGTCACTGATGACATCTCATTTCTGGAGCATTTAGCAAAGGTATTGTCAGTATCATATGATCTAAATTTACAAAATAAAAAAAAAAAAAAAAAGTATATGATAGGATAGTAATAAATATTATACAGGATGTCTCAAAAATATTGGTACAAATGTTTGGGGGAGATAGGTAACATCTAAAGGAATGTGAATCACGTAGGAACCCATAACCGGAAACGTCGCGGGAAATAGTAGAGAGGCACAAGAAGCAGAAATAACACAAGACAGTAATTAGTGGCAAACATTTATTTGACATAATATTAACAATGGAGTACGAGATGGATGCATTTTATGATGTTACAACAGATGCTCGAAGGTTCCACCATGAGACGCGATGCATGCATGACACCGATGCAGCTTGGATTGGCGGACACAGTCAAACACACCTGGAGTTTCTTTGACAGTAGCAGTTGTTGTTGTTTGGTTTTTAGAAGCATTAGCAACTAAGGCCATATTGCTCCGGGATATGCGGTGGTCATTCCCTGACCTTTCCGCATCCTCCATATTTGGTGGCGACGGGCTCGAACCCCGGTCTAATCAAGAAGCGTGTGTATGCACTGCTGCTCCTTCCCACCTGGCTACGGAGGCGCCTGACAGTAGCAGCAGCGCAGACGAGTCTCGCTACGAGATCCATTACGTTTTCACAAGCGATTCATACACAACAGATTTGAAGGCCCCCCAAAGAAAAAATCAAGGCTCGATAAATCAGGTGAGCGTGGGGGGCCAGGCAACAGGTCCACAACGGCCAATCCATCGACGCCCAAAACGCCTGTTCACATGGTCACGAACACACCTTCCATAATGGGCAGGTGCCCCATCATGTTGAAACCAAATGTTGCATCTCACATTTGCTGGAACATCGTCAAGTAACCCTGGTAGAACTTGTTCAAGAAAGATCCTATATTTAGTGGAGTTAATGTGGGATGGTAACAGGTATGGGCCGACTAAGCAGTCACCGACCATATCTGCCCACACATTTATTGCAAAGCGATGTTGTGCGGCATGGGGACGCACACTGTGTGGGTTGTCATGAGCCCACACATGAGCATTGTGTTGATTGAATAAGCCTCATCTGTGAACAAAACATAGGCTGGAAAATTCAAGTCTTGAACACTTTCTTGGAGAAACCACTGCGCAAAAGCCACACGTGCAGTATGATCTTGGGGGAGCGGTAACTGAACCCTTTGGAGATGAAAGGGGTGTAAGGAATCGTCGTGCCAGACACACTGTACACTGCAACGAGACACTACTAAAGCAGAGGCAATGGCACGTGTGCTGGTAGTAGGATTATTCTGGATGGCATTCATCACACTTTTTTCCATGGCGGGAGTTCGCGTTGAACGTGGTCTGCCCACACTACTCCTGTTACCTCTAAATGACCCATAATCGCACAAATTTTGATGCACACGCGCAAACAAATGGTGGTCCGGTACATGTCTGTCTGGGAAGCATTCTCCATAAATTCATTGAGCGGCTCGTCCATTGCCCTCTGTTAATCATACACTAGGTGCATGTCTGCCAGCTCACAGTTCGTATATCGATGCATGCTCTTCGTGCGGCGACTACTGCTTGAATGAGTAAACCAGAAATTTCCCCTCTCCTCTTACAAACTGATGAACAGCGCAGCCTACAAATTACAGTGACGTTTCCGGTTATGGGTTCCTATGCGATTCACATTCCTTTAGATGTTACCTACCTCCCCTAAACGTTTGTACCAATATTTTTGAGACACCCTGTATAGTTTTAATTATGCCAAATGGCTAAGTTTTGAGAACACAAAGCTACAGAGTTTTATTGTATTCTATACAGTTATAATTAATTTATAAGAAGATAATTATATTTACTTTTCACTTCAGTTAATCAAAAAAAAATTTCAGTTAATTTTAAGAAAAAATAGAATGCACCTGAAATGTGATGCACTGCATATATTAGCTAACTTATAACAGAAGTCTTTATCAAATATACAGACATTACTTAAGAAAAAGTTCAGTCAATATCACATGTTTAGTGTATGTTTCATTGGTTACTGGAAAGCTTTTAAGATCAGTCATTACTAATTCATTACTAATTAGCCTTTCATTTCACTACTTCATTCACAATATTGGATCACTCCTACTTTAGTTAGCACATGCTACAAAGGACACAATGATAATCTCCTTGCTAGTCTCAGTAAGCAACATGCACATTTGTGATTCCGAAAATCATTTTTCTATTTTAATGCAGCACAAAGTTGTGTGAGTAGATTACATGAGTAGATGATGCAAGCGGATTGTAAGGAGGTAAGTATTAAAACCAGTATTTAGCTCACTTACTGACAGCAGCAAGGCGCTATAAACTGTTACAACTACAGTAGGGTGTAACCTGACAGACCCCAAAATTTTCTTTTTTATTCTAGAAAAATAGTTTGGTTTTTTTTGAATTCTGCATGTTGGCATACCAATGCTAAACCTTTTTTCTAATAGACTGTAATAGTTATTGAGTAATTTACATGTTATTTTCAATGACACAAAAGTTTTTTATTACTTTTGTTGAAAATAAAAGAAAACATTATGTGTGAAACTAATTACTCACTTCCATTTTTAAGTTTATAAAACCATTAAGCATACAAAAATTCAAAATTATGTTTGTGCACATATTAATGTTTTGTGAAGTAAATAACAATTAAGACAAGAAACCATTTTATATAATAAATTAAATTGCAAAACAAAAAATACCTAAATTCTGTAGTGTGGAATAAATGCAGTAGTGGCAAACATCTGTAAGGAGGTAAGTATGAAAACCAGGTTACTGGTTTAGTCATAATTACTGACAATCAAAATGCCAAATGGGCCAAGCTGCCAGTGCTTTCAAATGCTGACAGTTCAAAACACAGACATCTCAAATGTCAACAGTTCAAAATGCCAGCAGCATTAAAATTCTGACATTGTCAGAACACCAAATTTTTCAAATACAGACTACAGGTATCCCTCAACTTATGAAGATGTTGTTTCACCACATTTGGTCATAAGTCAAATTTCATACAAAAATATTAAGGGCATACAATTACAAATAAAGAAAAATAATAAATATAAATAACCTAAATGTTAATGGACTTCATTTCTTTTAAAGTTCCATATACAAATGAATGGACACATAAATTAAAATAACTGTAAAAGGCAATCAGCTTCATCATCCATGTTTTTGCTTTAAAAAGACATTGGCTCATCTTGAAGTTTATCAGCAAAAGAGGCAGATGTGCTAGGTTTTATTTAAGAACATGTCCAATTTTATCTGAACGGCCTGATTTTTATTTTCATTATAAATTTCTCTATAACTTGCAAGAGATTCTTATTAAATGGTTTACTTTTGAGAATCTTGAAAGGAACAATATGAAACCTTGAAAGGCACAATATGGCCACAGCAGTCCTTGTGCCATTAAATATTCAATAACAACAACCAGAAAAAGTGTGTGGGGGGGGGAAGATCCAGAACCTTTTCTGCTAACCGGTATCATGATATAGCATAGCATAGTATATCCAGTTTCCATATTCTCATCTGGATTATAAGTAGTTTATCTTGGCTGTTTATATTATCTATGTCTACGCTAACCATAGTGTAGCTGTCTCACCTTAATATAAGATCTGCCATTTCTTTGGCACCTGATTAACTGGAGGGGGGGGTTGTAAGATGAAACTGTGTTCAGTCTTTCTGTTTGGTCTACTAGATGCTTGAAAGGTGATAAAAGGGGGTACAGATTGGACCATCCATTCTGCAATCTATATGCTACATATTTCTGTCTGAATTGCTGTAGAGTGGTAGAAGAAAACACATGCTTTGGCAAAGTTAACTTGTTTTCTGGCTTACTGATTTACTTCATATTAAGTTTAACATATCCAACTGTAAAATATCCAGTTTTATGAAATATCCATTCCAATTTTAACCTAGATATGAATTTACTATCTGTACTATCTATAAATATTTAAATATTATTATTTAATTTGATGTCCATCAAATTAGTTTTATGTTCTCAAACTGGCCGATAGTAACACTCTGCAGCCTCAGTTCTGTTCCACAATCATGCTGATGAATAGACTCTTACACTAAGTATTATTTTTACTGATGATAGATTTGTTTATTCATCATAATGTCTACGAGCAATTTTCATTTTTACAAGAAGTTATACAATATAATATTGTACATTGGCAAATAATTTAACACACTCACTGCACCATGATAAATATGTAGCATCAGATTTTTAATCTACTTGGAGGGAAAAACATCTACCTTTTAGAACTTTTTATTCCAATTGTAAAGAAGAAAAACCAGTTATTTCTGTCAATCAACCTTTGCCAGAAGCTGACTAGTTCAATCAGCCTCTGGCTAATTGAGAAGAAAGCCCAAAAATGTCTCTGTCTGTCTTCCCCATTCAATCCAGTGGTTTTAAATCCAGGGTCAAAAAAAAGGAAGGAAAAAGACAGCAGCAAAAGTGTTAATGACAAAATAAAAACCTGTGTAGACAACCTGATATAAGAAATTCTTATGAAAAATTTCCATATTTTGATAAATATGTAGCATACATATTTATCCCTTACAATCATTCTAAAAACCAGCGATACTGATTATCACAAATCTATGAATTAATGTTTTAAATTTTTTGAGCTCGCAAAATGTGTTAACGTGAATAAAATACTATCAAAATAATTTGGCATTTTGTATAACTTTTAATGAATACTTGTTTCAGTTTTTTTTTTTTGTTTGTTTGTTTGTTTTGAGTGTATCTAAGTGCTGTCCACACTACAGCACTGTTAGAGAAATCCCCCGTCTTTGCATTTTTGTCAATAGTGCTAAACTATACTTTATCATTTCATCATAGTAATACAGACACCTCTCAACAATGGCCAAACTTATTTTCCCCAGTCCCATAGGGTTTGGTCCTATGTTTACATCTACAGGGTGTTTCAAAATTATGTATACACATTTAAAAATTTATATTTATTGAATAATATACACAAATGTAAATTTTTTTGGTACTTTGAAGACAAAAAAACAAGTTTTTTTTTTTTTACAATAAAACTTTAATTGTTCAAAATGTCCTCCATCAGCATTAATGCATGAGAGGCATCTATATTCAACAAATCTACATACTGAAATACACAAATCAGGTGAAATATTTTCTGCTTGTTGAATTTTCTTCCAAAATTCCTCCAATGTTTGCAGTTTGTGACTGTAAACTAGATTTTTCAAATACCTCTAAGCAAAAAAATCTAAAGTGGTGAGATCTGGCGACCTTGGAGGATATTCAAAAGAACTCTCTTGATGACCTATCCATTGATCATGAAATTCATTGTCAAGATAATTGTGCACAGCTGTGTGTGATCATTAATTCCTTCATCATTCTAAAAACACTTGTATGGTTTATACCTAGCTCTTGCAAGCACCATATTGTTGATTTTCTTGGAGTGCACAAGATTGCATTTCTTACAACTTCAATGTTTTCATTACTTCTTGATATCGTCTTCCTGCCACATGCTAAGTTATTGATATTCTGAATGGTATTCTAACATGGCCCCTAATAACTGGATAGATATCTCACAGAGAGCGAATACAAATGGATTATGATACAGCCACTGACTGGCTTACGTAATACTCAACTTACGGAAATTTGACTTTATGTAAGTTTTTTCTGGCTGGTGTAAACTTAAAAAAAATCGTGGAAACATATTTTGCATCCTGTAGGAATAAACAGAGGTATCGAGAAAATATTGTAATGTGAACACAATAAGACTGTTTTTTTTTTTTTTTTTTTTTTTTTTTGGCAATTTGTTCCAAGACTTCGGAAGTTGAATTTTTTGCTATATAACTAAGCTATTTATCTCTCTAAAAGGTCATTTTTATAATGGAAATGGCACTACACTTTCATCGTTATCATAATGTTCCGTTATAAGAATCAATTTTGAACACCTTTGTGATAGTTCTCTAAAACACATTACTGTAGGTCACTACCATAAAACAATAAAAACAATTTGCACTTTTTGGTTTATTGGGCTTTTCTGTTAGTGCAATCTGTTATAAACGGGTAATAAACTTGATCTTATTGCATTTGCAATAATACCGATAATTGGAATTCTGTGGGTTTTTATGTTACAGTATTATGGTGGCAGTTCCCAAATGCTTTAGATGCTGCAAGTTCGGCCACTCCTCCAACGTATGCTCCCAAATGGTCCCAACATGCAGACATTGCACCGAGAAGGGACATGGATTTAAGGATTGTCCGCACAAATACAAAGAAGCTTCCTGCACAAACTGCAAGTCCATGAAGCTGGATCATGCCCACTCAATCAGGGACCCCAATTGCCCAACCTACCTCAAAGCCAAGAGCATCTACCAAAATTGAATCAACTATGGGGACAAGAACTAAAGAATATAATAAAACAATGATCAAAATAATGCAAACAAATGCACAGTGAGCCAAAGCAGTGGCAGACCAAATCAGGCTCAATGCAGACGAGGAAAATATAGATGTAATTATTCTGCAAGAGCCATATGTCCACGCAGGACAGGTATAGTGTATAGTGTGTTTAGGGTCTAACGGCACCAGGGGTTTCCCCCATCTCGCGTAATATACATTGTGGTGTTATACAGAACACTGTAGAGGCCAGAGGTTTAAAAGTGTGTGGATATTGTGGCATGTAATGTTTTGTACCGTTGTTCATCTGGTCTTTTAGCCGTTGGGTCTCAAATGAGGCCCACCGTTGCCCACACTATACCTCGTGGAGGCAGACCAGGTACACCAGTATTTTAGAAATTTACTATTTACTCTGGCAGGTCCTGCCACCTAATTTCCTGATATTTCAGTGGCTAGGACCTAAAAAAAAAAAATAAAATAAAATAAAAATAAATAAAGAAATAAAAATAAAAAAAAAAATGGAGGGGGGGGATAAACGCTAGAAATTGGGTCAGGCCAAGATATAAGTTATACGGGTTAGAGTTCTTTTTTTTTTTTTTTTTAATTTTAGTGTGGGGCTTGTGTAGTTTTGGCAAGGGTCAAACGCTAGTCGCAAGATAGCTAGAGAGGGAAGGGAGACTGAAGACTGGGGGTGAAAGACAGAAATATGGGGTCAATAGTGAAGATAACCCCAAAAGTCGGCGGGGCAGGCCCATGCCTCACCAGGTGAAGATAGGGGATGGCAGGGGGGGCTACAGAGTAACCATTCCCTGCCAAGGGAAGGGAAAGAAAGTGAACCAAGTGAGGGTACCCGGTTCAGATCGCCTAATGATGTTTCGGCAGCAAACTGCACAATGTCTTTGTCAGGTCTTCGTATGCCATTCCTGGGACATGTTGTCCCGTCCGTGTGAGTGGTCAAGTCCAGATAATGACTCCAGTTTAAGTTAATGATTAGTTTTTCAGATTGTAGCTGTTAGGTTTTTGTTTGGTTGACACATCTAAGGATCTTTATTGTGGATGACGAGTGGTTAATTTGTGGGAAAATTCCAGCTAAGGTTGTGGGTATGTTCTTCTTCTAGTAAAAAGATCCTGCGCAAACTGCGTTAAGGCTTTATAGTTGTCCTCGCTCTCCAGGACAGGTAGCGAGGTACCCACTCTGATATAAGATAATCCACATGGAAGAGGACACCCCATGGGCAGCGGTTCTAATCAGAAATGCAAACATAACCGCAACCAAAATAACCCAATTCGGTACAGCCTGGGCTGCTTGTGCCCAAATTATCACAGCACTGGGCTCCCTTTACGTTGTCCTCTACAGCAGGCTGGGACAGGAAATGGAAACCACAATTAGCTACTTACGTCACCTCCAGAACACCCTACCAAACAAAAAAATAATTATAGGAGCCGATGTCAACTGTCGCTCCCCGCTTTGGCATAATCCTCGAGCTGTTGCCCCTTTACAGTTCCTGAAGGGGAACTGCAAATGGGCAACAGCTCGAGGATTCACATCGGGTTCGCAGTTCACAGTATTGAACCAGTCGCACCAGCTACCAACATACTGCAACACCCTCTGGGAGGCCACTATAGATATTACCCTGGCAAACCATGTGGCCAACTCGTGGGTGGAGGAAGTGTGGACCACCTCGGACCACCGAGTCATTGCCTGCAAAATAACCAGAATACTGACAAAGGAAATAATAGTAAAGCAAATACACCACAGATACTCAGTCGTCAAGGCAGACTGGCCGAAATACAAGGAGCTTTTAACAACAGCGATTCTTAACAAACCACTGTCCCTGGATCCACGAAACAACCCACATGACCTGCAGAAGGCAACTACAGAACTGATAATTGACATAAGCAATCAAACCATCAGGAAAAAACACCCCCAAATGGGAGCGGCCCCTTGGTGGACCCGAGAGAGTGTAGCACTCCGGCGGCGAATGACGAAAGAAAGAAAAGGCTTTCAAAGAGCCCGAAGAACATGGCCAGAAAATGAAGTCGAAGCACTGAGACAGAGATATAAACAAGCCAGAAACCAATATACCGAAGCCATCAAGAAAAGCAAAGCAAAAGACAATCTTGGGAGCTTCTAGTCTCCACAACCGGAAACACTGACCCCTGGGGAGTAGTCTATAAGGTAAGTTTCCCGGGGGGGGGGGGAAGTGACTGCTACCACCAGGACCCAGCATGGAAATCTTACCACCACTTGGGAGCAGTCGATAAAAAATAACATCCTAGATGCAATATTCCTAAAACTAGAAATGCCAATCTTACCAGCACAGCAACATATATGCGAAAACAACAACTATAACAACCAAGAGATAGAACTACCCCCTTTACCATGGATGAACTTGGGGAGGCTGCATGTCGAATCAGAAACAAGAAATGCCCAGGCCTTGATCTCATCGAGCCCGAAATACTGAAGAAAACAGTGGAATTTCAGCCAAAATTACTCCTCACATTATATAATAGATGCTTAGAAACTGGTCTATTCCCAACTACATGGAAAATGGCTAACTTAAAATTAATACTAAAAAATCCTACAAAGAGTCCAGAAAACCCACGAGGCCTGTCAACCGACTGCATTGCTCCCAGTGGCCAGCAAGCTTTTATGGAGCAATCTTTACTGCGCTTGCAGCACAGTAAAGATTGCTCCATAAAAGAATAATAAATCACTATGAAACAGCAGGCCTTCAAGCCACAAACCAGTATGGCTTCAGACTGGGGACCTCAACTGTGCATGCACTGGGGAACCTGCTCAAGATAGTGCAGGACTGCAGACAAACGTACTTGCTGCTCATCTCCGTTGATTTTGAAGGGGCATTTGACTCACTTTGGTGGCCAAGCGTCCTGGCAAGGCTGAGGGAGGCCCGAGGGCCGATCAACTTGTATAAAATCATCAAAAGTTATCTAACCCAAACAAGAGTGGAGATAAACGTGCATTACTAGAAACTTACAAGAGAGGCGCATACAGTATGTCCGTAGGGGTTGGTTCTGGGGCCACTTCTGAGGAACATGGTCCTTGATGAGTTCCTGGAAATGGACCTGGGACCTGTGAGAACGCATGCATTCACAGATGACCTTATCTTGACAGTGGAGGCGGACTCCAGGGGGCCCCCAACTGGAGGTGTTGGCAAACCAGGCACTACAGCGGCTACAACAAAGGGCTTCCAAAAACCAATTAAGAATTTCACCAGAAAAGACTTCATCAATGATCCTCAAAGGAAACTACAATTGCAGCGGGTCCTGCAAATCAAAATTGAAAATGTCACCATAAATTTCGTGAGGAGCTAAAGTACTTAGGCGTAATCCTGGATAATAACTTGTCTTTCCAGCAGCACCTGAAATACATCTGGAGAAAAATCAAGGGCTACTCGGATGGTAGCCAGGACCACAAAGAAGGACTGGGGTCTCAAAAAGAGAACCCTGTCAATATACTACAAAACTTTCCTACCAGCAATCACCTATGCAGCAGCAGCAGTGTGGTTTCCCAAAGCAGCACTGGCTGTGAACAGAACACTTGAAACAATCCAAAGGACCATATTACTCACAACAACATGAGCTTGCAGCACAGTAAGCACCCCAGCACTGCAGATGCTTGCCAGAGTGCTCCCCATGGATCTGGAGGTTATCCGGGCAGGGTTGCTGTTCCTGCTTTCCAGGGGAGTGGCTGCCACCCACCAGGGCTACATGACTGATCCGTCAAACAGCCTAAAGAATGAAAACATCAGGTTACAGACCCACCTCCTAAACCTTTGGAGGAGAAGGTGAACTGAGACCACCAAGGGAGAAGTGACAAAAAAATTCCTACCGGACATCCGCAAGATATATCCAAAACAACCGGTGTGGTACTTCCCAGGGTACAACATGACAACGCTGTTAACAGGACATGGCCCCTACAATGAAAAGCTTTTCAGGCTGGGCCTCACCAACGATCCCAGCTGTACATGCGGGGAGAGCGAAAGCTGGAGACACACAGCTTATGAATGCCCACAATATGAGGACCTCAGAGGGATTCTCATAACAAGAATCAGATATCTTCCGAAGGGATTGGAGTCCCACTTCCTGGACTCAGAGGAAGAATACAGGGCGCTCTCCCTCTTCGCACAGGATCTATTCACCAGGAGGAAAATGCTAATTGCAATCTACAGCAATCAACAGAGAGATTGACAAGAAATGCTACCAGATGAAACAGAAAATCGAAATTCACGGGACACCAGACTCGACCAAGTGGAACGCTGGCAACTGGAAGAGACGTTAGGACGGGGATTACCCCATGAGTGACATTGAAAACAGAGAAGAGACACCAGGATGTGGATTTCCCCCATGAGTGACACCAAAAACTGAGAAGAGACTAAAACAGCTTAACTGCCAACAGACTGACGGCGACCTGAAGAGGGCACCCTAGCCCCTTCACCTTTTATTCCCACATCCTTGGGGAGGGGGGGAACGACCTTCATTCCCTCCCCCTCCTCACCAGCCTACATTTTCTACTCTGATGGAGCATGGGCATGCTTCACTGAAAACTGGGGCTACCTACCCTATTGGTCCCATTTTTCTGTCTCCCCCCCCACCTCTATCTTTACGCTAATGACAGCCCCACACAACAAAATTCAATGTGCCAAAAATCCTTTGCACCCATAATTCAGCATAACCACCTTAGCTATCATACCCTCACGCCAACGCATATGTGTATGCAATTGTACATGTGTATATATATGTGTGTGTGCATCATCATCACTAACCTAACCTAACGGATTTTTTTTTTTTTTTTTTTTAAGGTCCTAGCCGCCAAAATCTCTGGAAAGTAAGCAGCAGGACCTGCCAGAGTAAAACTGAGTCTACTGGGTTCCTGGTCTGCCTCCATGGGGCATAAGTGGGGCAACGTTGAGCCTCAGTAGGAGTCTAGCGGCTAAATGACACTACACACGGACAACTCCCGAACACTTTTAAATCTCTGGCATTTCCCAGCAAACTGGTACACCCACAATGAAAGCAACACGGAGATGGGGGAAACTCCTGGTGCCGTATGACAGTAACACACTTTATGGTATTATGGTGAAATAAGTTCCCCTTCCCTGAAATTTTCATTCATATAAAAAACAAATTTTCAGAATCTTCTCTTCATTCCTATTTACTTATTACAATAGTGAAGGGAAAGGGACCAACGGAAAGCGCAAGTGCTGGCAGTGATAGGAAATTAACAAAATTGATTTAGAAATGAAGATGATTAATTAAGAAGCAGGACAAAATTTGTCATCTATTGCACGAAATTAGGTCTCGCTGCTTCAACAGTGAATACCATTTTAAGGGAGAGTGCACATATAAAAGAACACGCTAAAGGATCAATGCATTTAAGGTCAACAGCAATCACAAAACAGCGTTCAGGTTCTATATCAAAGATGGAAAATGTATTAATATGGATGGAAAATCATATTCAGAAGCAAGCGCCCCTGAGTCCAATGGCCATTCAAGCAAAAGCAAGAAGTATTTATGGTGATATTAAGGATAAGTACAGCGAAACCCAAGCCAAGTTTGTGGCAAGCAATGGGTGGTTTAATTGGTTCAAGCATTGCGCTGGTTTCCAAAACATTAAAGTATGTGGTGAAGTCGCCAGTGCAGCTGCTGAGAAATTTTTTGATCTGTTGGAAAAAAACCCCTTCTAAATCTCCAAAACCCTCAACTTCCACAGTGGCGTGCTTATCAGTTGGAGAGTTAATTCTGCAATGATGCCCGAAAGGTAAAACTTGCTGACGTTATGCTTGTCTCCTCTCTCTCTCTTTTTGTAATTTTATAATTTTGAAATTTTTGTAATTTTATAAACTTTTGTATTTTTCCTGCATGAAATAAAAAAATTGAATAAATTCTATTTACACGTTCGTCGAACATTACTTTTTTGCTTAAATCAAATTTGCGAGTGCTGCATAAGCATTTAGGGAAATTCAGACTGATGTAGAGTTCCATAGAACGCAATCCTAAAGTTGGGGAGTAGCTGTATACCTTTAAAACATTAATCACAGAAGCCTTGAATGCTTATATACCATTAAAAAAAAAAAAACTCCACAAGGAAGATTCAGAGTTGGATGAATAATGAAATTGCCAGATTATATGAGCAGAAAAAGACAGCATGGAAAAGTTACAGAGCAATAAAAAGTACTGAAGCCTATAATACCTACAAAGTGATCTGTAATAGTGCCACAGAAAAGGTTAGGTTGGCAAAGGCAGATTATGAGAAATCGCTGGCAAAGAAAGTAAAGAGCAGGGATAAGATAAAGAATTCTTCACATATATAAATGCAAAAAATAGAAGGATAAATCAGATCGGACCCTTATGTAATGGATGTGGGATAGTATTAGATACTCCAACTGAAGTTGCAGATGAACTCAACAGTTACTTTGCATCGATATTTACAGAAGAAACCCCTTTGTGTCAATGATATATTATGGGAGTGAAATTGAAAAAAATGTAATTAATGATGTTGAAATTTCACATGTTTATTTAATGAAAAAACATTTGAACCTACAGGCCATTAAGGCTCCTAGGGTTGATGGCATATATCCTATAATCTTAAGGAAGGCACCAAGTGAATGAACTGAAAAACGGAGGCTAATAAGGAGTATCACTGGACTTGAGAGTGATGCTCTCATAATGACAATGTATCCCCAATGCATAAGGTCAGTTCTAAGAGTGAAGTGGGAAATTACCACCTGGTCAGTCTTACTTCAGAAGTAGGGAAAATCATGGAGACAATGACCAAGGGCGAAATTCAGGATCATTTAGATAGAAATGGAATTCTGAAGGATACTGAGCATGGTTCTGTAAAGGGAAAATCATGTTTGGTTAGCTATTTTTACAGGGTCACACAAGAGCTGGACTTAGGTAATAATTTCGACATAGTTTATTTGGATTTCAGCAAAGGATTTGACTTAGTCCGACAGGAGAAGTTACTTTATAAGTTGGAACAGGTTGGAATCACAGTGGAAAATCCTTAGATGGATAGCTGGATGGCTTCAGGGCAGGAGGCAGAGGTCCTAATACTGATCCTTGGGGTTCTCCAAGGATTAGTATTAGGACTACAGTTGTTTTGGATTTTCATAAATGACATCGATGAAGGGATAGAGGGCGTGATGTTTAAATTTGCAGATGATGTAAAGATTGGCAGAGTAGTTAATGATCACTGCTAAGCAGCTGACCGGGCTAGCCAGGTGGGTAAAGTGCCTGACTGACAAACCAAAGGTTGCAAGTTCGAATCCCACCTCGGGCTTGGATCAGAGTAAAACGCAAAAACTTTGGGAGGTGCATTATGGCCACAGAAGCCGATGCGCCAACAACTAACAAAAAAAAAAAAAAAAAAAAAAAAAAACCCTGCTAAGCAAAGCTTCTTCAGAGTGAAGAGACTTTGGTGATGGTAAAAAAAAAATGGCAGCTATGCTTTAATCCAGCAAAGCTTAAGATATTACACATGGGGAACAGTAACCCCAAAATAACTTATACACTTGGTGGAGTTGAACTAATGGCAGTAGTAGAGGAAAGGGATTTGGGTATTACGATAAGGTCAGACATGAAGCTCTCCGAGCATTGTAGACAGGTTGCAAGGAAGGCCCATGGTGTCCTATTGATGATTTATTGAACAATTGCTAGTAGAGATAAGGATGTCATAATCTCATTATATAATGCTATTGTTAGACCACACTTGGAATACTGTGTTCAAGTATGGAAACCTAAAAAAAGGCATTGTGCTTCTTGAAAGGGTCCAAAGACGAATAATTCGCCTGGTGAGATTGGCAAAGGGGTGTCCACACGAGGAAAGACTTCAAATATGTGTATTGCAGAGCTTGGAAACTAGGCACCTTATAGGAGACTTGATTAAAGTATTTAAGGCTCTGAGAGGCATAAGCAAAATGAATAATGATGAAATTTTCACAGTTATAAATTGTTCTAGAACTAAGAGCCATAATTTCAAGTAATGTGGGGAGATGTTTAGACTGGACTGCAGGAAATTTTATTTTAGCCAGCGAGTTATAAATTACTGGAATAAGTTACCTATATGGGTGCTAGAGGCTGACAGTTTGGGGAAATTCAAAGGTCAGCTGGAAAATTATGTACGGGAGGAGGGAAATGCATAGGTTGGCTATTTCCTTTTCTCTTATTAATTATTTATTTTTAAAAATTTTCTTTTTATTATTTTTTTTTGGCTGATGCAGCACAAGCCATAAGCTTCCTTACACCATGTGGCCATTGCTAATACTAATACATAACTGGGTACAAAAACAAGCATAAATTATTATGTGGAAAAATTTCCCCTGAACACTAAAATGAAACACTGAATTTAATTTGGAATCTGAGTTTCTATATGAAAATTGCACATATAACATGGGCTGTGATGTTAAACTCGTTTCAGTTGGCCTCATCAAACTCATTTTTAAATTCTACAGTTGCATTTTCAGGTCGTTCTGTTAAATTTCTTTGCTATTTAGTGTCCATTTTATTTAATGGATACCGAAAGGAGGAGATTAACTCTTACAGAAAAGAGAGCACTTACTGAATTAGAAAATGGTAAATTAAGTGCTCATGTGCTTGTCAAAAGGTTTAGTTTAAGTTAAGCAAATTTATAGATTTAATTAGAAATCAGGACACGATTTATAGGACATGAAATTTAAATGGAAATGCTGTGTTCAACTGAAAACATCACAGTGAGCAGATCATTAATTCATCAGAAGGCACTGAAGGCCAGCAGAGAACTGAAAATAAACTTCTTCAAAGCTTTCAATGGATGGCTTAAAAACTTAAAACATGGATTAACATTTCATTTAAAGTCATAAACGGCAAAAAAAAAAAAAAAAAAATTGTTGACAGTAAATGAGTTAAGAGTGGCATCAGAAATTGGTTGGCATCTATGCATCACAAAACAAAAAAGTTATTTTTAAATGCAATCAAATGAGACTATTTCTCAGAATGATTCCTGACAAAATGACAAGTTTCAAGGGAGGGAAAATCTCAAAAGAACGGCTAATTATCATGTGGTTTGAGAACATGTAAGGAGAATTCAAAACAATCCTGTTTATAGATAAGGCTAATAAACCTCATTGTTCAAAAGTGTAGATTTAAGTATTAGCATTATTAGAGGCATATGATGCAAGAAAGCAAGCTTATGCAGCATCAGCCAAAAAAAAAAAAAAAAAAAAAACCCACTCCAATTTCACCCCTCCCTTCATTCGAAATACCTGTCCAGCTGAGCCTTAAATTTATTAAGGCTATCAACTTCCACAACAAGGGATGGAAGTCTGTTCCACCAACCAACTACATGCAGGCTAAAGGAAAATTTCTGCACATCTATCCTACATCTCTTTCCTCAATTTGAATTTATGCTCTCTCAATTGATTATTCTGAGCAAGAGGAAGAATCCCATCAGCATTGAGCATGTTCAAACCATTCAAGGCTTTATACACCTCTATCAGATCACCTCGCCGGTGCCTAGTCTCCAGACACTGTAATTTGCAAAACTTAAGACTTTCTACGTAAGAGCACCCCTTTGTTTCATTCACTAATCTTCTTGTCCTTCTCTGTAATCGTTCCAGCAGCTCTACATCCTTCTTGAAATGAGGCCTCCAGACCTGTATGCAGTACTCAAGGTGTGGCCTGACCATTGCCTTATACAAGGGAATAATCACCTCCTTATCCCTGCTAGAAAAATTCCTGTATATCATTGACAAGACACCATGAGCTACTCTTGCAGCCCATCTGCACTGCTCAGAAAACTTCATATCTGCCTGCACAATTACCCCCAGGTCCTTTTCATTCTCTACCACTGTCAGTGTAGTACCACAGAGTTGATACGTTGCTCTGGGATTACTGTTTCCCATATGTAGTGCTTTACATTTGTCAATGTTAAACTTCATTTGCCACCTCTCAGCCTATCTGCTCATCCTTTCCAGATCCTGTTGCAGCAGCATAACGTCAGTAGTGTCCTTAACAATCCTGCCAACCTTTGTATCATCTGCAAACTTGGACATTAAGCTTGATATACCATCATCAATATCATTTATAAATACAGAAAACAACAATGGATCCAACACTGAACCCCGAGGAACTCCACTAATAACATTAGTCCACGATGAGCAGTGTCCATTGATTACCACTCTGTCTTCTCCCCCTCAACCATCCCTTTAACCATAGCAGCAATTTGCCTCCAATGCCACACTGCTCCAATTTGTGCAGCAGTCTTCCATGTGCAACGGTATCAAAAGCCTTTCTAAGATCCAAATATATAATATCAAAGTTATTCCCTGCATCCAGTTCTTTTGTGACTGCATCATAGTATCCAATCAAATTGGTCAGGCAAGACTTCCCTTAACAAAACCATGCTGTGTCAGAGCTATAACTGAAGTCTTGTCCAGATGATCCTGCAATGCTTCTTTAACCAGTGCCTCCAGAGCAGTTTCTGAAATTTGATAAAAAAATCAGAAGATCAAACAGGAATGCTATTTTATTTCTTGGTAGAACAACATCACATCCCAATCTCAGCCTCAAGAATGTTAATCTTGTTTTCTTACTCCCAAATACAACTTCAGTATGTTAGACTAAGGCAGCGGTTCCCAACTGGGGGTTCATGAAAGTGTTTCGGGGGGGGGGGGGGTAGCAATAAAAATTCTGTAATGACATCTGCTTAGATTTACATAGGTATATTATTGTAAACTACAAAATATAACTAATAATAAACAAGTAAAATAAAAAGTAAAAATTACCAAAGAAAGAAACCACATCTCCCATTATTTCTGATAATTAGTTTACTATCTTACAGTATATCATGTTAAATAAATGCTTTCCATACTAAATTTTTTTCATTCTCAAAAATCCTTGTTATGTATAAGTACTTTTTTTTTTTTTTTTTTTTTTTAAGAACCTATAGTACTTAGTAACGTGAATGGGTTGAAAAGTTGAAAGAAAATATTTGTTGACATTAAACATGAACTTCTGTAGATTGTAATTTTCAGGAAATACATATGAAGGAAGGTGCTTCCAGAAAACAGAAGTTGAATGAATAAATGAGGAAGAAGAAAAGTTGGTTCTGTGAGTTCGAACTTGGACAGCAAAATGACGTTGACTGGTTGCGACATGTGTTCGGACTGCTTTGAAAGAGAGAGCAAGAATTATAGAAGCTAATTCAGGAGAACAGTGCAATACAAATATCTATAGAAAAGGCATCCAACAGAAACAGAAAGTCTATGAGACACAGAGTGGAAAGACTGTTAGAGATGAGACATCGATTAGCGTAACTGCCTTCTTTTGAATGAAATCTAGAAGCCTGAGAGAGGTTTTGGGGGCACCACCCCAGATGTGGGAACAATATTCCATGGTAGGGTGGATTTGCAATTTCTACAGAGTCAACAACTGTTTGGAAGAAAAGTAATGCCAACAGCAAAAGAGAAAACCCAGTTTATTAGATGTAGAGGAAGCAATATTAAATATTCCTTCCTCTACATCTAATAAACTGGGTTTTCTCTTTTGCTCAGCATAAAGCACATTACAAATTGTGTAATGTGCTTTATTCCAAGAGAGATTAGAAGTCAGGGTAATCCCCATGATCTTGCCTAGAAATTGGAGCATCATCGAAGATAAACATAAGAGCAGAAGAATCCTTTTTGGAGATATAACACAGGAATGAGTTTTAGAAGGATTGAAATTAAGTTATCTTTGCCCCACTAGAGAATTATCTTGAGATCAGCATTTAAGGATTTGGCAGTGGATACTCGAGAAGTTGAAGCTGATTGAGCAGGGAAAGGTTTCTCAAACTGGAAAGTGGAATGCAATGTGCTATCATCAGCAAAACTATGGATAGGATTTCCGGTCAATGGAAGAAGGTCATTAATATACAAGAGGAAAAGAGTGGGAGAAAGAACTGAACCTTGGGGAACATCAACAGTAGTGGACAAGTTAAAAGACAGAGAGCTGTCTGCTAACACCTGCAGTGAGCGGTTAGAGAGAAAACTGAATACCCCGTTACAAAGAACAGCTGGAAAATCATAGGATGGAAGCTTATTTAGAAGACCTTTAGGCCAAACACGACCAAAAGCCTTTGAAATGTCAAGAGAAATGGCTTGAGTTTCACCAAACGTTTCCATTGAATTTGTATATAGATGGATAACATAAGAATATCACCAGTGGAACAACACTGATGGAATCCATACTGGCGATCGTTGATCAGATGAAAGATTTCCGGATAATTTAAGAGGTGGCGGTTAATTAATTTCTCTATTACTTTGGAAAGAGTAGAAGTAATCGCAATGGTACCGATAATTGGATGGAAGGATTTTGTCACCCTTTTTAGGAACTGGCTGGATGTGAGCAAATTACCAAGCAGAAGAAAAAATACCTTTGGAATAAGTAAATGAAAAAAGATGACACAAAACAGGAGAAAGCTCAGGAGCACAGGTTTAGAGAACGAGTGGAGAAATACCATCAGGACCTGCAGTTTTCTTAGCATCAGATTCATCCTTCTGATATCCTTTTGATGGAAGCCCACAGGAGGCATTGAATGGAGTGTACTGGAAATGGTTTGAGGTGATTTATCAAGATAATCAATACATGAGTTGGAAGAAAAATAGGATGCTAGCAGGTCAGCTTTATCTTTGGCTGATGTGGCAACAGAACCATCTGGTTTTGTCAGAGGTGGGAACAGAGATGGGCAAAAATTGCGGCCAAAGCTTTGGAAAGAGACCATGCTCGGCTACTATCATTTGGACTAAAAGCAAGTTTTCTACTCTTATCCTGTTCGAAATCTAGTTTGGACTGTTTAATAACTGCTTTAAAATGTATAAATAATACTTAATAATAATTTTTATTATTATGCAATGTCTTATAAAAACGTAGTACTGGAAATATTTTATAATAAAAATTCAGAAATATATGATTTCAGAGAATATAGCCTTAGTAGTTCTTGCATTAAAAATATTATGTTGAAAGTGGTTTGCGATAAAAAATAATATTACATCGAAAGGGGTTTGCGAGTCAAAAATGGTTGGGAACCACTGGACTAAGGTATCATCCATACAAGGAGCGAGGGAATGATGCAAGCAGTGGGGAAGTTGAATTGCAAATTAGCAACACATACGACATACCTGATATCCTTCCTGATGAGGTAGAACATGAATTGAAGAAAATGAAGAATCAGAAAGCCCCGGGGGAAGATGAAGTTACTGTAAAGTTATTAAAATTGGGAGGAAGAGACATGACACAAAAACTGGCAAGACTCTTCACAAAATGCATTAGAAAAGGTGTAATGCCTAAGGAGTGGAATAATGCAACCATAGTTTTGCTGCATAAGAAAGGAGATAAATTAGAAATTGGAAATTATAGACCAATTTGCTTGTTATCCCACATCTACAAGTTGTTCACAAGGGTCATTACTAACAGATTAGAGAGAATTCTTGATGAGAATCAACCGAAAGAGCAAGTTGGCTTTAGGACAGGATTCTCAACTACGGTTCACCTTCACATAATATCACAGCTAATGGAGAAAGCAAATGAATATAAATACCATTATGCCTGGCATTTGTGGATTATGAAATGGCATTTGACTCCATACGGCATAAGGCAATGTTTTGGGCACTGGAAAGACAAGGCATAGTTACCCCATATATTATAATTTTGAAGAAAATATATGAGCACATTACCTCCTTTATTAGACTAGACAAAGACAGTAGTAAATTGAAAATTGAGAAAGGAGTTCGACAAGGAGACAATATCTCCGAAGTTGTTTACTGCTGCCCTTGAGGAAGCTTTCAGAAGATTAGACTGGTTGCAGAAAGGAGTCAATGTGAATGGAGAGTACCTAAACCATTTACAATTTGCAGATGACATTGTAGTCATAAGCCACGATCCCAAAGAATTAGAGGAAAATCTTAAATCAGTTGCACAGTTAGTAAGGATTTTGGACTAAAGATGAATATGGCTAAAACAAAAGTAATGATGAACAAGTATGCCACAGAAAGGGATATAATAATTGAAGGAGCAGTAATTGAAAAAGTGGAGTCATATACTATCTGGGACAAGTCATCTGCTGTAATAATGATAAATGGCTGGAAGTCAAGAGAAGAATTGATTTTGGATGGATAGCATTCAGGAAATATAGTCACATACTGAGGAGCAATATCACAATTTGTCTGAATCGTAAAATAATGAACCAATGTATACTCTTCACCATGACTTATGGAAATGAAACTTGGGCACTCACCAAAAGAATGGAAGAGAAGCTGAGAACTACACAGCGAAGAATGGAATGAATTATATTGGGAATCAGAGTGTTAGATAAGAAGAGAAATATGTGGATTAGGCAGCAAACTCAAGTAAAGGACATTCCTATCAAAACTAAAGAACTAAAATGGTTTTGGGCAGGACACATAGCTCGAAGACATGATGACAGATGGACTAAGAAAATAACAGAATGGTACCCAAGAGGAGCTAGAAGAAAACCTGGAAGGCAACGGAGATGGACAGATGAAATTCATGAGTTTGTGGGTAGTAAATGGATGGCCATTGCACAAAACAGAAGGAACTGGAAAGTTGCTGGAGAGGCCTTCATCCTGCAGTGGATTGAAAATGACTGATGATGACCATCCATAACTCTGACTATGTGTTTTAATGCACATATTAGCAAAAACAGATTCAACATGTCAGATTCTGTGAATAATTTAACAGACTCTATTGACATTAGGTGCAAATTTTTGGATATGTTCTGCCACGAAATACATAAAAAAACACACCGTTTTGCAAACTGTTTCACAAACACTGGATTTATTAATGCTAGTGGCAACTGTATAAATTGCAAAGCTGTTCCGGAGGAAGGAACAGTCAAAACTGTTGCCAACTTAATAAAGCACTATGACTCCAATACTTTGGAAGAAGAATATATAAAAATTGACAATTTAATAACAGGGGATGAAGCAATAGATTTAAGGAATTTAAAAGCACTGAAAGTTGAAGGAAAAAGCAATGATAAAGAAAATGAAGATGATGCAATATGCTTTATTAGTAAAGTACTAAACATTAAAAGTTAGTCTGATACTACAATTGTGTAGAACAATTAGAAAGACTTAGTAGAACAATCAGCATTCAACAGAAAACTCCTCTAAAAAACTGGTAAACTGCAGCCATTATCAACCCACTGCAGGATGGAAGCTTCCTCAACAACAGCCCGTGACTACCAAATACAGATGTGGAAAGGTCAGGGAATGACCACCGCATATCCCTGGAGCAATATGGCCTTAGTTGCTAATGCTCCTAAAAACCAAATAACAAACAAACAAATAAACAACCTAATGTTATAAAAATGTATAAATTAATGAATAATCTTTTAGAATGAAAACTTCTTGATTACAAAACTCACTCTTCCAATTTTTTCAAAAATGCTCTGTCGAGTACACTTATAGGCAGTAACACTCCACTGCTTTAACAGATCAAGTTTCAGTGGTGAGGCTTTGCCCACATGATGCTCATTCACATTTACTGGAAATAAGCTTGCTTGACTAATTTCTTGGGATGGTTCTGAAAAGAAAAGAACAAAGAAATGAACTCAGTAGATCTCTGACTAATATGCAATAACTTAATAAAGTCTTGGTTTAAAATTTAAAATGAACTATCAACAAAAACAAATAAATAAACTAAATATGAATATATTTAGTAACATTTAATTAATAACTATTAATGTATAATTTAGTGCTTTCTAATAGGCCTGATGTAGACGAGTGGTCAGGAGCGTGAGTGCAGTGGCACACGCTCTTTGAGTGGACCGGGGTTGAAGCCTATGACTACTAAATATGATTAACATTTGCATTGATTGATTTATTGTAAACTCCACTGACCTGGTGGTCGTGCCGGAGTATAAACAAGAACATTTTTAGGCTTGACATAGACGAGTCATGAGCACGAGTGCAGTGGCACATGCTCTTTGAGTGGACCAGGGTTGAAGCCCGTGACTACTAAATACGATTAACATTCGTATTGATTGATTTATTGTAAACTCCACTGACTTGGTGATCGTGCCGGAGTATAAACAAGAACATTACACATCTTGTTGTTTAGCTAGTTGAATATTAGAGGAGCCAAACTATGTGCACAGTAACCCTTGATCACCTCTTCACTAACAACTCCTCAAAGTAAGCAGCAAATGCAATCCTCTAGGTATTTCAGATAACAACTTGATAATGACTTAATCTCCAATACAGCCTCTCTCCTATTTTCAGCTTTGTATTGCTTGTCACTTTTATAATATCAAATGGGATGGTCTGTGCATTTTCTATTCTTAGGTTTGACCATTGTTTTAAATTTCTTGATCCTGATATTAAAGCTTGCTCATATTATATCATCAAAATCATTCTTATGGAAATAAAACCACTTAATTTTTCAATCAACCATACAATATCATTTAAATAAACCTTAGTTTTTCATTAAATTTGGTTGTTCAAGATAAAAATAAGTCATACTGAAATGGGTTCATATTTATATCTGCAGCTCCAATTTCTGCCTAAACTGAAGAACAACAGTTGTTAACTAGTTATTATAAATGAAAGTCCAATTTTGAGAAGTCTATGGAAAATAAATTTGTCTTTTGTTCAAATGGCAATCACGTTTTTAGATTCTTCACCTGAAGAGCGAGAGAGAGAGAGCAAGTGAACTGACTTACTAGCAGTTTAGTTTTCTTCTTATTCTTGTACTGATTTTGAAAAATCTCTTCCAACCATATACTGAACATATCCTTACTAAGTTTGCCAGCAGGAAAAGTTAAGGAATTTCAAATAATCTTGATGCACTGAAGTCTCTAGATCCTGATGGAATTTATCCATCTGTTCTTCTCAGTTTCAGAAGGATTTTTTTTTTTTTTTTGATTTGGTAGTTGTTGGCGCATCGGCTTCTGTGGCCATATTGCACCTCCCAAGGTTTTTGCAGTACTTTGATCCAAGCCCGAGGCTGGAATCGAACCCGCGACCTTTGGGTTGCTGGGCAGGTACTTTACCCACTCGGCTAGCCCGGTCGGCGTTTCAGAAGGATTAACTATTTATTCTTTAAATTTTTCAAGAGTGATTAGAAATTTCGATATATCATATTAAATTTATTTGCTAATAACAATAACTTTAAAAAAAGAAGCCGAAACATATTTCAGAGATCTCTTTCTCATTTCAGAATCTTATACTTGAATAATCTCATCTAAACATTTTAAATTATTCATATTGAAACTAACAAATGGGTTTTGCTGAATTGTAAATAATTTTTCTGTATAATTTTCTCTCATATAATGTAATGTTTTATCTGAAATACAGGAACTGAAGGTCATGACATAAGAATTATTTCTCCTACAGAAATCACTGAGGTGTTCCCCATAAAGGGTGATGCCCATTTATATTTCCCATTATACAGAAAGGAGTTGGTAATTATTCTACTAGTTCTTCTAAATCACATTAGCCAAACTTCAACTTGCAAAGACATAACACAGTTGATTAAGTACTCTTCAACATATCAGCCTCAACTTGTGGATGATCTTTATTGGTCTTCACAACAGCATTCAAACACAGCAGGTTGCTGTTAAGATGATAACAAGGGAGGTTAAAATCAGTGACTACCGAAGTGGGTAATCAGTAATTTATAGAGAGGGTGAACTTTGTTGGTTAGTCACTATCTGTATAATTTCACATAAAATGCTCAAAATCAGCATTGTTCAGCCTTTTTGGCTAGTTAGGTATCATAAAAAAAATTTTTATAAGTAGTTGAAATTTTATTATTTTCAATCTATTATATATTATCAAAACTTTTACATAATATATGTTTATTCACAATATTGGCTGCCTCGAGTTTTGTATCTACATAGATAAATTGTACATAATTTCAGAAGTAACAACCAGAATTAAGTGAGATATTTTTAATTACGAAATTCAGTAATAAACACACTTGCACAAATGATTATAGTCCATCTCAGAAAACTTTTGATGCTCCTTCCACAAAAATTATTTCTGCATTATTATGGGAATTGTGGGCAATTGACATGAAAATGACAGCACAGTTTCAATTTTGTATATTTTGTGTATAACACTGCACAAAATTGTTTCAAAGAAAACTTGGTTGATTATATCATCTATATTTTATTTTAAAATGAAATTGTTACAAGAAAAGATCCTGATTTGACGACTGAGATAAGATCTTCTTCTTCGTCAAACAGTAAAAGTTACAATGGTGAAGGCAAGTGGTAGTGTTTCATTGAAAGGAAAACCCTTGTTATTTTTCATCATTATTAATTAAACTATTTACCACAAAACTCGTAAATGTATTGGTAAGGGAAGGTACCACAAAATTTTTGTCATAGCTTTATTCAATTAACTAACCAACTACCAGTCCATATCATATCAGATGAGGGGGCATCAATTGTACATGCAATGGAGGCAATAAAAAGTATGGTTGCCAAATTAAACAGTTAGCTATAATTCCAGGAGGCCTTAGCCAGATAATGCCATTGGAAAACTAACGATTGAACATTGGATATTATTAACTGAATTAGATGAGATGAACTTTAAATGGCATTGTAAATCAATATTAAATCAGCATTTTCGTTTTAAATATTCAATTTCTTTTTATTAAAAACAATAACAATGCATACAAGTATTGCAATCCATTACGAAAGAATGAAATACTGGCATAGCATTAGCATTAGTAGAGGCATTTGATGCAAGAAAGCAAGCTTATGCAGCATCAGCCAAAAAAAAAAAAAAAAAAAAACCACTTCCACTTCACCCCTCCGTTCGTTCAAAATACCTGTCCAGATGAGCCTTAAACTTATTTAGGCTATCAACCTCCACCACAAGGGATGGAAGTCTGTTCCACCAACCAACCACCCGCTGGCTAAAGGCAAATTTCCGCACGTCTATCCTACATCTGTCTTTCCTCAATTTGAATTTATGCCCTCTCAGGTGATTATTCTGAGCTAGAGGAAGAATCCCATCAGCATTGAGCATGCTTAAACCATTCAAGGCTTTATACACCTCTATCAGATCACCTCGCTGGTGCCTAGTCTCCAGACACTGTAATTTGCAAAACTTAAGCCTTTCTTCGTAAGAGCACCCCTTTGTTCCATTCACTAATCTTGTTGCCCTTCTCTGTACTCGTTCCAGCAGCTCTACATCCTTCTTGAAATAAGGCCTCCAGACCTGTATACAGTACTCTAGGTGTGGCCCGACTATCGCCTTATACAATGGAATAATCACCTCCTTATCCCTGCTGGAAAAATTCCTGTATATCATTGACAATACTCCATGAGCTACTCTTGCAGCCCGTCTGCACTGCTCAGAGAACTTCATATCTGCCTGCACAACCACCCCCAAGTCCCTTTCATTCTCTACCACTGTCAGTGTTGTACCACAGAGTTGATACGTTGCTCTGGGGTTGCTGTTTCCCATGTGTAGTACTTTACATTTGTCAATGTTAAACTTCATTTGCCACCTCTCAGCCCATCTGCTCAACCTTTCCAGATCCTGTTGCAGCAGCATAGTGTCAGTAGTGTCCTTGACAACCCTGCCAACCTTTGTATCGTCTGCAAACTTGGACATTAATCCCGATATACCATCATCAATATCATTTATAAATACAGAAAACAATAATGGACCCAACACTGAGCCCTGAGGGACTCCACTAATAACATCAGTCCACGATGAGCAGTGTCCATTGATTACCACTCTCTGTCTTCTCCCCCTCAACCACCCCTTTATCCATAGCAGTAATTTGCCTCCAATGTCACACTGCTCCAATTTGTGTAGCAGTCTTCCATGTGCAACAGTATCAAAAGCCTTTCTAAGATCCAAGTATATAATATCAAAGTTATTCCCTGCATCCAGTTCTTTTGTGACTGCATCATAGTATCCAATCAAGTTGGTCAGGCAAGACTTCCCCTTAACAAAACCATGCTGTGTCTGAGCTATAACTGAAGTCTTGTCTAAATGATCCTGCAGTGCTTCTTTAACCAGTGCCTCCATTAATTTTCCTGGAACAGAAGTTAAGCTCACAGGTCTATAATTACTTGTGTCAGCCTTTGATCCTCCTTTGTGAATTGGGGTCACATTTGCACATTTCCAGTCTATGGGTACCTCCCCTGAGTCCAAGGAAGCTCTCATAATTATGGCTAAGGGTTTGCTTACTTCCTTTGCTGCCTCCTTTAATATAACTGGATAGATCCCATCCACCCCGGGTGCCTTTCTTGTGTTTATCTTCAACAGTTTCTCCTCCACTTTACTCCCAGTTATTTCAAGATTCTGTAACTTACTGCTAGAGTTGAATACACCTCTGGCATTCCCCTCGCTGAATAACTCCTCATGTGTGAATGTCGATGCAAAATATTCATTTAGTTTGTTAGCTACCTGAGCAGGATCATCAACACTTGACCCATCAATATCAAGAGGACCAATCTGATTCATCCCTCTCCTTCTAGAGTTTACATAAGTAAAGAACTCTTTGCTGTTTTTCTTTGCATCCCTTGCCAAGGATTTCTCGTAATCTGCCTTCGCCTGCCTAACCTCCTTTGTAACTTGGTTGCATATCAACTTGTATCTATCATAGGCTTCTGTGTCATGTGTTAATTTGTAAGTATCCCATGCATTTTTCTTCTCTGCCATATGCCTCATTAGTTCATCTGACATCCATTTTGGCCTAAACCTTGAACAATATTTCTTAGTTGGTATGTAAAGCCTAGTAGCTTCCAAGATAAGTTCTTTGAATGCTTCCCATTTTGAATTTGCTGTTGGTAACATCATCAGTTGGTCCCACTGTATAGAATTTAAATACTGTCTCAGTCCATCGTAGTCGCCTTTACGGAAGCAATAACCCTTCCCTTTACCCCCTAATGGTAGTTACCTCTTTGAGTAAATCCCACTTCAGCACACTGTGATCACTGCCACCTAGTGGTTCATTTATCTGCAGATTCTTAATGCATGAAGAATCACTGCTGATAATCAAATCAAGAGTATTGCTCCCTCTAGTTGCCTCCCGAACATGCTGATGTAGAAAACAATCATCCAATAAATCCACAAAAGCCCTGCTAGTGTGTGAGTATCCAGCCCCCAAATTCCAGTCAATATCTGGGAAATTAAAATCTCCCATTATAAGACACTCTGATTTACTGGCCCATTCTATTTCCCTGTACAGTTCCTTATTATACTCATCAGAGTCATTAGGCCTATAGCACACTCCTACTCTCAATTTTGATCTCCCAATGTTTATGTCACACCAAACTGACTCCACACTGCACTGTCCAGCGATGTCGACTGGCTTCACTTCCTTGGTTTTTATGTGTTTCTTAACTAATAGCATAACACCTCCCCCCTTCCTATCCTGTCTATCCTTTCTGTAGACGTTGTACTCCCCAAATTGCAGTTCCGCATCCCTTATATCTGTGTGACACCACGTCTCTGATATCCCAACAATATCTGCCTTCGATGTTTTGAGCAATACCTCAAATTCATCAAATTTATTTACTAAACTCCTAGCATTGGTGTACACGCAAGTATACCTGCACCTGTTTCTATTCTTAGCTACCCTAACACAACCCATGTGTTTACTTGTACCACAATGGCTCCCAGCAGTCTCTGAAATACCATGCATCTTGTTTTTCAGGCTTCTGCTCATTCTAATAGAAGCAGTGCAAGAATCTCTTTCACCTCTGCCAGTGGCTACTGTCAATCTATTGGTCTTTGTCTCCCCCCAAGCTAGCAGTTTTCCGACCCACCTAACACTGCCTCGATAGCATCAGCAAATATTCTTGCACCCTTTCTATTTAAGTGTATCCCATCCCTGTAGAAGCAATCTCTCCTGTTAACAAGTACAGTCCAGGCTGAAAAAAATTCTACCCCTTGAGCCTTGCACAATCTTTCCAGGGCCGAATTGATCGACAAGGCTCTCATCATATACTCCCTCCTATCGTGTCTGGGCAGAATTGCAGACACTTTCAAATTCAACCCTAATTCTCGGCTTTTGTTCAACAGTGACCTGTACTTGTTAAGTAATTCTGCCGGTCTCCTACTCTTAATATTATTAGTGCCAACGTGTACAACTATATCACCTTTTGTGCCCTTAAAAGATGATATTCGCTCTACAACGTCATCAACCTTTGCCCCTGGCAGACATACCCTGGTCCTGTTCCTCCTATCTTTTTTACAAAGCATGTTCCCCGTTTCCCTGACAATAGAGTCAACAACAACTACTAGTTCCTTCGGGACCAGCGCATTCTGCCTTGGGGGTTGTCTCTGTGTCACGCGATGCCCAAGTGCAAGCTCTGGCGTTGATGTGGGCAGCTGAGAGCTTGATGGGCCCCTCAATTTAGTTTCTTCGAGGGCATCCACCCTGTCCTTCAAGCTCTCATATAGGCTCAAAAGAACGCCGAGTTGTTGCCTGATATTGATACACTCCTTGCATCGCGCGCACACACAAAGACATCCCCCTTGGCAGTATCATGTCCCGTACCCGATTGCTCTGCAAACATCAAGCAAACAGTGCATTTTATAAGGCTGTGAGTCAGAGGACAACTGCCCCCCTCAGTTCTGCTCTGAGCCACAGCACTTCCATTAGCTTGAGCCTTTTGCTTTGCTGCTCTGGTCTGAGTCATGATTCTATTAATTTATTAATTAATTATGTTATGTTATTAATTATATTACGTTTGTAATCTAAGTCGTTATATGTATTTATTTAAACGTACAATTTAACTGCTAACGAAGTTCAACTAACGCTATCTAGTACGGTATATAACCTACGGTATATCTAGTACGGTATCACAATGGCGGGAAAGTTAATAACGGTAGCGGTAGTTACGAACACGTGGAAACCCTTACCGATACTTTTACAAGGCCGAGTAAAGAATAAATACACCAAATTAATCAAAAAATCACAAAATAATGTTATACTACTAAATTTAAATCAAAAGTTTTAGAAAAATAATAATTTCAAATCAATAAATAAGAAAAATCCACTTAGCGGCTTGGAACACGACCGTCACTAGTAGCCTCGTCAGCATACTCCAAGAAGAATTCAAGTAATCCATAAGCTTTTAAACTAACCATTGAACATTAAACTGGAACCGCCTTTTTGACTTTATAATGAAATCTCCAAGGTATTCTGCATATCTTTGAATTACAAATACAGCAATACCTTGCTTAGCACGGCTTCAAACAGCACAGGTTTTACTATAACATGGTTTTCAATTAAGTTGAAAATTTACTGCACATGTTAAAACTCATTCAATAGCCTAGACATGTACTCTGCATATATGCAGCGATGCCAACTCTATTGTCTCACATGTGCCAATAGCTCCCCGTGGGCAGTCAGTGGCAACGTGCAATAGTTTTCAGTATTCTTAATTCCATCCTGACGAGACAACATGATAGCTTTTCAAACTTTTCATTTCATAATTTAATTTTTACCCCTTTAAATACGATCAAAAATATATTTGCATCTTGGCTAGAAATCACTGCCAACAACATGCGTTCTTTTGGCAGCATGTTTTGCCCCATTTGGCAAATGATTTCACTGGTTTTGAATCGCAAATTCAGACAATTGCTGAAGACATTGTGAAGATTGGAAGACTTGGGATTCAAAACTTTGGACACTGCCAATGTATGTGATTGCATTGACTCCCATGCAAATGACTTAGATGATGCAGCTCTCCTTGAAATTGACAAGCAAACTGCATATGAAGAAGAGGAAAACAATTCTGAAGTGGACCACACTGAATGGCACCAAAAGAATTTTCAACAGAAGAATTGAAGTAAGTTTTTCGGTTGACTTGGCCCGCAAGGTGATTATGAATTGAGATCTGGATGTTGAACATAGCATCAAGATATGGCAAATTTTACAAGGTGGAATTCGATGCTACAAAGACTTGTATGACGAGAAAAAGACATGACTTCACCAGACTTTATTATTGAAATACCTAAATAAACAATGAAGCTTTTTCTCATCTCTCATGATGTTACCTTTTCATTAATAAAATTTTTGCAATATTTTTTTTTATTTCAAATCCTTTTAATTGGCTATCAAGTGCAAATTGTTTATAGACTTTCAATGGTACACATTCAATTGTTACTGTTATTTGGTTTTTTTAGGAGCATTAACAACTAAGGCCATATTGCTCTGGGGATATGCGGTGGTCATTCTCTGACCTTTCCGCATCCTCCGTATTTGGTGGTCACGGGCTCGAATCCCGGCCTAATCAAGAAGCGTGTGCTATGCACTGCTGCTCCTGCCCACGGAGGCGCCACGCATTCAATTAAAACTCATTATAATTATATCTCAATCAGCACGGTTTCACATAACACAGAACAGTTTCGGTACCAATTATCAGTGCTATACGGTGTATTAAAATGTGAACAGATGAACTGATCACAGAATACAGCTTACCTCTGGGTAAAGTAAAATGACTATTTTGCATATATGTTTGTAGAAGTGTGTAATCAGAGTACTAACAATTGAAATTTATAAAGTACATTCTCAAATATCTTTGAATACAGTCAATTTTTCTAAAACATTTATTACCAAAAAAAAAAAAAATCATCATTCATTATATGGTCTAAAATCCCTGATTGAATCAAACATCTAGTAATAGATGCAGAAAACTGCCATACAAAAATCAGAATTTAACAAATGTGTTAATACTTAATATAGTTCAATGGTAAAGCAATACATTTGCTTTAACATTATAAGTACCATTATAAGTAAAGAAACAACTGTGAAGTGCTTCCAACAAGCAAGTTTCTAACATCAAGTAGAGGATGATGAATGAAAGGAAGAAACTGTTCTAGCTGAAGTGATTTGTTCTTCCACTAAATATTCACATTTAGCCCAACTTCAACTCACGAAGATGTAACACAGTTGATTTAGTATTCTTCAGCCTACAAAATCTCAACTCATGGATGATTTTTTTGGTTTTTACAATGGCATTTAAACACATTGGGTTGTTGCTAAGATGATAACTAATTAAATAAACTGCTTAAAGTAAATATCTTGTAACAAATGCAGAAAACTGCAATACAAAAATCGGAATTTTACAAATCAGTACTGGTACTTAATGCCGGAGGAAATTTCAAGAGACACTATTGTGAAGTGCTCCCACAGTGCAGGTTTCCAATACCAAAGAAAAGAAGATTATGAATTTGAAGAAAACGCTGGTCTACTTAAAGTGATTTGTTTTCTTACACTGAATATTCTAAAAGATGTGATTTCTGTTGATGAGACTGCTGAGACTTATTGCCCATCAAGGATGATAATGAGATATGATTAAAAAGAAGCATGTCATCGGAAGGAAATTTATGAATTAAATAAATTAATAGGTAGACATTAAACTTATTTTTGATCTTCATATTACCCTTATATATTTAATTTGGCAATAAAATGTTTTTAAAAATTTGATTGTATTGAAAAATATTTGGGAATGTGTGCTGATAAATATCAGGAGTTAGTACTATAGTTGTTTTCACAAGCAAAATTATTTGTTATTGTAATTATAGTAATAATTTAATTAAATATTACATAAATTAATGAAATATAGGTGAGAAAAGAAAGAACTGTTTATATGAAAACTAAATTGAATGCTTTGGAAAGAATTGATAAAGGTGATTCTCTAAAAAAATTACTAGTGAGTAGGTGTGGGTAAGACAAATGTAAAAGACTAGGAAAAAAATCATAAAAAATATAAAAGGATTTTGCACTTAGTTCATTTCAAAAGGGTTGTTAAGTTCTCACTCCACTTTAAAGAATCCAAAATTGGAAATAGAAGACATGCATAATGGTTGTGATTTAAGCAACAAAGACATGAAACTCCAATCAGCAGACTCATAAAAGCAGTATAAAAAAAAAAAAATAATGTTTTTGTCAACCATCAAAAGACTGATAATAGAAAGTTCCATAGCTTAGACTTTAGAAAAAATGCTACAGTATTAATGTATTGAGTATCAGAGGGAAGAGATTAGCTGCTGATCAGCTTGCTGCTCAAACATTTACAGATTATTTAAGGTATTTATCAAAAGCAAAAAACTGAGTGGAGAACAATTCTACAATATGAACAAAACAGCTCTAAGTTATAAGATGTTGTTTACAAAATCATTGGCAAAAAAAATCGGAGCCTGTGGAACTAGGATACAAAAGATCCAAAGATAGAATCATTGTAGCCACCGGCAGTATCAAAAAACAACAACTAAAACTCACAAACTGTTTCTTTTTGCTTTTGTTGGTAAATCACCTAATCCTAAAGCTTTTAAAAATAGATATATTCTACACCATTCATAAAAATCAGCATGGATGGAGTCTGCATTATTTCTATCATTTGTAAAGAAGCACTTGAAAAAAATAAACTTACCTGAAAATGCTATTCTCCATTTGAACATTCCTTTATATCCCAATTATGAAGATTTCAAAGAAGGGAATATAAAAGCCATGTTTTTAGCACAATGTAACATCCTTGATAAAGAATATCAAGAATAACATAAGCAAAAGTTTCAGTTCAATTTCAGGAAAAACAGACATCAATATAGGTCTTATAGAATCATCAAAAGTCATCAGCATCATAGCTTGGTTTATAATATAGCACTAGCATGGAACAAAATTCTAAATTCAATATTTAATAAATCTTGGAGAAAACTTTGGTCCGAGGTCAACAACACTAACGAAAGTTCTGAAGTACAATAAGATAATGAAGAACAGTTTATTAACTGAGTTCAGGCAAACTGAAAGTTCAAAAGATTTACACAACAGATTCAACAATGTTTTCTAACAAACAGCCACCAATGTGTGAGAAAATGAAATTATGACAATGCAGAAATCATATCCAGGGTCAAAAATTTCTCATGCAGCTGCCAAAAACACTTTACATATAGCTTTAGGTTATACTGAATAACAGAGTGATTCAACAGTCAATGATGTTACATTTATTAAAAAAAAAAAAAAAGTGGAGGGGCCGCCATGCTGAAAGACATTTCATCACCTAAAAGAAGGAAAATTACTGATTTTATGTAAATGAAAGTACACGTATATGTTTTAAGTAAAAACGAAATTCTTATGTTATGTATGTATATATTTTTTTATGATTCCCTGTTTTAAATTATTTTTTCAATTAACTAACCAACTACCAGTCCTTATCACATCAGATAAGGGGAATTTAAAATAGCATTCCCCAAACTAGAGCAGCAAAGCAACGGGTACAAAGTGGCAGGAGTGCTGTGACTCGGGGGAGAACTGAGGGGGGGGGGACGATTCTCCAAACGCATCATTGCCTAAAGAAATGTGCAACTTGTGAAATGTTTGCTGAACTCTCTGGAACGGAACATGATATTGCCATGGGGGATGTCCTTGTGTGTGCGCGCGATGTAAGGAAATCAGGCGACAACTCAGCGTTGTTATGGGCCAATATGAGAGTTTGAAGGACAGGGTGGAATCCCTCGAAAGATCTAAATTGAGGAGCCCATCAGGCTCTCAGCTGCCCACATCAATGCCAGAGCTTGCACTTGGTCATCATGCAACACAGCAGCAACCCACAAGGCAGAATGTGCTGGTCCCACAGGAACTAGTAGTCGGTGACTCTATTGTCAGGGAAACGGGTAACATGCTTTGTAAAAAGGATAGGTGGAACAGGACCAGGGTATGTCTGCCAGGGGCAAATGTTGATGACGTTGTAGAGCGGATATCATCTTTTAAGGGCACAAAAGGTGATATAGTTGTACACGTTGGCACTAATGATATTAAGAGTAGGAGACTGGCAGAATTACTTAACAAGTACAGGTCACTGTTGAACAGAAACTGAGAATTAGGGTTGAATTTGAAAGTGTCTGCAATTCTGCCCAGACACGATAGGAGGGAGTATATGATGAGAGCCTTGTCGATCAATTCGGCCCTGGAAAGATTGTGCAAGACTCAAGGGATAGAATTTTTTTCAGACTGGTCTGTACTTGTTAACAGGAGAGACTGCTTCTATAGGGATGGGATACACTTAAATAGAAAGGGTGCAAGAATATTTGCTGATGCTATCGAGGCAGTGTTAGGTGGGTCGGAAAACTGCTAGCTTGGGAGGATACAGGGACTAATAGTTTAACAGTAGCCGTAGGCAGAGGTGAAGGTGATTCTTGCACAACTTCTATTAGAATAAGTAGCAACCTGGAGCGAGGGGTGCTGGGGGTTTCAGGAATGGATGGCAGTCATCCTGAAATAGGTGGGTATATGGGATGTGTTAGGGTAACTAGGAATAGGAGCATGTATGCTTGCATGTATACCAATGCTAGAAAAATAGTAAATAAATTTGATGAATTTGAAGTGTTGGTCAAGACATCAAAGGCAGATATTGTTGGGATAGCAGAGACGTGATGTCACACAGATATAAGGAATGCAGAACTGGAATTTGGGGAGTACAATGTGTACAGAAAGGATAGGAAGGGAGGAGGTGTCATGCTGTTAATTAAGAAAAACATAAAAATCAAAAGAAGTGCACCCAGTTGATATAGATGAACAGTGCACTGTTGAGTCAGTTTGGTGTGACATAAGCACTGCGAAAGCAAAAATAAGAGTAGGAGTGTGTTATAGGCCTAATGACTCAAATGAGTACAATGAACAATTATACAGAGAAATAGAGTGGGCCAGTAAATCAGAATGTCTTATAATGGGGGATTTTAACTTCCCAGATATTGACAGGAACTTGTGGGTTGGTCATTCACACACTAGTCAGACTTTTGTGGATTTATTAGATGATTGTTTTCTGCAGCAGCATGTTCGAGAGGCAACCAGAGAGAATAATACTCTTGATCTGGTTATCAGCAGTGATCATTCGTGCATTAAGAATTTGCAGATAAAGGAACCACTAGGTGGCAGTGATCACAGTGTACTGATGTGGGATTTACTTAAAGATATAATTACCATCAGGGGTAAAGGAAAGGGTTTTTGCTTCCGTAAAGGTGAGTACAGTGGTCTCAGAAAGTTTTTAAATTCTGTACAGTGGGATAAACTGACGATGTTACCAACAGTAAATTCTTAGTGGGAAGCATTCAAGGAATTAATCGTGGATGCTACTAAAAGTTTCATAAATATTAATAAATATTGTTCAAGATTTAGGCCTAAATGGTTATCAAATGAACTAATGAGACTCATAACAGAGAAGAAAAATGCATGGGATGCATATAAATTATCAAGTGACTCAGAAACCTATGGCAGATATAAGCTAGTCTGTAATCAGGTCACAAAAGAGGTTAGGCAGGCAAAGGCAGATTACGAGAAATCCTTGCCAAGAGATGCTAAGAAAAACAGCAAGGATTTCTTTACTTATAGCAAACAAACTGAATGAGTATTTTGCATCTACATTCACACACGAAGAGTTATTAAGGTTTGGAAATGGCAGAAGGTTATCAAATTGTGGCAGGATACTTAATGATTTTGTAATAACTGAGAGCAAAGTGGAGGAGAAATTGTTGAAGTTAAACATAAGAAAAGCACCTGGCATGGATGGGATCTATCCAGTTATATTAAAGGAGGCAGCAAAGCAACTAAGCAAACCCTTAGCCATAATTAGGAGAGCATCCTTGGACTCAGGGGAGGTTCCCACAGACTGGAGATGTGCAAATGTATCCCCAATTCGCAAAGGGGGATTGAAGGGTGACACGAGTAATTACAGACCAGTTAGTTTAACTTCTGTTCAGGGTAAAATAATGGAGTCACTGGTTAAAGATGCATTGCACGATCATCTAGACAAGACTGCAGCAATAATTCAGACACAGCATGGGTTTGTTAAGGGAAAGTCTTGTCTGAAAAATTTGATAGGATATTATGATGTGAATACAAAGGAACTGGATGCAAAAAATAATTTTGATATCATCTATTTGGATTTCAGGAAAGCTTTTGACACTGCTGCGCATGAAAGACTATTGTACAAATTGGAGCAGAATGGTATTAAGGGTAAGTTGCTACAATGGATAAAAGGATGGTTAAGTGAGAGAAGACAGAGGGTGGTAATCAATGGGTGCTGCTCTTCGTGAACTAATGTTATTAGTGGGGTCCCACAGGGTTCGGTGTTGGGTCCACTGTTGTTTTGTATATTTATCAATGATATTGATGAAGGTATATCAGGCTTAATGTCAAACTTTGCAGATGATACAAAGGTTGGCAGGGTTGTTAATGACAGTAATGTCAGTGTGCTACTGCAACAGGATCTAGATAATTTGGGCAGATGGGCTATGAAGTGGCAACTGAAGTTTAACCTTGACAAATGCAAAGTACTGCATATGGGTAGAAGTAACCCCGAGAAACTTACCAGCTGTGTGGTACTACACTTAAGGTGGTAGAAAATTAAAAAGACCTGGGAGTAATTGTGCAGGCAGATATGAAGTTTTCTAAGCAATGCAGACAGGCTGCCAGGGCAGGTCATGGGGTTTTGTCAATGATACATAGGAATTTTGCTAGCAGGGAAAAGGAGGTGATTATCCCTCTGTATAAGGCAATGGTCAGACCACGCCTTGAGTACTGCATACAGGTCTGGAGGCCTCATTTTTGGAAGGATGTAGATTTACTTGAGCGTGTACAGAGAAGGGCAACAAGATTGGTGAGGGGAATGAAGAAAAATGCATATAATGTTAAATTATGCAATTAATGTTTGCTGTAGATCGCTTAAGTCACATTTATAAGTAACAGAAAATTTTATAATATTGCAAAGTATTACATACCCCACCTGGCTGGCAAAATTTTCTGGTAAGAACACTGGACTTCATTATTTTCCCTAGAACAGAAGTCAAACTAACAGGTCCGTAATGCTCTTGTCACCCTTTGTGAAGTTGAGATATATTTGCATATCTTCAGTCCGTGGGGACTTCCCCCGAGTCCAAGATGCTCTCATAATTATGGCTAAGGGTTTGCTTACATCTTTTGTCACCTTTAATATAACTGGATAGATCCAATCCAACCCAGGTGCCTTTCTTATGTTTAACTTCAACAATTTCTCCTCCACTTTGCTCTCAGTTAATACAATATCATTTAGCTTCTCGTTAGAATTTGATAATGTTGTGACCTCCACACTTCCCTACTGAATTCCTCATGTGTGAATGTAGATGCAAAATACTCATTCAGTTTGTCAGCTACCCGAGCAGGATCATCAACAGTCTAACCATCATTATCAAGTAGACCGATCTGATTCATCCCCTTCCTTCTAGAGTTTACTTAAGTAAAGAAGTCTTTGCTGCTTTCCTTTGCATCCCTTGCCAAATATTTCTCATAATCTGCCTTTGCTTGCCTAACCCCCTTTGTCACTTGATTATAGACTAGTTTATATCTACCATAGGCTTCTGTGGCACCCAATAATTTATATGCATCCCATGTCTGGGATGCATATAAATTATGAAAAAAAAAAAAAAAAAATGCATCCCATGCATTTTTTTCTCTGCCATGAGTCTCATCAGTTCATCTGACATCCATTTATACCTATATCTTGAAGAGTATTTCTCAGTTGACATGAAAAGCCTAGTAGCTTCCATGATTAATTCTTTGAGTGCTTCATATTTAGAATTTGCTGATGGTAACATGATCAGTTCATCCCACTGTATACAATTTAAAAACTATCTGAGACCACTTTAGTTGCCTTTACAAAATAATAACCCTTCCCTTTACCCTTGATGGTAGTTATATCTTTAAGTAAATCCCACATCACTACACTGTGATCACTGCAGATTCTTAGTGCATGAATAGTCTCTGTCGATAATCAGATCAAGAGTATTGTTCCCTCTGGTTGCCTCTCGAACTTGCTGCTGTATAAAACAGTCATCCATTAAATCCACAAAAATTTTGCTAGTGTGCAAGTGACCAATCCACAAGTTCCAGTTAATATCTGGAAAGTTAAAATTCCCCATTATACGACATTCTGATTTACTTGACCACTCTTAATTTCAATGGAGGAAAACATTCTCAATGGAAGTAATATGATCATTTAAGCTATCTTCCAGATGACAGATGGCCTTGCCAATATAGCTAGCATTGCAGTATGCTATAAATCACCCAACCATAAATCAAATTAAACTATGTTATAAAATGCAGTGTATTATAAATCATCTCACTTTTTTTTGCAAATTTTTTGATTGGGGGAATACAGTAATTGAAGTTTTTTTTTCAAGAATTTGAAAAGTGCTAATATTATAACTGTGCAAAATCTTAACAATTCCTTGATATATCCTTGAGCAGAAAGGAATAAGCCATACTGAGTGCTCAGTTTGAGTCCATTCAATGAAGTATGATAGCGGAAAAAACACAGTAATGGCATTTGCGTTAAAACAGCTCCTTGTAGTTGTTTTTAATACAAAGTTTCCAGTCATATTGCTGGAGGGTAACTCTGGAATCTTTTATTTAGCAAGTGATGCAAGGAAGCAAGCTTATCCAGCATCAGGCAATTAAAAAAAAAAAAAAAAACGCTAGCTGAATAAACCTGTATATCCCCTTTAAAAATTTGTTTAATCTTAAATCCAATGAGTAATCCGTTATTGGAACAAATTCCATCTGGAATTTGTTCCAATAACGGATTACTCACTTGCTGAAAGCAAATTTTCATAATCTAACTTTCAATATGTTCTTTCAATTTAAATTTATGTCCCCTTAAGTGTGTTGTCTGAGAAAGTTTAAGGATGCCATCAGTATTCAGTTCACTCAATCCATTTAAAGCCTTAAACACTTCAATTGGGTCTACCCAGTTCACTTCAACCAGGTTTCTACAAATTTCAAGAGCTGCAATTTGCAGAATCTTAACTCTTTCTTGGTAAGAGTACTCTTTTATGTGCCTGACTAGTTTTTTTCTCTTCCCTGCACTCATTCCAACAGATCTATATCTTTCCTAAAATGAGGCCTCCAAACTTTTATGCAGTACTCAAGACGTGGCCTAACCACTGCCTTACACAATGGTATAAACACCTCTTGGTTCTTGTTGGCAAAATTCCAGTATATCATTGGCTGAGCCCCATGAGCTGTCTTAGCAACCTGTATACACTATTCAGAGAACTTGTCAGACTGTACAATCACCCCTAGGTGTTTTTGTTCACTACTTTGAATGTGGTACCACCCTTTGGTATGTTATTATGGGATTACTGCTTCCATGTGCAGTGCTTTGCATTTAGCATTGTTAAACCTCAGCTGCCACTTCTTGGCCCACAGCCTAATTTTTCTAGGTCTTTTTTCAGTAGTATGGCTTGACTGCTGCATTAACCACCCTACCAACCTTTGTATCATCTGCAAACTTAGAAAATAAGCTTAACGTGCTTTCATGAAGGTCATTAATAAATACTGAAAACAGTAAGGGGACTCTGCCCTGAATCCTGAGAACTATTAGAAAAGCAATACTCATTAAACCCCTCTATCTACTACAAATTAATCATCCCTTTATCTATAGCAGTAATGTGCCCCTAATTCCACACTAATCCAATTCATACAGCAGTCTTTTGTGTGGAACAGTGTTCTACACAAAAGATTTACTGAAATCTAAATATATGAGGTTCAAAATTATTGTTTGCATCCAGTTATGGCATCACAGTGGCTAATCAGATTGGTCAAACAGAATCCCAACTCCCTCCTTTTACAAACCCATGCTCTGATTTCCATATACAGTAGACTCTCGATTTTCCGGGATAGATGGTAAAATAAAAATCCCGGATAATTCAAAAATACAGTAAGTCTTCAATATACGTTCCAGGACTTCTTACGCAAGTCGAGTTTTACGTAACTCAGGAATGACTAATAAAATTTTGCTCCTATATCCGTGATATGCCAAAATTACAAAAACCACATAATATCCTCAGAAGAATGAAGAAAAATAGTTATATATTTTCAATTAGTTTATACATATATATATATATTTTTAATTAGTTCAATTAAAAACTATCTGGGGACAGCGGTGAAGTTGCTGGAGTAGTACATAACAAAAGAAAACATTAAAGGAAGAAATTGTACAGTAAAAACTGATATGTATTTCATAGCCTTGGCTATCATAGTTGACTTCATTGGTGCCGATCCCTGCACCGCTTCTCGTATTCTGTCTTTCTCCTTTATTATTGTGTTCACTGTTGACACTGAAAAATCTAAATTCTGCGTGATACTTGTTTATTTTTGACCATTTTCAAACACCCTTATTTTAATTTTCTAATCCAACTCAATTGATTTCCTTTTCTTGATAGATTTACTAGTACCACTGTCATTTATTCTTAGTTGGCACCATAATAACGGTGAAAATGAAATTTTCTGTTAAGAACTTCTCAGAGTTAAGGCAAAAATCCACTATTATCACACTTTACTAAAACACCTTTCTGGAGGTCACTGCCATAAAACAATAAAAACAATTTGCAATTTCTGGGTTACTGGGCTTTTCTGTTAGTGCATCTAATTATAAATGGGTAGTAAATTCAATCTTATTGCATTTGCGATAATACCAATATCTGGAATTCTGTAGGATTTTACATTATTATGGTGAAATATGTCCCCCTTCACTGAAATCTTCAGTCATATAAAAAAAACCTTTAAGAATCTTCTCTTCATTCCTATTTTTAAGCTTGTTACTCCATATCCTGCTTGTGCAATTTGTGCGTGCCGTGATCGTCTTTATTGATTGATTATTATTATTATTATTCTGTTTTAAATTTTACAATCCTAAAAAAGAAAAAAAAAATTTGAGTGAAAAAAATTAATGCAAGTTTGAAGTTACGTCAGTTGGGGACTTACTACAGTATATTCAAAAATGCTCAAAATTCTTCAAAAAATTCAAAAATTTTTTACAATTTTGCGCATGATTTGGTTGCCAACATTATAATGGTTCTTTAGAGATTTAATTTAACGGATGCATCGTTTTCAAACTTTTGAATAATTTCAAGTGTTTGTTTAATTGAAAGTGCAACTCATTTGCGTTTACCCATCATTACAACAATCGAAGTGACGCACTAAATCAAACTACTTTTGTACACATTTGTTCTCTTTTTTTTTTTTTTTTTTTGAGAATCGGGTGTGAAGACAGTGGGGGGGGGGTTTGCAAGATAATAATCTCCCAATGATGACTTTATAATGCCCTGCTCGTCGCTTATTTACGACTTACAAAACACCTGTTTATACTTATTCTAGCTATTACTTGAATTTTATGATTTCTGGTTGATTATATTTTATTTTTATTTATTTTTTTTATTTGGAGTCTTGAAGTGTCCCGATTAAACTGATCCCAGTAAATCGAGAGTCTGCTGTAATTGCATTCCTGCAAAGATGATCCTGCACTACTTCTTCGCCACTGACCCCATTACTTTTCCTGGAACAGAAATGAAACTTACAGGTCTATAATTGCTCGTGTCACCATTTTATTCCACTTTGTAAATAGTAGACACATTTGCACACCTCCAATCAATAGAAATCTCTTCTATATCTAAGGTTACTCACATAATTATGGCTACAGGTTTGCTTGCCTCTTTTGCTGCTTCTTTCAATATAACTGGATAAATCCCATTAACCCCAGATGTCTTATTTACTTTTAGGTTCAGCAATTTTTCTTACTTTCTTCAACTATAACTTCAGTTCAGCAATTTTTCTTACATTCAATTCGAGACTCCAAACCCACCGATGATATCAAAAGGTGGGCCAGATTTCTCTGGGGGGGGGGGCACTCCAGAGAAGGAAAAAAATATATATCCTGTGGTATAAATAAAAAAAAAAAAAAAAAAAAAAATGTGACAGCCACCCAGTGTGGAATGTGAAGAGAAAGAAACAGAAAAATAAAAGTAAAATAAAAATTTAAAAATATATATATAATAAACAAAAGTAAAAATTAAATTTTTAATTAAATTTAATTGAAAGTAGTGTAAATTAAATATAAAAATTAAAATAATAAAAAATAGCTACACTGTGTAGAATGTGGAAAAGAAGGAAAAAAAAAACTGTGGCAGCTACACTAAAATGCAGAAAAAAAATTGACAGCTACAGAGTAGAATGGAAGCAAGGGAAGGAAAAAAAAAAACCTATTAATACAACCACTGACCCCATTACTTTTCCTGGAACAGAAATGAAACTTACATGTCTATAATTGCTCGTGTCACCATTTTATTCCACTTTGTAAATAGTAGACACATTTGCACACCTCCAATCAATAGAAATCTCTTCTGTATCTAAGGTTACTCACATAATTATGGCTACAGGTTTGCTTGCCTCTTTTGCTGCTTCTTTCAATATAACTGGATAAATCCCATTAACCCCAGATGTCTTATTTACTTTTAGGTTCAGCAATTTTTCTTACTTTCTTCAACTATAACTTCAGTCCAGCAATTTTTCTTACTTTCTTCAACTATAACTTCAGTCCAGCAATTTTTCTTACTTTCTTCAGCTACAGCTATAAAAAATCATTTAGCTCATAGTTAGTGTATTTCTGGTTAGTGCATTCCCATCCCTAAAAACTTCTTCATGCATGAATGTAGATACAAAATATTTATTTAGATGTTTGTCAGCAACCCGAACAGAATCATTAATAGTTATGCCATTCAAATATAATAGCCCAATGCGGTTCATCCATTTCTTTCTAGTGTTAACTTAATGTACTTTAAGCCCTAGGCATAAAGTACAGGAGCCATTGGCAGGTAGTAATCACACGATCATTAGCTGGAAGATAAAGAAAGATGTTGCAATAAAAGTTAAAGGTAAAGGCATGGGTTTTAATTTCGTAAGAGGATACTATGATAGTTTAAGGCACTAATTGTTTGGCATCTGTTAATGGGCAGATTGCAGAGGAAGGGCTAATACATTTGAATTATGGAATACCTTTAAAGCAATGATCACAAAAGCCATGAATGCATGTATACCATGAAGAAAATATAGCATGAGGAGGATGTCAAAATGGATGAATATGGAGTTGGCCGGTATAACAGAGTAGTAGTATGAGTAGAGTAGACATGTGTTTTTGTAGGAGGCTGCTCCTAGAACGTCAGTTGAACTCCAGTGGAGCGGCTATGGCACTTAGGACAACAGCTCTCTTTCAAGGACAGAATCTGCTATCCCCCTGCCAGTATGGATTCATTCCAGGATGATCCTGTGAGGAGGCTCTCTTCAATCTATCTAGTTCTGCACATAGAAAACCCTGAAGCAAAATTTGAGCTTGCCATCTCCTTGACTTCAAGGGCACATTTGACACTGTCTGATGGGGCAGTACTCTGGCGTGCCTCTGGACAGCCTCCTATTCCAACCATTTCTATAAACTTTTCCAAAGCTACTTTTCAGATAGAACAGTAATTCTAAAGTCAAAATACCATCATGTCTCCAGGCCAGTCACCTGGAGGTGCCCTCAGTCCTGGGACCTCTCGTGTGGAAAATGATCCTACAAGACTGGCTTTCCAGCTCCTTTGCCAATACCAAGATTGTTGCTTTTGCAAACAACCTCATGATCATGGTGTCTGGCCGCTCTCACAAAGCCATAGAAGACAATACTAATCGGGTCCTTGACGACCTCTCTCTCCCTGAGCCGCACTAAATAAACTACGGATAAATCCAAGCAAGATATAAATGATGCTCTTAAAAAATAAGCTTGACCTCAGGCGGCCTCCACAAGTTTAAGTCTCTAGGGTACAACTCCCTATTGTAGTAGTAGTGGCATGTGATGCAAGAAAGCAAGTGTATGAGCTTATGCAGCATCAGCCAAAAAAAAAAAAAAAAAAAAAACACACCATTTCCTCCAAATGCCTGTGCAGTTCCTCCTAAAATTTATTGAACCTATCAACTTCCACAACAACAGATGGAAGTTTGTTCCAGCAATTAACCACCCGCTGGCTAAAGCCCAATTTCCGCACATCTATTCTACATCTGTCCTTTCTTAATTTGAATTTATGCCCCCTTAGGTTCGTAATCTGACAAGTGGAAGGATCCCATCAGAATTCAGCGTGCTCAACCCATTCAAGGCCTTATACACCTCAATCAGATCCCGGCGCAGGTGACTAGTCTCCAGCCACTGCAATTTGCAGAACTTAAGCCCCTCTTGGTAAGAGGATCCCTTCACCAATCTTGTTGCCCTTCTCTGTACACACTTAAGTAAATCTACATCCTTCCTAAAATGAGGCCTCCAGACCTGTACGCAGTACTCAAGGCGTGGTCTGACCATTGCCTTATACAGAGGGATAATCACCTGCCTTTCCCTGCTAGCAAAATTCCTATATATCATTGACAAAACCCCATGACCTGCCCAGGCAGCCTGTCTGCATTGCTCAGAAAACTTCATATCTGACTGCACAATTACTCCCAGGTCTTTTTCATTTTCTACCACCTTAAGTGTAGTACCACACAGTTGGTACGTTTCTCTGGGGTTACTTCTACCCATATGCAGTACTTTGCATTTGTCAAGGTTAAACTTCAGTTGCCACTTCTTAGCCCATCAGCCCAAATTATCTATATCCTGTTGCAGTAGCACACTGCCCTTACTGTCATTAACAACTCTACCAACCTTTGTATCATCTGCAAACTTTTAACATTAAGCCTGATATACCTTCATCAATATCATTGATAAATATACAAAACAACAGTGGACCCAACACCAAACCCTGTGGGACTCCACTAATAACGTTAATTCCCGAAGAGCAGCACCCATTGATTACCACCCTCTGTCTTCTCCCACTTAACCATCCTTTTATCCATTGTAGCAACTTACCCTTAATACCATTCTGCTCCAATTTGTACAATAGTCTTTCATGTGCAACAGTGTCAAAAGCTTTTCTGAAATCCAAATATATGATATCAAAATTATTTTTTGTATCCAGTTCCTTTGTAACCATATCATAATATCCTATCAAATTTGTCAGACAAGACTTTCCCTTAACAAACCCATGCTGTGTCTGAATTATTGCTGCAGTCTTGTCTAGATGATCCTGCAATGCATCTTTAACCAGTGACTCCATTATTTTACCCGGAACAGAAGTTAAACTAACTGGTCTGTAATTACTCGTGTCACCCTTCGATCCCCTTTTGTGAATTGGGGATATATTTGCACATCTCCAGTCCGTGGGAACCTCCCCTTAGTCGACGGATGCTCTCATAATTATGGCTAAAGGTTTGCTTGGTTGCTTTGCCGCCTCCTTTAATATAACTGGATAGATCCCATCCACCCCAGGTGCTTTTCTTATGTTTAACTTCAACAATTTCTCCTCCACTTTGCTCTCAGTTATTACAAAATCATTAAGCATCCTGCTACAATTTGATAACCTTCCGCCATTTTCAAACCTTAATAATTCCTCACGTGTGAATGTAGATGCAAAATATTCATTCAGTTTGTTTGCTATCTGAGCAGGATCATCAACAGTGGAACCATCGATATCAAGTGGACCAATCAGATTCGTCCCCTTCCTTTTAGAGTTTATATAAGTAAAGAAATCCTTGCTGTTTTTCTTAGCATCTTTTGACAAGGATTTCTCGTAATCTGCCTTTGCCTGCCTAACTTCCTTTGTGATCTGATTACAGACTTGCTTATATCTTCCACAGGCTTCTGAGTTGCTTGATAACTTGGCTGCTTGGCAACCCAGAAGCATCAGTCACCTGGACAGATAATTCTGGGTACTCGTCCACACCACGGAAAGGTGGGCCAGATTTCTCTGGGGGGTGACCCACTCCAGAGAAGGAAAAAAAAATATATCCTGTGGTATAAATTAAAAAAATAAAAAAACAATGTGACAGCTACCCAGTGTAGAATGTGAAGAGAAAGAAACAGAAAAATAAAAGTAAAATAAAAATTAAAAAATATATATATAATAAACAAAAGTAAAAAGTAAATTAAATATAAAAATTAAAATAATAAAAAATAGCTACGCTGTGTAGAATGTGGAAAAGAAGGAAAAAAAAAAAAAAAAAACTGTTGGCCGCTACACTAAAATGCAGAAAAAAAAATTGACAGCTACAGAGTAGAATGGAAGCGAGGGAAGGAAAAAAAAAAAAACCTATTAATACAACCACTGACAGCTATTCTGTGCAAAACCACATAAAATTAAAAGAAGGAAAAAAAAAAAAAAAAATTGGCAGCAATTCAGTGCAAAACAATAAAAAATAAAATACTAATAAAGTTAAAAAAAAAAAAAAGCTCCATTTGGCTCATAGCTAGAGGCCAGCAGTGTTCTGTGTATGGTTTTTCTGCATGCAAAGACTCCTTCCGAGAAGCACTGGAATCCATGTTTAGTCTCTAAAGGCAGCAAGTACTGCCTTTGATTTAATATACTTCTTAATTAAGAGCATAACCCCTCCACCTCTGCTGAAATTCCTGTTAAAATTGTACTCCCTATATTCAAATTCAGCATCACTGATTTAACAGATGCACTGTTTTCAGACTTCTGAATAATTTCAAGTTTTTGTTTAACTAAAGTGCAACTTGTTTGCGTTTAACCATCATTTTTGCGATTTCTAAACAAAAAAATTTTTTTTGTTATCCCTGACATAAACAATGAAACAAAATGCAGCGAAACACAATAATCAAAGTGATGCACTAAAACAAACTAAACATTTGTTCGCTCTCTCTCTCTCTCTCTCTTTTTTTTTTTTTTTTTTTTTTTTTTTGAGTGTCTGGGTCGTGTGTGAAGACAGTGGGGGTTGCAAAATAATCTCCCAATGACGACTTTATAACACCCTGCTTGTCACTTATTTACGACTCGCAAAACATCTGTTTATACCTTTTCTAGTTTTTACTTGAATTTTTATGATTGGGTTTTTTTTTTTTTTTTTTGGAGTCTTGAAGTGTCCCGGTTAAACAGATCCCATTAAATCTAGAGTCTGCTGTATATGAAAAATTCAATCAGATAAGACACTTCTGTACTGGATGTGAGAAAATCTTAGATAGCCTAGCTGATGTTGCAGTTGAACTGAATAAAATGAACAGATGCAGATGGTGCTCTGCATCTGTTTTTACAAATGAGAGACCCTTTATGCTGAAGAGAGGCTGGGCAGGTGAGGCTGAAATTAGTGATTTCGAAATTACCAATGACTGTTTATTAGAAAAACTTTTGAGCAAAAAACAAGGCTCCTGAAGTTGATGGCATATAGCCAGTAATAATTTTACTCATATAAATATATATATATATATATATATATATGAGAGAGAGAGAGAGATGGGGGGGGGGAAGCATGGAAGCTCTTAGAGGTAAAGGTTAGAAGGGCAATCCAGGGACATTTTAGAAAGAAATGGCTTTCTGAAGGACACACAGCATGGTTTTGTTACTGGGAAAAATCATGTATAACCAACCTAGTAAACTATTTTTTTGACACAGTTACTCAGGAGCTGAATGCAAGGAACAATTTTGACATAGTTTATTTGGATTTTAGCAAAGCATTTGACTCAGTCTCTCTTGAGAGGTTACTCTATAAGCTGGAACATGGTAGAATTACTGGAAAGATTCTAAGATGGATTGCAGGGTGGCTGCAATGAAGGAGGCAGTGGGTTGTGATCAATGGATAATCTTCAGATTGGTGTAACGTCAGAAGTAAAGTCCCCCAAGGATCAGTTCTTCAACCACTGTTGTTTCTGATTTTCATAAACAACATCAATGAAGGGATAAAGGGCGTGATGTCAAAATTTGCAGATGAAGTAAAAATATGGGAGAGTCGTTAATGATCAGTGTCAAGTAGCACTCCTTCAGGATATGTTGTTGTTTAGGGCTTAATGACACAAGGGCTACTGAGGCCAAATTGTGTCTGTTCACTGTTTATTTATAGGCAGCATATAGCTATAGATGTTAAATTATATTCTCCTGTATAGGTCAATATATTTTAGGTACATCAAAAGTTTTTCTATGTTTGCTTCGTTTCCTATGAAGTGAATCCTTCTGGATAATTCAAACAGGTTTTAAGAAGGGTCAGAAAAGTGGCAGTTAAGTTTTAATGCAGCACTTGGAGAATAGTAACTCCGAAATAACTTATACACTTGGTGAGATTGAATTAAAAACTGTAAAGGAAAAAAGGGATCTGGGAGTTAACGTGCCAGCAAATATGAAATTATCTGAGCAGTATAAACAGGCAGCCAGGAAATCCCATGGTGTCCTGTTGATGATTTATCAAACAATAGCTTGTAGAGATAATCCTATTGTATAAGGCAATTGTGAGTCAGCACTTGGAATACTGTGCCCAAGCATTGCATCATGTAAAAAAAAGACAGGGAGCATCTTTAAAGTGTCAAAGCTTGGGAACCAGTCATCTTAGAGGGGACCTGATTGAGGTTTATAAGGCTCTGAGAGAGATTATTAAGATGAATGAAGGTGGAATTTTCACTGTTATAAAGAATTCCAGAACTAGGGTCCATAAATTCAAATTACAGGTGAAGAAGTTTAGAATAGACTGTAGGATGTTTTCTTTTAGCCAGCAAGTCACTGATTACTGGAACAGGTTGCTTTCACAGGTAGTTAAGGCTGACAGTTGAAGAATTTCAATAGTGGGAATTACATGAGTTGGGAAGTTGCTAATTTGTATTTTTTTTTTAATCTACTTTTTTTCTAGCTGGTACAGGAAAAGCCTGTGGCTTCCTTGCACTATATGGCTATACTAATACTGACTCGAGCAAAGAATTTTTTTTCTACTTTTCTTTGCATTCTTAGCATCTCATTAGCTTGTCTAACCTCTTTGGTTAGGCAAGCTAATGAGACTAGGACTGTAGACTAGGTTATGCTTACTGTAGGTTGTGTCCTTGTATCTTTCTATTTCTGATTGAAAATGTGATCATGCCCTATCCATTACCAAGAAACTAATGCTATTATGTTGCAAGCATAACATGATCTGTAATTCTACAACTTGCTGTGCACATGGGTTTATGATATACTGAAGATGTTAAGTGTCAGCCCATCCTTTTCACCATTACATCAAGGATGGGCAGACCGTGGTCATTCAATCTCTATAACAAATATCAAGAAATTGAAAATCTATTTAGATATGTTAAAAACAATGTTTCATCCCCCTGGGAAGTGGGAATGAAACAATGTTTTTGACAAAATCATTTAGGTATCATATTGATAAATGTTTATAAAAGCACCATAAAAGCACTGTATTTTTATGCTTTTGACTTAGTATATTTTAAATATTTCGTTGCAATATTTTTATTGCATGCTTTTAATCAGTGTTATTTTAACTATATATAGTAAACCCCCGCTATTCGCGGGGGTTACATTCCTGAGAAATGCCGCGAATACCGAAAACACGAATACTGAGTTATGGCTCCCATAGTAATAAAGGGGTTCTGTTCCAAAGTATGAAATATATAAGAAAAACTAGTCTAAAATTTTGTCTATGTATGCATTATATTTACCTTCATAATATGACTATGTACATAGTGAGATGCAAGCATATGGCATCGAAATGAAAATAAGAAACAATTTAATATTAAATGTAATATTTATTAGAAATTTCAAACAAATCTTTCAAACCAGCGTCTTTGCTAGCTAAAAAACTTATCCCGTCAGTGCTATCACCAGTTTCACTAAAGTGTTGATAAAGGAGTTTTGCCTTTTCACGAATGATGAGTGAATTTAACAGAATTTTATTTTGAGTTCGGTCTTCTATCCACAGATTTAAAGCTTTTTCCATTTTTTCTAATTTAACATCATGAGTTACAGAGCAAATTTTTGAAGCAATTAGCGGGTTTTCACGGACACCACGGCGGATTTTTCTTCCGATTTCTTGATTGATCGTACCGTTGACTCATTGATTTTATAATGTTTTGCCACTGAGGAGACACTTTCACCATTAGAAATTTTATTCACTAATGTCATCACCTTCTTTGATCTTTTCACATTTCCCTTGTTATTTGTAGCCATATTTTTGTATGGGTTAGAAAGAACTTGTCCGCAATAAAGTTACTGTCTTCCGTTAACAAAAGCACTCGAAAAAGTCTGTTTTACACTGAAAACAGTAGATTTATCGTTTCTGTAAGCATATCAATTTATAAATTGATATATTTATAAGCATATGAATTAATTAAAAGCAAACGACGAAACCTTCCATGACAAGCGCATAACACATACTGAACAAGGATTAGCGAGAAACATCCACGCTCGCGATTTTGTCACCCCTCTCCCCCCACCCACTGAGCGCTGTTTTGACCAGGAAAGATAATTTTAGCCACACCCGTGCTTTTTTATGGCAGAAAGTGTTCACGGCGCTTTAAAATTCACATTTTTTTAGGTTTCATTTTATATTAAATCAGCGACCGCGAATAGCGGGGGTTTACTGTATTTGTATAATAAATATATTCTAAAGTCCGGTTGATGTAATCAACTATTCTGCTCCTGATTCCAAAAGGTTTTTCAGTCATTCACAAATATTAGTTTCTTATCTTAATGCAATTATATTATAATGCAATACAAAAATACCCAAACTGAAAATACAAAAATACCTTCCAATGCTTCAATCTGTAAATCAGAATGATCAAGTTCAGTCACCTTTCCTGGAAGAGAATGTGATTTCTCTGAAGATATCCGAGATATTACTTCTTTTTCAGAATCATCTTGCAATGTATCTTCAGGAAGTGAATAACGTTTGGTATTTGTAATAGGATTCTTAAAGGGACTGTCAGCAGAAAATGCTTTTCCATTATCATTACTTTTCATGCTGTAATACAAAAAAAAATTACAATAAAAAAAAATTAAGCATAAGTTAATAATACATAAAAATAAAAACAAGAGTACTTAAAATATGAATATTCCTAATTTATCCAATATATTATCTCATATATTATCTATAATAATGCAGAGCACCTTATTATTATTATTATCAGCCATATGGTGCAAGGACGCCTGAGGCTTATGCTGCACCAGCCAAAAAAAAAAAAAATTGAGTATCCTGAGAGAGAGAAAATCACCAAAAGAGAGAAGAATGAGCTCAGGACCCTGGGTGTGCCAAGCCCATACCAGATGTGAGCCCCTGCAGTTGTAATACAGCATTGCATTAATCTCTGGGTTTTAATTACCAACTCACAAGGCAGCAGCACTGGCTATGAAATTGGTTAAAGACACCAGTCCCTGACCACTCTGCTATGTCAGCCCTTATTTATTTAAAAAGGTTATGAATTTGAGGGAAAGAAATCCTGGAGTCACATATAAGCCAGTGGGAGAGGAGCTGCATGTGGCTCAGTATGGAAAACACACTGGTATTTATGAACATATTGGCAAGATGTTCTGAGAGCAGAAACATTTCAAATGAGTAGGTAGCTAATGCCAGGGAAGCTAGCTTAAATAACTTTAAAGGATGTCTCAGGGTAGTTAACTATATAAGAACACTAAAGTCTTAATTCTTTATACAGTAATGTCAGAAGAGTCATCAAAAAATGAGTGAATTCGAACTACTGGTTATGACAAGTAACGCTGACATAATAGGGCTTACAAAAACGTGGTTCCACCTGGAGATAGGAGATGATGAGTTTCAGTATGGTATGTATAATGTATATAAAGAAAGATAGTGAAGATATGTTTGTTATTTGGTTTTAAGGAACATTAGCAACTAAGGCCATATTGCTCCGGAGATATGCTGTGGTCATTCCCTGACCTTTCCGCATCCTCCGTATTTAGTGGTCACGGGCTCGAACCCCGGTCTAACCAAGAAGCGTGTGCTACGCGCTGTTGCTCCTGCCCACCTGGCTATGGAGGCGCCAGTGAAGATAGAAGGGGTGGTAGGGTCATACTTCTTATCAAAAGCAACCTGAGTGCGACAAAAGCTTTCCTGGATTCAGACATTTCACATGCACTGGGTCCTTGAAGTTATCACTGACATTCTCTCAGATATGCCAGACAAGCTGTACTTGCTACCTGGGAGTCTAAAACGCTGATGGAACTGATATTTGGGTGACACTCAAGTCAAGTGGACCCAATTTTGGCTAAGTCCAGATGGTCTGTGACAGCCAAATCCTCTGCTTGCATCTTCACGATGGTGGGACCGTTAGTAATCCTGGGTATAACCTCCATGCACAAGTACATGGTGACCACCATGTACTTGTGCATGTAAGCAGGGGTCGAGGTGTGGCGCCCACACCACATGGAGGAACGCCGCTCCTCTATGTTACTAGGCACTACTAGGTGGTAGATGACTCTCATCAACCGGTACAATACTACCACTTTGCTTATTGGAGGCTTGAAGTGGTGGAACCCATGTTTAGTCTCTAGAGCTAAGTTCTGGTCAACCCTTCCCTATCTCTTCCATCATGCAGTATGATTGATGACTTTTGAGGTTATGAAGAACATCGTGGTGAGATCCAATATTCCTTACATTTCAAGGGTACAGCTCTAAAACAGTGTTCGCAGGCCACAGTACACCGGAACGAACCTATTGGTAACTCTCCAGGAGGCTTCCGGATCAGCTAGTGTATAATCTTGCTACCTCTACTCTGCCAGATAGTGACTGGAGGGAGTCTGAGTAGTGTGTATGCAGGGAGCATTGTCGAGGCCATGTTATGTCAAGGAGCTGGGTATATTCTTACAATGTGTACGCCATATCCAAAAATTTCATTACTTCATACAGCATGTCCCACCCTCCTTTTCTTACTACTGAATACATCATGAATTGTCAAACTAATAGAGCAAGCTTATCTGCGAAACGATCTAAACCTCCCAAGCACGTCCTAATTCATTTCACAAATATACGTGATCTCAATTCTAATCTTAACGATGTCCATTTCCACTTGCAGTCTGCCAAACCCCATGTACTTTTTCTGACAGAATCTCAGTTATCGGTTGATTCAACTACTGCTCATCTCAGATGCCCAAATTATTCGCTGTATGATTCCTTTCGCCTCAAAGGTGGTACTTGTGCATATGTCCGTTCTGATATTCCCTGTCAGAGACTTGGCAATTTGGAATTTTCTCTCTTTGATCTTCTCTGGCTTAAAATTCATCTGTTGTCTCTACCATTCTCCCAACTCCACTAATCACTTGCAACTCTTTGACTTCCTCTCTTTGCAACTTGACTTTCTCCAGTCCAACTTTCCTAACAGTGAGGTAATTTTCCTTGGTGATTTTCATGTTCACAACTCCAGCTGGCTTCCGGTCGGATTACTGTTTCAAAACTTCTGATGTCAACATTTGCTCAGATCGTGTCAGTGAAATTATTCTTGCAGGAATGGAATCCTTTATCCCACACTCCACTTTAAAATCTCATCCTTTATCTAAACCTTGGTTTTCCAATAAATGTGCTAAGGCTGTTCAAGAGAAGAATGTTGCATATCGTAATTGGCTAGTTTTTAATTCTCCAGTTTCATTTTCTGCCTACACCAAAGATCGCAACAATTGTAAAGCAGTTATTAGTCAGTCCAAACTACAGTTTGAACAGGCTAAGAGTAGAAAACTTGCTTCTTGCCCTAGTAGTAGCCGAGCATTCTGGTCTGTTGCCAAAGCTATCGGCTGCAACGTTTGCCCATCTCTGCTCCCACCTCTGTCCAAACCAGAGGTTCTGTTGTCACTTTAGCCAAGGATAAAGCTGACCTGCTAGCATCCCATTTTTCTTCCAACTCGTGTATTAATGATCTTGGTAAAACACCTCCCACCATTCCCAACATGCTCCATTCAATGCCTCCTGTGGTCTTCCATCAAAAGGATGTCAGAAGGATTTTGACGAATCTTGATGCTAAGAAAGCTCCAGGTCCGGATGGTATTTCTTCACTTGTTCCCAAAATATGTGCTCCTAAACTTATTCCTATTCTTTGCTGCCTTTTATCCTTTTCTTATCTTATTCCAAAGGTGTTTTTCCTTCTGCTTGGAAATTTGCTAGCCAGTTCCTAAAAAGGATACCTAGAAACCTTCCGTCTGATCAGCGATCACCAGTATGGATTCCGTCAGTGTCGATCCACTGGTGATATCCTGGCTTATGTTACCCATTTATGGACTAATTCAATGGAAAGATTCAGTGAAACACAAGTAGTTGCTCTTGACATCTCAAAGGCTTTTGATCGTGTTTGGCATAAAGGTCTTCTACACAAGCTTCCATCTTATGGTTTGCCAACTGTTTTTAGTAATTGGTGATCCAGTTTTCTCTCTGATCGCAAATTGACGGTGATGGTAGATAGCTCTCTGTCTTCTAACTTCTCCACTAATGCCGGTGTCCCCCAAGGTTCAGTTCTTTTCCTCTTGTATATTAATGACCTTCTTCCATTGACTGGAAATCCTATCCATAGTTTTGCTGATGATAGCACATTGCATTCCACTTTCCATTTTGAGAAACCTTGTCCTGCTCAATCAGCTTCGACTTCTTGAAAATCTGCTACCAATTCCTTAAATTCCGATCTTCAGGTTATTCTCCAGTGGGGCAAAGACAACTTAGTTGATTTCAACCCTTCTAAAACTCAGTCTTGTCTTATATCTCGCAAAAAGCATTCTTCTGCTCCTATGCTTATCTTTAGTGACACTCCAATTTCTAGGCAAAATGATATATCTCTTTTAGGGATTACCCTGACTTCTAATCTCTCTTGGCACAAGCATATTAAAAATATTGCTTCCTCGGCATCTAAAAAACTTGGTTTTCTCTTTCGCTCTCAGCGTTACTTTTCTTCCAAACAGCTGCTGACTCTGTATAAATCACAAATCAGCCCTGCCATGGAATACTGTTCCCATATCTGGGGTGGTGCCCCTAAAACTGTCGATTCCATTCAGAAGAGGGCAGTTAGTTTAATTAATGATTCATCTCTAACAGTCTCTCCACTTGATGTCTCATAGACATTCTGTTTCCGCTGCATGCCTCTTCTACATATACTTCCATGGGCACTGTTCTTCTGAATTGGCTTCTATAATTCCCGCTCTCTCTTTCAAAACAGTCACAACACGTGCCGCCACCAGCCAACATATATTTACTGTCCAACTTCAAACTCACAGAACCAACTTTTCATCTTCCTCGTTTATTCATTTCACTGCCGTTTTCTGGAACAACCTTCCTTCATACATATTTCCTGAAAATTAGTCTACAGAAGTTCAAGCCCAATGTCTTCTTTCGTCTTCTCAACCTCCAACCTAAGCACGGTACTAAGTACTATAGGTTCTAATACCTCTCGTGTTTGGGGTTTACATAAAAAAAAAAAAAAAATTAGCATTAGTAGAGGCATACGATGCAAGAACGAAAGCTTATGCAGTGTCAGCCAAAAATAAAAAAAATTTTTTCACCATTTAACCCCTTCATCTAAATGGCCATCCAGCTTAGCCTTAAATTTATTCCGGCTATCAACTTCCACAATAAGAGATGGAAGTTTGTTCCACCAATCAACTACCCACTGTCTAAAAGCAAATTTCCGCACATCTATTCTACAACTTTCTCTCCTCAATCTGAATCTATGCCCCCTGAGGTTCTTAATCTGAGCAAGAGGAAGAATCCCATCAGCATTCAGCTTGCTTAACCCATTGAAGGCCTTATACACCTCAATCAGATCACCTCGCATGTGCCTACTCTCCAGGCACTGCAATTTACTGAACTTAAGCCTTTCTTGGTAAGAGCACCATTTTGTTCCCCTCACCAATCTTGTTGCCCTAATTAGAACTTGTTCTAGCAATTGTATATCCTTCCTAAAATGAGGCCTCCAGGCCTCTACACAGTACTCAAGGTGTGGCCTGACCATTGCCTTGTACAATGGGATAATCACCTCCCTGTTCCTGCCAGCAAAATTTCTATATATCGTTAACAAGACTCCATGACCGGCCTGGCAGCCTGTCTGCACAACTCAGTAAACTTCATATCTGACTGCACAATTACCCGAGGGTGTTTTCACATTCCACTTCCCTGAGTGTAGAGCCACACAGTTGGTACATTTCTCTTGGGTTACTGCTACTCAAATGCAGTACTTTGCATTTGTCAAGGTTAAACTTCAGTTGCCACCTCTCAGCCCACTTGCCCAACTTATCTAGATCCAGTTAGACTAGCCGACCGGGCTAGCCGAGTGGGTAAAGTACCTGCCTGGCAACCCAAAGGTCGCGGGTTCGATTCCCGTCTCGGGCTTGGATCAAAGTACTGCAAAAACCTTGGGAGGTGCAATATGGCCACAGAAGCCAATGCGCCAACAACTACCAAATCAAAAAAAAAAAAAAAAAACGCCAGGTAGACTAGCATACTGTCTTTACTGTTGTTAACAACCCTGCCAACCTTTGTATCATCTGCAAACTTAGACATTAAACCTGATATACCTTCATCAATATCATTGATGAATACACAAAACAATGGCCCCAACACCAACAATGGGGAACTCCACAAATAACATTCGTCCATGAAGAGCAGTGTCCATTAATTACCACTGTCTCTCTCGTCTCCCACTCAATCATCCCTTTATCCATTACAGCAACTTACCCTTCAGGCCATACCTCTCCAATTTGTACAGCAGTCTTCCATGCGCAAAAAATTATCAAAAGATTTCCTGAAATCCAAGTATATGATATCAAGATTATTTTTTGCATCCAGTTCCTTTGTGACCACATCATAGTATCCAATCATATTGGTCAGACAATATGATTAGATACTATGATGTATTGGATACCCAGCTGTGTCTTAACTATTACTGCAGTCTTGTCTAGATGATCCTGCAATGCTTCTTTAACTAATGACTCCATTATTTTCCCCAGAACACAAGTTAAACTAACAGGTCTACTGTTACTGGTGTTACCTTTTGAACCCCCTTTGTGAATTGGTGATACCTTTGCACACCTTCAGTCCATGGAGACCCCCTGAGTCCAATTAAGCTTTCATAATTATTGCTAAGGGTTTGCTTACTTCCTTTGCTGCCTCCTTTAATATAACTGGATAGATCCCATCCACCACAGGTGCCTTCCTTATGTTTAACTTCAACTTCTCCTCCACTTTGCTCTCAGTTATTACAAAATCAGTTGTTTATGTTATTTGGTTTTTAGGATCATTAGCAACTAAGGCCATATTGCTCCGGGATATGCGGTGGTCATTCCCTGACCTTTCCGCATCCTCCGTATTTGGTGGTGACGGACTTGAACCCCGGTCTAATCAAGAAGCATGTGCTACGCACTGCTGCTCCTTCCCACCTGGCCAAGGAGGCACCCACAAAATCAGTGTGAGATAGTTGGAAGTAAAGGTATAATGAGAGTTGGAGAAATCTACAGGCCAGGTGATTGTGAAGATTACGATGATAGCCTCTACATGCAAATGGAAAGGGCAAGGAAGTGTGAATTTCTTATTATGGTTGATTTTAATTTGCCTCTAATTGATTGGAACAAATGGGAAGGAAACTCCACATGGGGGACAATTTTTAAATCAACTAGATGATTGTTATTTGTATCAACATATGAGAGAAAGTACTAGAGAAAAGAATACTCTAGACCTCATCATCATCACCCATGAACCAGATGACATAATAGGGCTGACAGTGCAGGAACCAGTAGCAGGAAGTGATCACAGAGTTCTATGGTGGATGATGAGGAGACAGGTAGCAGTAATTAAAGGCAAAGGAATGAGTAATAATTTCAGGAAAGGAAATTACGAAGGCTTAAGACACTACATGGCCTCTATTAACTCGGTAGATATCTCACAGAGAGAGAATACAATTGAATTATGGTATACCTTAAAAATATTAATCACGGAAGCCTTGAATGCTTATATACCATTAAAAAAATACTCCACGCGGAATATTCCTAGTTGGATGAATAATGAAGTTGCCAAATTACTTGAGCAGAAAAAGACAGCATGGAAAAGTTACAGAGCAATAAAAAGTACTGAAGCCTATAACAGCTACAAATTGATCTGTAACAATGCCGTGGAAAAGGTTAGGCTTGCAAAGGCCAATTATGAGAAATTGCTGGCAAAGAAAGCAAAGAAGGGGTATGTGAAATTCTTCACATATACAAATGCAAAAAAGAGCAAGTCAAACCAGATCGAACCCTTATGTAATGGATGTGGGATAGTATTAGGTACCCCAGATGAAGTTGCAGATGAACTGAAAGGATTAAGGTTTTGCAAATTACAGCGTCTGAAGACTAGGCACCTGCGAGGTGATCTGATCAAGGTGTATAAGGCCTTGAATGGTTTGAGCAGGCTTAATGCTGATGGGATACTTCCGCTTGCTCAGATTAAGAACCTGAGGGGGCATAGATTAAAATTGAGGAAAGGCAGTAGTAGAATGGATGTGCAGAAGTTTGCCTTTAGCCAGTGGGCAGTTGATTGCTCCAACAAATTTCCATCTGTCGTTGTAGAAGTGGACAGCTTAAATAAATTCAAGGCAGAACTAGACAAAGATTTGGAGCAAATGGATGGATGAAATGGGAAGGTGTTAATGAGAGACTTTTGTATAAATGTCTTTGGTTGGCAATGATGTGTAAAAGGTTTGTTATTATTGTTATTTGGTTTTTTTTAGGAGCATTAGCAACTAAGGCCATATTGCTCCAGGAATATGCAGTGGTCATTCCCTGACACCGTTCCGCATCCTCCGTATTTGGTGGTGACTGGCTCGAACCCCGGTCTAATCAAGAAGCGTGTGCTATGAACTGCTGCTTCTTCCCACCTGGTTACGGAGATGCCTATGTGTGTAAAAGGAGAACTATGTATTTAAAGTACTGATTTCCCTTGATTCATTTCAAAACACATGGGAACCTCATGTGTGTCAGGTTCCAGACCGGTGAAAGGTTTGTTGCGAGTTTTGTATTCAAAACATTAAAATCAGTGTTATGGCGACACCATTCTATAACAAGTGCCTCGTATTGAAAAATTTTGTAACTGGATTTTAAATTAATAACGGGTACAGCTGAATCAATTTGGGGGTTATGGTTATGGAAGTGAACGTGTTGAAGTTGTGGTTATCGAAGTGAACATGTTCAGTGCTGGCATGATCAGTTTTGAAACTATTAAAAGGGTAATAAGCACGTGTTGGAGGTTTTTATTGTACCGTATTTTGGAGTGGTGCTTCCGATATAGCATGTGTTGCATCCTGGTTGACACTTAATTAAATAAACGACATTATTAATGTTGCATATAGGGTAATTTGGTGTTTCTCTGTAAGCATTGAACATAGACCCTAATTTATTATACGAAACGTTAAGGTTATGTCGGTGTTGTCAAATACTTTACGAAGTTGTTGAGCAAGTCTACAATGGTAAGGGAGGACGATACATGTATTTTGTTTATTATCCCGGTCGGTTTTTGGTTGTGCGGATTGTTAATTCTGTATTCGACAATGGAAATTATGTGATAAATTAGTCGTAAGGGATATTGTCTAGCAGTAAACTTCTTTGTGAGATGTTGAAGTTCTGTGACTAAATCGTCATGTGAAGAACTGTATTTTATGGCGTTATGAATCTGATTGTACAGGACGAATTTTTTTATATTAAGTGGATGGTGTGATTGGAAACAGTGCGATAGGTATTTACCTGTGCTCGCATCTTTTCTATAAATTTTTGTTCCTAATTTTGTACCTATATATTGTAAGGTTATGGAAATTGATTTTATTCTCTTTTTCTATTTCGAGGGTGTATTTTAGTCTATTATGTATGGTATTGAACTTAATAAAGAGATTGTCATTGGAAGATCTGTCTCCACTTAACAATACATCATCGGCATAACGCATGTAGAGCTTAATACTTGTGGGAAACGGTTGAAGTACTTGGTTCTCGATAGTAGCTAAATAGATTTCAGATAAGGTGGGGCTGAAATTTTGTCTAATTCATATACGGTACTTTAAGACATTCTATTAATCACCTAAATTTTCTATCAATTAATTTCTATTCAATCTGAAGTGAAATTTTTCATGCACTGTAAATAGGCTGCTAGGAAGGCACATAGCATCTTATCCATGATTTATTGGACCACTGCTAATAAGAAGGATGTTGTTAAGTCTGGAGACTAACCTTAAAAAAAAAAAAATACTGGAAAGGATTCAAAGAGGAGAAACCTAATTAATGCACATAGGAAAAATGGTTTAGACAGGGATCCCATACGTCCCAGTTTTCCCGGATTTATAGATTTTACATACCTCTGTCCCAACAAAGTCGACCAGGGATGTTTGAACATTTTCACCTGACACCTAGCATTTATTGAGTCAAGCTCAATTATACAAGTACAGCCACTCCCCGGCTTACATAATACTCGACTTACGGAAATTCGACTTTACGTAAGTTTTTACCAGCCGATGCAAACTTAAAAAAATCGTGGAAACGTATTTTGCATCCCGTAAGAATAAATGGAGGTATCACGAAAATATTGTAATATGAATCCAATAACACATTTTTTTTTTTTTTTTTTTTTGTTAATAATTTGTTCCAAGACCTTGGAAGTTGAATTTTCGCTAAATAACTAAGCTATTTATCTCTCTAAAGGGTCATTTTTATAATGGAAATTGTGCTACACTTCATCGTTATCATATGTTCCATTATAAGAGTCAATTTTGTGATATTTTTCTAAAACACATTACTGTAGATCACTACCATAAAACAATAAACACAATTTGCACTTTCCAGTTTATTGGGCTTTTCTGTTAGTGCAAGCTATTATAAATGGGTAGTAAACTCAATCTTATTGCATTTATGATAATACCGATAATTGGAATTCTGTGGGTTTTCACATTATGGTATTATGTTGAAATGAGTTCCCCTTCACTGAAATCTTCAATCATATAAAAATATAAATTTTTAGAATCTTCTCTTCATTCCTATTTACTTATTACAATGGTGAAGGGAAAGGGACCAACCTTTACAATGGTGAAGGAAAAGGGAAAGTGCAAGTGCTGGCAGTGCTAGGAAATGAAACAAAACTGATTCAGAAATGAAGATGATTAATTAAGAAGTATGAAACGGGACAAAGTCTGTCATTATTGCACGGAATTAGGTCTTGCTGCTTCAACAGTGAATACTATTTTAAGGGACAGTGTGTGTATAAAAGAACATGTTAAAGGATCAACACATTTAAGATCAACAGTGATTACAAAACACCGTTCAGGTGCTATATCGAAGATGGAAAAGCTATCGATAATATGGATGGAAAATCAGATTCAGAACCAAGTGCCCCTGAGTCCAATGGCCATTCAAGCAAAAGCAAGAAGTATTTATGAAGATATTACAGATAAATATGCCAAAACTCAAGCCAAGTTTGTGGCAAGCAATGGAGGTTTAATAGGTTCAAACATCACGATGGTTTTCAAAACATTTGTGTGGTGAAGTTGCCAGTGCTGATTCTGCAGCTGCAGAGAAATTTTGTGATGTGTTTGGAAAAAACACTTCTAAATCTTCACAGCCCTCAACTTCTGCAGTGGCATGCTTATCAGCTGGAGAGTTAATTCTGGCAACAATGCTCAAAAGGTAAAACTTGCTGACATTATGCCTGTCTCCTCTCTCTTTTTGTAATTTTATACACTTTTGTAATATTTCCTGCACACGAGAAAAAAAAATTGAATAAATAATTATATTTACATGTTCGTCAAACATTTCTTTTTTGCTTCAATTAAATTTGCGAGTGCTGCATAAGCATTTAGGGAAATTCCAACTTATGTAGCGTTCAATGGAACATAACCCTTATGTAAGTCGGGGAGTGGCTGCATCTCAAAACAAAGCAGCCCATGCCCACAGTTAACCTTATAGCGGTGACATGGAATGATCAGTACAAGATATATCATCATTGTGTTACTTTGTTGCAAAATACCTTTAATGATTTGAGTTACAGTTAATCATCGTCTCAGTTTGCATTATCCGCACTGCAGTGTTCATGTCGATTTCTCAGTGTTCTACTTTTAACATTTCATTATTTTTACATTTGGAATATATAAATGATTTTATATTTTAAATATAAAAAATAATCCTCCTTTAAAATGCCAAAGAGAAAATGCACATTTACTAACAGTTTAAAGGAACAATTCCCATTTATAAAAGAAAGTAATGTTAGGGGGTGATTCTTCAAAAGTGGAATGTTCCCTGTGCTGTGCTTAGTATTGGTCATGGAGGAAAGGCAGATATATTTCATCATGTCAGCACGAAAAAACAACAGTCTGCAAAACTGTCCAGTCAATCAATGTTATTTCTAGGCAAAAAAACTGAATGACAATGAAAGAGATCTAGCTGCTTGTTGTTTGTTTGTTTGTTTGTTTGTTTATTTGGTTTTTAGGAGCATTAGCAACTAAGGCCATATTGCTCTGGGGATATGCGGTGGTCATTCCCTGACCTTTCTGCATCCTCCATATTTGGTGATCACAGGCTCGAACCCCGGTCTAATCAAGAAGCGTGTGCTATGCACTGCTGCTCCTGCCCACCTGGCTACGGAGGCACCAGAGATCTTGCTGCAAAAGATGCTACATTTATTTATCATACTATCAAACACAATCATAGTTTCCAGTCAATGGACTGTACTTCAGCTCTTTTAAAAACATTTCTAAACAAAAAAATTTACCTGTGCTCAAACAAAATGTAGGGCTATTGCTGTGAATGTATTATCACCAGTTGCAAGAAATGAAATACTGGAAGACCTAAAGAATACAAAATATTGCTGCTTAGCTGTAGATGCTTCTAACCATACTGATTGAAAGGCTGTACCGATTATAGTGAGATATTTTATTCCAGATAAAGGCATTGCAACAGAAATATTAGAATTTTGCAGTCTCCCTGGAGAAATCTCTGATCTTATTGTTGACTACATTTTAAAAGTTGCTAATAAACATGACATTGTTGATAAAATAATAGGTATTTCAGTGGATAATACCAATACAAACTTTGGTGGATTAAAAAGAAAGGCAAAAACGTTTTTATGAAAATTCAGAAAAGTTAAACAGAAAAATAATAGGTGTAGGCTGTGCAGCAAATATTATTCATAATAGTGTACAAATTGCGGTTGATGTATTACCTATAGATGTTCAGGCGATTTTATGGAAAAGTTTTCAGTATTTTCACCATTTCACAGGCAGAGTAGAAAATTTGAAATCTTTTTGTGATTTTGTGGAAATATAAAACGGAGTATAAAACTGTTCTAGGGCATAGCAAAACATGATAGTTGTCACTGGAACAAGCTCTAAATCGTTTTATTGAACTTTATGATGGACTACAGAGTTATTCCTTGAGTCAGGATAAATGTCCAAATATTTTATATGAATTTTTTAACAGAAAATCTTTTGTATTTCTTCTATTTCTGAGAAGTCAGATAAAGATATTTTCTGATGCTATTCAGCAAATTGAATGTGAAGAGGCAACAGGTTTTGATGTTAAGAAATAGATTTCCTGATCACAAAGCTATAATGCGACAAAATGAAACGTTCTTACACATTGATGTGAAAACCGAACTTAAGTTTTCATAAAGAAGGTGTAATGACTGAAGAATCATTAAAAAAATGCTGCAAATTTTTATTATGATACTGCACTTCAGTACATTCAAGAATGGACCATTCATTCATTTAGTGTATTTGCAAAAATGGAATGGATTTCAAAGAGGAAATCCTTTTGTTGGGAAAATTTCACAGAATATGCTGAGGAAATAAAGATTATCTTACCTAACCTCAGTAAAATGAAGGAAGTCTCTTCCTTCATAATGGAATAAATTGCTCCTAAGGTGTTGGAGACAGTAAGTCTGGTTAAATTAAAAGCATATTTGAATGGTTAACTTGTGGGGAATGGGAACATTATGAATTTTTTGTTTGATTTTATAATTTAGTTTATTTTTATTTTATTTATTTATTTTTTTGGCTGACACAAAAAAAGTCTGCTTCTTTACATGATTTGGCCTTGGTAATACTAATATTTAATAATTAATTAAAATTAAATTCATCTAAATTTTTCTTTTCATTATTGTTTGAAAAGATTATCTGTGTGCTGCTCAATTACAAATAGTGTTACTTCATTTGGCAATTACATTTATATTTCAAAAACTTAAATGCAATAAAATATGGCCATGTTAATTTATTTTTTATAGTCATAATAACCAGAAAAAATATATATATAAAAAATAAATGTTAAGAATTCACAAGAACTAGTAGTATTCTGGTTGGTAATACTGTTCAAGTCTATCAATCAAATAGTACAGACACACATATGTTCATATCTGCATTGTCCTTTATGACTCCATAGGCAGGGAAAATGATGATGCCACCCCTGCTGATTTGCGATAGTAAACTAGGAAATATTGATGTACCAATATTTTAATTATGCTACTAGATGCAACAGTGCCATCACTGGTATACTGACTAAAATTAAGCAAACCCTTAGCCATAATTATGAAAACATCCATGGAATCTAGGGAGGTCCCCACAGATTGGAGAGGTGCAAATGTATCCCCAATTCACAAAGGAAGACCAAAGCATGACAAAAGTAATTACAGACCTGTTAGTTTAACTTCTCTTCCGGGCAAAGTAATGGACTCACTGGTTAAAGAAGCAATGCACGATCCTCTAGACAAGACTGCAGTTATAGTTCAGACAAAGCATGGGTTTGTTAAGGGGAAATCTTGCCTGACCAATCTGATTGGATATTACAATGTGATCACAAAGGAACTGAATGCAAAAAATTATTTTGATATCACATACTTGGATTTTAGGAAAGATTTTGATACTGTTGCACGTAGAAGGCTGCTGTTCAAATTGGAGCAGTATAGCATTAAGGCAAAGTTGCTGCTATGGATAAGAGGATGGTTGGGATGGAAAACACAGAGTGGTAATCAATGGACACTCCTTGTCATGGACTAATGTTATTAATACAGACAGGCAGGGTTCGGGGTTGGAACTATTGTTGTTTTCTATGTTTATCAATGATATTGATGAAGGTATACCAGGCTTAATGTCCAAGTTTGCAGATAATACAAAGGTTGGCAGGGTTGTTAATGACAGTACTGATGATAGGCACTTGCAACAGGACATAGAAAAGTTGGGCAGATGGGCTGAGAGGTGGCAATTGAACTTTAACATTGACAAATGCAAAGTACTGCATATGGGTAGCGTACTAGAGAATGAAAAAGATCTGGAGGTAATTGTTTATGGAGCAGTGCAGAGCAGCTCATGAGGTCCTGTTAATGATATACAGGAACTTTGCTAGCAGGGGTAAGGAGGTGATTATCCCTTTGTATAAGGGTCAGGCCACACCTTGAGTACTGCATACAGGTCTGGAGGCCTCATTTTAGGAAGGATGCAGAGTTGCTGGAATGGGTACAGAAAAGGGCAACAAGACTGGTGAGGGAAACAAAGGGGGTGCACTTAACAAGAAAGGCTTAAGTTCTGCAAATTGCAGCATCTGGAGACTGTGCTCCTGCAAGGTGATCTGATTGAAGTGTTTAAGGCTTTAAATGGTTTGAGCAAGCGCAATGCTGATGGGATTCTTTCTCTTGCTTAGATTACACACTTGAGAAGGCATAAATTCAAATTGAAAAAAAAAAAAAATTGCAGAACAGATTTGTGGAAATTTGCCTTTAGCCAGTGAGTGGTTGATAGCTGGAACAAGCTTCCATCTGTCATTGTGGAAGCTGATAGCTTAAATAAATTCAAGGAAGAACTGGACAAACTTTTGGGGCGAATGGAGGGAGAGGTTAATGGCATATGGGTTTTTTCCCTGTTTTTTTTTGCTGTATAAGCTTGCTTTCTTGCATCACATGCCACTACTAATGCTAATACTCTTGACCAGTATTTATTAAACAATTGTGTGTATATATATATATATTTTTTTTTTGTTTTTTCTTTCATTCTTCCTTTCCTTTCTCTTCCTTTTTTAGCATAACAAAACTGTTACTGAAGATATTTGTTCATATTATCCACTAGTGTCACAATAAAGTTAACTGCCCCATTTAAACTGCTTCTTGCTTTTATCCCAAAAAAGGTGAATGGTGTATATACGTGGTATATGAACAGTGCATGTAACCCAACTTTGTTATCCCTTGATAATGTAGATTAACCTGATAATAAAGACCAACAACCTCAGTTTTTTTACTGCAATCTTTACATTTTTATTTTATTTAAAAGAATTATTTCCAACTTCCAATGGTTGGTGCCATTAAACAAATGAAAACAAAGACAAAACCAAACCAAAGCCCAATGGAAACTGTTTTGTTATTTGGTTTTTAGGAGCATTAGCAACTAAGGCCATATTACTCCGGGGATATGCGGTGGTCATTCCCTGACCTTTCTGCACCCTCCGTATTTGGTGGTCATGGGCTCGAACCCCGGTCTAATCAAGAAGCGTGTGCTATGCATTGCTGCTCCTGCTCACCTGGCTACGGAGGCGCCCCAATGGAAATTAAGTAGAGCACTGTATATCTTAAATAAAATATAAAAAAAATGTGTAGGCTGCAGGTGTCTTCAATATTGGGCTAACCTTCATTATTGAATGATAATGAAGTTATGGTAGTGTTTGTTATTGGGTAATAATAACAGACTAATGTAAATGAGTAACGAGCTTACTGCATGGAGGTAAGAATATGACATGTTTAGTCAATTTTAAATTTTTTTAAATTTTTTTAAATTTGTAAAAGTTCACATCTGTTGAGTATGGGCTTGGCACACCCAGGGTCCTGAGCTGGATATCATCATTCTTCTCTTTCTTGGTGATTACTTTCTACTTCTGACTCTCTCTCTCTCTCAGGTTAACTCAGGAATTTTTTTTTTTTGGCTGGTGCAGCATAAGCCTCGGGCTTCCTTGCACCATATGGCTAATAATAATTGTGCCAACCACCGGTATGGTGCCAAAGACTTTACACAGCAGCAATAGGTCTCCCAGAGAACACCTACAAGGTCTCCCAGAGAACAACTCCAGAAAGTCGCAATCCTGAACACCTGTAGGATAGTCAGAGATTTCCTTGACCAACAGTAACACCAGACATTACAACCACCCTGTGTACTTGATAACAGTACCCGTCACGGAGTGGAATCCCCCAATCAGGGAGAAATAATATAAGAGCAACAATAATAATGTTATACTTTCTGAACATTGAGCAACAACCATAACCTAGTTACATTTTGAAGAGACCTCATATGGTGCCATAAAATATATTTAATTAATGCAGATAATACACAGAAAACACCATATTGAACAAATATGGTGTTTCGTCTACAACAATGGATATGCGAAAACAATTTTTAATAAGCAACTATTCAATTTCTTTTAAAATAAACTGGAACTTAACGAGTTCGTTCTTTTATAGGTGAACTAGAAATGAATATGATGTGAATTCTGGAAGTTCAAATATGAATATCAAATAGTTAACATTGTGAGCACTGGATGGAACTGGTTCTCTATTCTTAGGAAGGTTTTCCAAGCATTATAACAGTACCCACCCCAGGAACTCACATCTGGTGAATATGGGCTTGGCACACCCAGGGTTCTGAGGTGGATATCATCATTCTTCTCTTTCTTGGTGATTCCCTTCTGCTTCTGACTCAAACACACCCTCTCTCTCTCTCTCTCTCTCTCTCTCTCTCATACTCAGGATAATTCAGAATTTTGTTTGTTTTTTTTGGCTGGTGCGGCAAAAGCCTCAGGATTCCTTGCACCATATGGCTAATGATGATAATAATAATACAGTGAAGTTTTAATATACAGTACATATACCCATATTAAATTTGTATATAATCATTTTATTTGGCAATCGATTGATCAACTACACTAAAGGCTCAATTCAGGAACAAAATGTTTGTGAAAAAACCTATCATTAGTAGCCCCAACAGAGTCGTGTTTACACTGAAAAATAAAGAATTTTACAACTTTTATTGAAAAACATATATCTTAATAAATCGAACCGGGCCACGTATGTTGCCCAATTGGGTCTGCCGGTAGAAGCCAAAAAAGGGGGCCATCTCGCAACCCAAAGCGCAACAAATCTGATTGACGGACTGAAATAATTCGTACATAGTTAATTTATATTTTATCGAGCAGTTGATCAGCCAACTACTTCAAAGCATATCACGTGTACAATAACAAGAAACTAGAATAAAAGCTTACATTACGATCTAGTACATTCTCCACACAATAAACGCACACACTATATCAATAACAAATTAAAAACGCGTCCACCAACAAACATTAATCCTATATTATAGTGTCCCAAAATCCCAACATTCGTAGCGTATAGGGCTCAAAATGGTGACTACGCAGATTACTTCGGAATTATTAATTTGTAGGTAACTAAACCGGTGATTGTTCCAACCTACTAGTTGTAAAATAAAAGTTCTGTCCGGAGTTGGCGTGTCGCCTATTCTGACCTACGACAGATTTTGAGAAATCCTTGGCTAAGAATGAAAATAGAAAAGAAAAAAAAAAGTAGCAAAAATTCTTCGCTTACATTAATCCAGGCAAAAGAGTAATAAACTACATTACCCTACTAGCTACGAAGCCCGCGTCGGTAGCAGAGCTGGTAAAATCACCATCCTCACACCGAATGGAAAAGACCTAAGTTCGAGTCCCGTCAAAGACATCAGGAATTTTTCAATGTGACTGAGTTAGCCGGTCTTAGGCGACAGTAGATGGCTTTTCCTCACGGAAACTCGGGTTTTCAAAGCCAGAAAATCGACCACATAATACACGCAATTTACAGAAAATATATACGGAGTAATATAGCCTTACTTGCTGTTGCCTATAAAACCCAAAAACAACTACCTACGAATGATGACCTTATCCAGGTTAAAGTTGTAGAGAAGTATGATCTTTAAAGGGCACAAAGGGTGATATTGTTGTACACGTTGGAACCATTGACATTAAGAGTAGATCTGTAGATTTACTTAACAAGTACAGGTCAATGTTGAAAAGAGGTCGTGTGTTAAGGTTAAATTTGAAAGTGTCAGCAATTCTGCCCAGACACAATAGCAGGGAGTACATGATGAGTACCTTGACAATCAATTCGGCCCTGGAGAGATTGTGCAAGACTCATGGATTAGGTTATTTTCAAGAGTGTCTTTGATTGTTAAAAGGAGAAACTGCTTCTACAGGGATGGGACACACTTAAATATAAAGGGTGCAAGAGAGTTTGTAGGACGGGAGGAAGGGATATACTGTTAATTAAGAAAAATATAAAATATAAAATATAAAATATAAAAAAAAAATATAGAAAAATAAAAAATAAGGAAGTGCATCCAGTTGACATAGATGGACAGTGGAATGTTTATCCACTTTGGTGTGACTGGAGAAAGCAAAAATAAGAATAGGAGTGTGTTAGCATTAGCATTAGCACATGCAAGAAAGCAAGCTTATGCAGCATTGGCCAAAAAATAAAAAAATAAAATAAAATGAAATGACAACATTCCAAGTTGACCCCTCCATTCGTTCCAAATGCCTGTCCAGCTCAGTCTTAAATTTATTTAGGCTATCAACTTCCACAAAAAAAAAAGTCTGTTCCACCATCAACCATCCGCTAGCTAAAAGCAAATATCCGCACATCTATTCTACAACTGACTTTCCTTAATTTCAATCTATGCCCCCTCAGGTTCTTAATCACACCAAGAGGAAGAATCCCAATAGCATTCAGCTTGTCAAAAAATTCAAGGCCGTACACAGCTCAATCAGATCACCTCAGAGGTGCCCACAGTTCAGGCGCTGCAATTTTCAGAATTTAAGCCTTTCCTGGTAAGGGCACCCCTATGTTCCCCTCACTAATCTTGTTGCTCTTCTTTGTACTTGTCTCTACAAACTCTACATACTTCCTAAAACGAGGCCTCCAGACCTATACACAGTATTCTAGGTGTGGTCCGACTATTTCCTTGTACAACGCGATAATCACCTCCCTGTCCGTGCTATCAACGTTACCATATATCATTCAGAAGATTCCATGACCTGCCCTGGCAGCAGGTATGCACTGTTCAGAGAACTTCCTATTTGACTACACAATTACCCCCAGGTTATTTTCACTTTCCAATTCCCTGAGTGTAGTATCACACAGTTGGTACTTTTCTCTTGGGTTATTGCTCCCCATATGCAGTACTTTGCATTTATCAATGTTAAACTTCAGTGGACAATTCTCAGTCCATTTGCCAAACTTATTGAGATCCAGTTGGAGTAGCATACTGTCTTTACTGTCGTTAACAACCCTGCCAACCTTTGTATCATATGCAAACTTGGACATTAATCCTGATATAACTTAATCAATATCATTGAGGTATACACAAAATGATAATGGGCAAGGAACGAACCCTGGGTAACTCCACCAATAACATTTGACAACGAAGAGCAGTGTCCATTTATTACCACTCTCTATCATTTCCTACTAAACAACCCGTTATCCGTCGTAGCAACTTATCCTTAATACCATACCTCTCCAATTTGTACAGCAGTCTTCCAGGTGTAACAATATCAAAAATCCAAGTTTGCTAATGCAAACTTGGATTTTTGATATTGTTACCACTGGAATTCAAGACATTAACAACACAACTATGAATTCAAGACATTAACAACACAACTATGAATTCAAGACATTAACAACACAACTATGAATTCAAAACATTAACCACACAACTTTTACTTACATGTTGGTTATGGGCAAGAGTCAAGACAATAGTGTTATTGGCCATACACTGTACAATTATCTCCTCGGAGTGGGCCCTTAGACAACTGAGTAGAGGTACGTTACACATATTCACTTTTACTTACTTGATTCAATGATCAATATCACGGATTATATTGATCTTTTAAACCTAGCATTTTAGAATCCGATTCGGGAGCTTTCTAAATAAGAGGATAAATGGGACTGTTAGATGTGTGTGTGTGTGTGTGTGTGTGTGTGTGTGTGTGTGTGTGTGTGTGTGTGTGTGTGTGTGTGTGTGTGTGTGTGTGTGTGTGTGTGTGTGTGTGTGTGTGTGTGTGTGTGTGTGTGTGTGTGTGTGTGTGTGTGTGTGTCACGAGTCCGGGGTGCCTAAATAATCAAAAGACTTCAGAGAGGAACACTTATCGATGAACTTCACGGATTTTGGGGAGTTGTCCTCGCCCTACTTTGTAGACTTCAGCTTCACCAGTTTCTAGGGAAAACCGCCGAGAATTTCTGTGTGCGAAATTTGAGGACTCGTGTCCACCGGGGAATCGGCGACCGCGCAACGGGTTTTGGTGGAGTGGGGAAACATAGTGACATAGTAATTTTTGACAGGCGGCACCGGTGCTTTCGCACAACTCTCCATTTGGATCTCTTGTGAAGTAAGACATACTGTCAAGGCCAGATGTTAGTGTATGTCCATGTTTGCTTAGTGCGGGTTATGTTGTTCATCTGGCCGCTTAGCCTAGAGTCTGTGGAGTACCACAGGCCGCTAGTTATCGTCACTGGCACTGGGAGCCGGACCAGGTAAGTGGGAAGAGAACTCTGGCTGACCAACCCTGGGGATAGCCTGAGCTTCCCAGGGAGGGCAAAAAAAGAAAAAAAAAATTTTTTTTTGAAATAGTTGAAGGGTGAGAGATTGAGGAGAAGAAAGAAGATAAGCAGAAAGAAGAGGACGAGGTAGGGTGGGCTCCCCCCCAAAAAAGGGGAAAGGGGAGCCCACCCTACCTCAGGAAAAAGAGAAAAGATTGTGAGGTCAAGTGATCCACAAAGTCAGGTTGCCTAATGGCATGACCCTTCATTTGACAAGTCAAATGCCGGTCCCACTTCCTGAGGAGTATTTATGTGAGTTCCTAATCAAGTAGGAAAATCAAATATTGTCCTACACCTCGAAGAGAAGAGGTGCCAGCAAGTGAGTGAGTTTCACATTGGGCAAGGGCCCAGCGTCAGCAATTAAAATCTTCTTCAGCCAATGGTGACTTGTAGGCAATGAGCAGTGTCCCACTCTGGGTAGTAGATTTGGATTATCTTCTCTTAGGGAATGACAGGAGGCACATGGATTCATGAAGCTCAAGGACTGCTTGGAGTTCTTGTGTCTATTGTAGAAAAGTCCTTTCGGGTTGGTGGGTTTGTAAGATAGTTTCCTTTGTGAACGTCGAGAGAGAGAGATTCCTGTTATGTCAGGTTAAAGATCAATATCCTGTTCGTATTTTCTTTGATTCCCTTCAGGATGTTCTGTGAATTGAGTTTTGGGTTCATTATATGATGGGGTGCGCTGAACAGTTTGCTGTAGGTGAATTTGACGCATTTCAAATATAGTCTGGTTTCAAATCTCCTCTTCAAACCCTAGTTGGTTTCATCAATTATGTAGAGATGTTCCTGCCCACTGGGTATATTTCCAGTTTCCGGTAATTAGGAGACTTCTGGGTAAATCCTAAAGAGGGCAATTATACATGACGTGAATCCAGTCTTCATTGTCACCGCATGTGCAGAAAGGAGAATCGATGAGACCCAGGGCATGCAGCTTGGCCCGAAAGGATCCATGACCAGTGAGGAAGAACGAGACGTGAAGGACTGGTGAGTACCACGGAGGAGCTTTTGGTGCAGTTAACATAACTTGTGGAAGAAATCTTTTAGTTGTTTCACCTTTGGCTTTTTGCTCACTAGATCTTTGCCAATGCTGGAAGAGCTTAGAGTAAATCTGTTTCATTTCGTTTTTTGGATCATTAGCTAGACCTGCAAGGCAGGATTACTGACTGTGCAGAAAGCTCTGCTCACAGCGAGTAGGACATTGCATTGAATTGTATGTAACTTTGCTTTGGGCATTCAGTTGGAGAATCTTGAGGGCGTTGGTGGGATAGCGATTATGGTGTACAGCCATAGTCGTTTTGTTCTGGATGGTTCTCAATACCCTTAAATAGATTGGACATTTGACTTCCCGGACGGAGTGATTGGGATCCATTATTTCTGCTTTGCAATTGGCACAGTTAGGGGCTTGATTTTTGTTTGGAAAATTGATGTAGGTGTGTCCGCCTTTGGCACAGTGGCCACATGTGAAGTCTTGTCGGACACAGATATGGGATGTGTGTCCGAATCGGAGGCATTTAAAGCACTTGATGGTAGGTATGTGCTCCTTGATCAGGCAAGAGCTCCAGCCAATAAATATTCGTTGTTGTTGGGATAATATTTTCCATATCTTCGGGAAGAGTTCGACTCCCCAGTTGCAACAAGTACCCTAACTGGATTTGGTGGAGTACTTGACTTTCAATTCACTTTCAATTTCATGTCTAGTGATATGATCAGCAAGGTTCCTGTCATATATTTCCTCAAGGAGGTCATCTTTGGAAATTCCTTTTTTCAAGTAATTCCTCGTTACTTTCCAAGGTGTTTTCAAGTATTTCCTCGTTGCTCGAGGTGTGCCGTTCTCTGTATGAAGGGCGCAATAGCACAACTACGGGGGTACTGTTTCCCGTTCCTCAGACGATCACTTTTGGTCAACATTTATGACCTGGATTCTTCTCTCCCTTCTGTTTCGCGCCTTCCCTTTTTACATGACCTTGCCAACATAAAGAAGCTTCCTATTGGACACTAAATTCCTGGGGCGACCTTGTCGTCTAATAAGGATTATGGCCTGGAGATAACATCAACAACCTCTGGTGGGACCCTTCTTGTGGGATCTGTTTAGTCATTGACAGTTTGGGAATATCTTTACAATTTAGAAATAATGGCGCTTATGAATAGACAGCTGCTGTAGTAACTACATATTGGAACGAAAGAGATTGGGAGGGGGGGGGTGACTGGTTGCCTTGGCAACAATGTCACCAGCAGCAAATTCTGAGTGGGAAGCATTCAAGGAATTAATCGTGGAAGCTACTAGGCTTTTCATATCGATGAAGAAATATTGTCCAAGTTTTAGGCCTAAATGATTGTCAAATGAACTAAAGAGACATTTGGCAGAGAAGTTAAAAATGCATGGGATGCATATAAATTATCAGGTGACACAGACGCTTATGGTAGATATAAGCTAGTCTGTAATAATCAAGTCGCAAAGGAGATCAGGCAAGTGAAGGCAATTTACGAGAAATATTTGGTAAAGTTTGCTAAAAAAAACAGCAAGGCCTTCTTTACTTATATAAACTCTAAAAAGAATGGGATGAATAAGATTGGTCTACTTGACATTCGACGGTTCGACTTTTGTTAATCCTGCACAGATCGCTAACGAACTGAATGAGTATTTTCAATCTACATTCGCACATGCAGAGTTAATCAGGGAGCAAAATCTCAGAAGTTTACAAACTGTAGCAGGCTGCTTAATGATTTGATAATTACTGAGAGCAAAGTGGAGGGGAAATTGTTAAAGTTAAACATAAGAAAGGCTTCTGGGGTGGATCTGATCTATCCAGTTATATTAAAGGAGGTGGCATAAGTACTAAGCAAACCCTTAGCCATATTTAACCCCAGGGGTTCACATCTGGTGAGTATGTGCTTGTGCTTGGCACACCCAGGTCCTGAGCTGGATATCACCATTCTTCTCTTTCTTGGTGATTTCCTTCTACTTTTGACTCTCTCTCTCTCTCTCTCTCTCTCTCTCTCTCTCTCTCTCTTTCAGGGTAACTCGGGAATTTTTTTTGGCTTTTCGAGCATAAGTCTCAGGTTTCCTTGCACCATATAGCTAAGGCTAATAATAATAATTTTGAGAGCATCCTTGGACTTAGGGGAAGTCCCCGCGGTCTGGAAATGTGTAATTGTATACCCAATTCACAATGAGGAATCGAAGGAGACACGAGTAATTACAGACCAATTAGTTTAACTTCTGTTCCGGGTAAAATAATGCAGTCACTAGATACAGATTCGTTGCAAGTTCATCTAGACAAGGTTGCAGCAATATTTCAGACAGAACATGAGTTTGTTAAGGGTAAGTCTTGTCTGAAAAATATGATTGGACACTACACTGGTGTGCAAAACTTAAGGACCAACACTATTTCAAAAGGTTACAACCACAAAATCAAACTACACAGCCTGTAGCGATTTACATAACTGTGGCCGTTCAGTAGAAAGCTGGTGCACATGCAAAAATTTGAATCGTGATGAATGGGCTCACATGAACAAATCAATGGAGCAGTTCAGCCGTTACGTGCAAATTACTGAATGGTGAGCACCATTCTTAGAGACGTTCGATTGGTTTCATACAGTGCTACAGACAATGAAATGGCCAGTAGACAACATCTGGATGACTTTACCCGGGGTCGAATAATTGGAAAGATGGGGGAAGGTTGAAATGCGAGGAGTGTGGCTGCAGAGTTCGATATCGCTCATACCATCGTCTCCCGCGCGTGGTCGGCCTTCAGAACAACAGGTAAAGCTGTTCGAAAGACCATTAGTGGTCGTCCAAGAAATTGTAGTAGTAGTAGTAGTAGTAGTCGTAGTGGCATGTGATGCAAGAAAGCATGTGTATGAGCTTATGCAGCATCAGCCAAAAAAAAAAAAAAAAAAAATAGTAACTACTAAAGAGGTAACTACCATTAGGGGTAAAGGGAAGGGGTATTGCTTTCGTAAAGGCGACTACAATGGACTGAGACAGTATTTAAATTCTATACAGTGGGATCAACTGATGATATTGCCAACAGCAAATTCAAAATGGGAAGCATTCAAAGAACTTATCGTGGAAGCTACTAGGCTTTACATACCAACTAAGAAATATTGTTCAAGGTTTAGGCCTAAATGGTTGTCAGATGAACTAATGAGGCATATGGCAGAGAAGAAAAATGCATGGGATACATACAAATTAACACGTGACACGGATGCCTATGATAGATACAAGTTGATCTGTAACCAAGTTACAAAGGAGGTTAGGCAGGCGAAGGCAGATTACGAGAGATCCTTGGCAAGGGATGCGAAGAAAAACAGCAAAGAGTTCTTTACTTATGTAAACTCTAGAAGGAAGGGGATGAATCAGATTGGTCCACTTGAGATCGATGGGTCAACTGTTGATGACCCTGCTCGGGTAGCTAACAAACTAAATGAATATTTTGCATCGACATTCACACATGAGGAGTTATTCAGCGAGGGGAATGCCAGAGGTGTATTCAACTCTAGCAGTAAGCTAGAGAATCTTGTAATAACTGAGAGCAAAGTGGAGGAGAAATTGTTGAAGATAAACACAAGAAAGGCACCTGGGGTGGATGGGATCTATCCAGTTATATTAAAGGAGGCAGCAAAGGAGGTAAGCAAACCCTTAGCCATAATTATGAGAGCTTCCTTGGACTCAGGGGAGGTACCCATTGACTGGAGATGTGCAAATGTGACCCCAATTCACAAAGGGGGATCAAAGGCTGACACAAGTAATTATAGACCTGTGAGTTTAACTTCTGTTCCCGGAAAATTAATGGAGGCACTGGTGAAAGAAGCACTGCAGGATCATCTAGACAAGACTTCAGTTATAGCTAGGACACAGCATGGTTTTGTTAAGGGGAAGTCTTGCCTGACCAATTTGATTGGATACTATGATGCAGTCACAAAAGAACTGGATGCAGGGAATAACTTTGATATTATATACTTGGATCTTAGAAAGGCTTTTGATACTGTTGCACATGGAAGACTGCTGCACAAATTGGAGCAGTGTGGCATTGGAGGCAAGTTGCTGCTATGGATAAAGGGGTGGTTGAGGGGGAGAAGACAGAGAGTGGTAATCAATGGACACTGCTCATCGTGGACTAATGTTATTAGTGGAGTCCCTCAGGGTTCAGTATTGGGGCCTTTATTGTTTTCTGTATTTATAAATGATATTGATGATGGTATATCAGGCTTAATGTCCAAGTTTGCAGACGATACAAAGGTTGGCAGGGTTGTCAAGGACACTACTGACACTATGCTGCTGCAACAGGATTTGGAAAGGTTGAGCAGATGGGCTTCGAGGTGGCAAATGAAGTTTAACATTGACAAATGTAAAGTACTACATATGGGAAACAGCAACCCCAGAGCAACGTATCAACTCTGTGGTACTACACTGACAGTGGTAGAGAATGAAAGGGACCTGGGGGTGGTGGTGCAGGCAGATATGAAGTTCTCTGAGCAGTGCAGACGAGCTGCAAGAGTAGCTCATGGTGTATTGTCAATGATATATAGAAATTTTTCTAGCAGGGATAAGGAGGTGATTATTCCCTTGTATAAGGCAATGGTCAGGCCACACCTAGAGTACTGTATACAGGCCTGGAGGCCTCATTTCAGGAAGGATGTAGAGCTGCTGGAACGAGTACAGAGAAGGGCAACTAGATTGGTGAATGGGACAAAGGGGTTCTCTTACGAAGAAAGGCTTAAGTTTTGCAAATTACAGTGTCTGGAAACTAGGCACCAGCGGGGTGATCTGATAGAGGTGTACAAAGCCTTGAATGGTTTGAGCATGCTCAATGCTGATGGGATTCTTCCTCTAGCTCAGAAAAATCACCTGAGAGGGCATAAATTCAAATTGAGGAAAGACAGATGTAGGATAGATGTGCGGAAATTTGCCTTTAGCCAGCGGGTGGTTGGTGGGTGGAACAGACTTCCATCCCTTGTCGTGGAAGTTGATAGCCTAAATAAGTTTAAGGCTCAGCTGGACAGGTATTTCGAACGAACAGAGGGGTGAAGTGGAAGTGGTTATTTTTATTTATTTATGTTACTTTTTTTTTTTTTTTTGGCTGATGCTGCATAAGCTTGCTTTCTTGCATCAAATGCCTCTACTAATGCTAATGCTAATGCTAATGCTAATGCTAAAAATCACACCATACCCTTCAAATGCCTGTCCAGTTCCTTCTTAAATTTATTCAAATTATCAACTCCCACAACGACAGATGGAAATTTGTTCCAGCAATTAACCACCCGCTGGCTAAAGGCAAATTTCCACACATCTATTCTACATCTGTCCTTTCTTAATTTGAATTTATGCCTCCTTAGGTTCGTAATCTGAACAAGTGGAAGGATCCCATCAGAATTCAACATGCTCAACCCATTCAAGGCCTTATACTCCTCAATTAGATCACCGCCCAGGTGCCTAGTCTACAGCCACTGCAATTTGCAGAACTTAAGCCTCTCTTGGTAAGAGGATCCCTTCATTCCCCTCACCAATCTTGTTGCCCTTCTCTGTACACGCTCAAGTAAATATACATCTTTCCTAAAATGAGACCTCCAGACCTGTACGCAGTACTGAAGGCGTGGCCTGACCATTGCCTTATACAGAGGGATAATCACCTCCTTTTCCCTGCTAGCAAAATTCCTATAAATCATTGACAAAACCCCATGACCTGCCCTGGCCGCCTGTCTGCATTGCTCAGAAAACTTCATATCTGACTGCACAATTACTCCCAGGTCTTTTTCATTTTCTACCACCTTAAGTGTAGTACCACACAGTTGGTAAGTTTCTCTGGGGTTACTTCTACCCATATGCAGCACTTTTCATTTGTCAAGGTTAAACTTCAGTTGCCAGTTCTCAGCCCATCTGCCCAAATTATCTAGATCCTGTTGCAGTAGCACCCTGCCATTACTGTCATTAACAACTCTACCAACCTTTGTATCATCTGCAAACTTCGACATTAAGCCTGATATACCTTCATCAATATCATTGGTAAATATACAATACAACAGTGGACCCAACACCAAACCCTGTGGGACTCCACTAATAACATTAATACACAAAGAGCACCACCCATTGATTACCACTCTCTGTCTTCTACCACTTAACCATCCTTTTATCAATTGTAGCAACTTACCCTTAATACCATTCAGCTCCAATTTGTACAATAGTCTTTCATGCGCAACAGTGTCAAAAGCTTTCCTGAAATCCAAATATATGATATCAAAATTATTTTTTGCATCCAGTTACAACGCCCAGTGATGATCGCTATATACTCCTACAGGCCAAATGGATCGACACCAGATAGTAGGATCCAATGCATACCAGATGTACAGGAGTACAGGAGGCAGGATATCGCAGTTTTCTGTGGCCAGGCGAATTCACAAAGGTGGACTCTTTCCCCGACGGCCAAAATGCTGTGTCCGTTTAACACCTGCTCATCGGAGACAATGTTTACAGTGGTGCATCGAACACAAGACTGGATAGCAGCGCAATGGGGTTAGGTACCCTTTATTTATGAGTGTAGATTCAGTTTCAGCAGCGATTCTGGACGTCAGCAAATCTGGCGAGAGGTTGGCACTCTGTATCACCCCACAAAATCACTGAAAGAAATCAATATGGCGGTCGAGGTGTTCTCGCCAGGCGAGGCGTTATCTTGGATGGACGTACACAGCTCCAGATACTGGAAGGCGGTACTTTGACCGGTGCACGCTACAGTGTCCTTAGGTAATCCTTCCCCATGTGCTCTGTTCTGAGGTGCTGCCATTGGCCCGAGTTCGTGATAACGTTACACCCCATGGCACTGTAGCTGTTGATATGCTTTTGGAAAGTGAGGACATTGTTCATATTGGTTGACCTGCCAGTTTCTTTTTAGATCTAAATCCCATCGAACACATATGGGACCCTCCAGGGAGACGTCTAACAGCACGTCCACACCCACCAGAAAATTGGTGTATTTATTCTTTACTCGGCCTTGTAAAAGTATCGGTAAGGGTTTCCACGTGTTCGTAACTACCGCTACCGTTAGTAACTTTCCCGCCATTGTGATACCGTACTAGATATACCGTAGGTTATATACCGTACTAGATAGCGTTAGTTGAACTTCGTTAGCAGTTAAATTGTACGTTTAAATAAATACATATAACGACTTGGATTACAAACGTAATATAATTAATAACATAACATAAGTAATTAATTAATTAATAGAATCATGACTCAGACCATAGCAGCAAAGCAAAAGGCTCAAGCTAATGGAAGTGCTGTGGCTCAGAGCAGAACTGAGGGGGGAAGTTGTCCTCTGACTCACAGCCTTATAAAATGCACTGTTTGCTTGATGTTTGCAGAGCAATCGGGTACGGGACATGATACTGCCAAGGGGGATGTCTTTGTGTGTGCGCGATGCAAGGAGTGTATCGATATCAGGCAACAACTCGGCGTTCTTTTGGGCCTATATGAGAGCTTGAAGGACAGGGTGGATGCCCTCGAAGAAACTAAATTGAGGGGCCCATCAAGCTCTCAGCTGCCCACATCAACGCCAGAGCTTGCACATGGGCATCGCGTGACACAGAGACAACCCCCAAGGCAGAATGCGCTGGTCCCGAAGGAACTAGTAGTTGTTGGTGACTCTATTGTCAGGGAAACGGGGAACATGCTTTGTAAAAAAGATAGGTGGAACAGGACCAGGGTATGTCTGCCAGGGGCAAAGGTTGATGATGTTGTAGAGCGAATATCATCTTTTAAGGGCACAAAAGGTGATATAGTTGTAGACGTTGGCCCTAATAATATTAAGAGTAGGAGACCGGCAGAATTACTTAACAAGTACAGGTCACTGTTGAACAAAAGCCGTGAATTAGGGTTGAATTAGAAAGTGTCTGCAATTCTGCCCAGACACGATAGGAGGGAGTATATGATGAGAGCCTTGTCGATCAATTCGGCCCTGGAAAGATTGTGCAAGGCTCAAGGGGTAGAATTTTTTTCAGCCTGGACTGTACTAGTTAACAGGAGAGATTGCTTCTACAGGGATGGGATACACTTAAATAGAAAGGGTGCAAGAATATTTGCTGATGCTATCAAGGCAGTGTTAGGTGGGTCGGAAAACTGCTAGCTTGGGGGGAGACAAAGACCAATAGATTGACAGTAGCCACTGGCAGAGGTGAAAGAGATTCTTGCACTGCTTCTATTAGAATGAGCAGAAGCCTGAAAAACAAGATTCATGGTATTTCAGAGAATGCTGGTAGCCATTGCGGTACAAGTAAACACATGGGTTGTGTTAGGGCAGCTAAGAATAGAAACAGGTGCAGGTATACTTGAGTGTACACCAATGCTAGGAGTTTAGTAAATAAATTTGATGAATTTGAGGTATTGCTCAAAACATCGAAGGCAGATATTGTTGGGATATCAGAGACGTGGTGTCACACAGATATAAGGGATTCAGAACTGCAAGTTGGGGAGTACAACGTCTACAGAAAGGATAGACAGGATAGGAAGGGGGGAGGAGTTATGCTATTAGTTAAGAAACACATAAAAACCAAGGAAGTGAAACCAGTCGACATCGCTGGAAAGTGCAGTGTGGAGTCAGTTTGGTGTGACATAAACATTGGGAGATCAAAATTGAGAGTAGGAGTGTGCTATAGGCCTAATGACTCTGATGAGTATAATAAGGAACTGTACAGGGAAATAGAGTGGGCCAGTAAATCAGGTGTCTTATAATGGGAGATTTTAATTTCCCAGATATTGACTGGAATTTGGGGGCTGGTCACTCACACAGTAGCAAGGCTTTTGTGGATTTATTGGATGATTGTTTTCTACATCAGCATGTTCGGGAGGCAACTAGAGGGAGTAATACTCTTGATTTGATTATCAGTAGTGATTCTTCATGCATTAAGAATCTGCAGATAAATGAAACACTAGGTGGCAGTGATCACAGTGTGCTGAAGTGGGATTTACTCAAAGAGGTAACTACCATTAGGGGTAAAGGGAAGGGTTATTGCTTCCGTAAAGGCGACTACGATGGACTGAGACAGTATTTAAATTCTGTACAGTGGGACCAACTGATGATGTTACCAACAGCAAATTCAAAATGGGAAGCATTCAAAGAACTTATCTTGGAAGCTACTAGGCTTTACATAACAACTAAGAAATATTGTTCAAGGTTTAGGCCAAAATGGATGTCAGATGAACTAATGAGGCATATGGCAGAGAAGAAAAATGCATGGGATACATACAAATTAACACATGACACAGAAGCCTATGATAGATACAAGTTGATATGCAACCAAGTTACAAAGGAGGTTAGGCAGGCGAAGGCAGATTACGAGAAATCCTTGGCAAGGGATGCAAAGAAAAACAGCAAAGAGTTCTTTACTTATGTAAACTCTAGAAGGAGAGGGATGAATCAGATTGGTCCACTTGATATCGACGGGTCAACTGTTGATGATCCTGCTCAGGTAGCTAACAAACTAAATGAATATTTTGCATCGACATTCACACATGAGGAGTTATTCAGCGAGGGGAATGCCAGAGGTGTATTCAACTCTAGCAGTAAGCTACAGAATCTTGAAATAACTGAGAGTAAAGTGGAGGAGAAACTGTTGAAGATAAACACAAGAAAGGCACCCGGGGTCGATGGGATCGATCCAGTTATATTAAAGGAGGCAGCAAAGGAAGTAAGCAAACCCTTAGCCATAATTATGAGAGCTTCCTTGGACTCAGGGGAGGTACCCATAGACTGGAGATGTGCAAATGTGACCCCAATTCACAAAGAGGATCAAAGGCTGACACAAGTAATTATAGACCTGTGAGCTTAACTTCTGTTCCAGGAAAATTAATGGAGGCACTGGTTAAAGAAGCACTGCAGGATGATTTAGACAAGACTTCAGTTATAGCTCAGACACAGCATGGTGTTGTTAAGGGGAAGTCTTGCCTGACCAACTTGATTGGATACTATGATGCAGTCACAAAACAACTGGATGCAGGGAATAACTTTGATATCATATACTTGGATCTTAGAAAGGCTTTTGATACTGTTGCACATGGAAGACTGCTACACAAATTGGAGCAGTGTGACATTGGAGGCAAATTGCTGCTATGGATAAAGCGGTGGTTGAGGGGGGAGAAGACAGAGAGTGGTAATCAATGGACACTGCTCATCGTGGACTAATGTTATTAGTGGAGTCCCTCAGGGCTCAGTGTTGGGTCCATTATTGTTTTCTGTATTTATAAATGATATTGATGATGGTATATCGGGCTTAATGTCCAAGTTTGCAGACGATACAAAGGTTGGCAGGGTTGTCAAGGACACTACTGACACTATGCTGCTGCAACAGGATCTGGAAAGGTTGAGCAGATGGGCTGAGAGGTGGCAAATGAAGTTTAACATTGACAAATGTAAAGTACTACACATGGGAAACAGCAACCCCAGAGCAACGTATCAACTCTGTGGTACAACACTGACAGTGGTAGAGAATGAAAGGGACTTGGGGGTGGTTGTGCAGGCAGATATGAAGTTCTCTGAGCAGTGCAGACGGGCTGCAAGAGTAGCTCATGGAGTATTGTCAATGATATACAGGAATTTTTCCAGCAGGGATAAGGAGGTGATTATTCCATTGTATAAGGCGATGGTCAGGCCACACCTAGAGTACTGTATACAGGTCTGGAGGCCTCATTTCAAGAAGGATGTAGAGCTGCTGGAACGAGTACAGAGAAGGGCAACAAGATTAGTGAATGGAACAAAGGGGTGCTCTTACAAAGAAAGGCTTAAGTTTTGCAAATTACAGTGTCTGGAGACTAGGCACCAGCGAGGTGATCTGATAGAGGTGTATAAAGCCTTGAATGGTTTAAGCATGCTCAATGCTGATGGGATTCTTCCTCTAGCTCAGAAAAATCACCTGAGAGGGCATAAATTCAAATTGAGGAAAGACAGATGTAGGATAGACGTGCGGAAATTTGCCTTTAGCCAGCGGGTGGTTGGTTGGTGGAACAGACTTCCATCCCTTGTGGTGGAGGTTGATAGCCTAAATAAGTTTAAGGCTCAGCTGGACAGGTATTTTGAACGAACAGAGGGGTGAAGTGGAAGTGGGTTTTTTTTTTTTTTTTTTTTGGCTGATGCTGCATAAACTTGCTTTCTTGCATAAAATGCCTCTACTAATGCTAATGCTAATGCTAAATTTTCACAGCTGAAGATGCCGCTGAGAGAGGAATGGACGAAGTTATCGCAAGAACTTATCAAAAACATTGTTCTAAGTATGGACAGGTGGTGCAAAGCCTGCATCGACATTAGGGGTGGCCATATCTTCTACTGAGGACCACCTATTCCCTTGTTCCATTTTTGGCAGTGATGCATCTGTACCATGGCAGCCAGTGCTATGTTGCCATTGTTCCACAGGGGTTTTCCGTCGTATTCTGCACTTGCCTATCCACGTACTCGTGGATCACTCAGCATCCATCAAGACCGCACGACACTATGTGTATCCAGAAAAACCCGGGTTTCAATATGACCTTCTAGCAGTTAAATTAAGACAATACATCTTGCACCCTCAAGCCCACTCGGACTTAAATAAGAGTGAGTCCGCAGCATCAAGATGGCGTTGTGATTAAACTCAAAGGTTCGTTAAGTTGACTTTTGAGCCCCGCAAATAATGGTTCCTTAAAAAAAATTGTTCAGTGAATTGTTTGTAACTAGATGGAATGGTCAGGACGTAAAATAGTAAACAAGCAAAACAAGGTTTATTAAATATATAAGTATACAAATGAGTACAATAGAACTGGTACATAGTTTAGATTAATTGGTATGTGATTGTTAGGTAAATTAACGGAATCAAGCACTATCTTGCTGTTAGCAATATTATAGTTTTGTAATGTTCTTCATGTGGCTTTTCCACTAATTCTCCAGCAAGTACGAAATGATTGGTGTTTGTCATAACATACAATTGTTCAATACTAGAATAGGGAACTATATTAACTTAATAGTGTAATTAGTATTTTTGACAACTAGGTGATAAGGCACATTATCTGTTAAAACTAAGTAGTAAGAAAATGGCACAACAATTGTCTGGGTATACATATATATGAGGAAAGATGTCTTATAAATGCATTAAAACGTGTGCAGATGGTAGGTTCGGCTTTGGGCAATTTAGTACAATTTGCTAATAAACAATAAGGGTTGACTTACCCGAAAAAACTCTGCACCGCCTCGGTGGGGGGAAGACGTTCTGTATCAGACGTCATTATGGTTCTTTTCTCATATTTTTCTAGTAATTATTATTTTACTTCTTCTTCACACAATGACAAAAATCGGCCAAGACTCTCATCTTCCTGTCATGCCTCACCCAAAGTTAATGTGTCTTCTCTTACTCCTTCCTAAATATATATACATATCTCTGCTTTCCCCTAACTGAAATTTCTCATGACCTTTTACTGATCTCAAGCGTCAACAATGTGTGGAAAACATTACACTCGTGACTGCCAACTCGTGCTATTTGTCACCTAAAAATGATATGTTATATTAATGTGGTTATAGAGTTCTGATTACTCAAGACTTGCTGTGTCTTGTTCTCTAATTCTACTCTTATAACCATCGTCACCTTCCTTTGGACCTTGCGTGATCAACGCTCTTGTCCGCTCACAGGAGAACAGCGTGACGTCACTGTAGTGTAGTATTACGGCGACTGCACCCCTGGGGCAATTGGAAACGAAAGTTAAAGTGGAAGCTCAGTCGAAGTGACGCTATTTCTTTGTTGTACAGATCGTGGAAAAAAGTATCAGGCACTATGAGCAAAAATACTTCTTGAAAGCAAGCGAAAGGGCTAAAAAATGAAAATATTTTTCACATTCTTCCCTCCTATGGGCAGAAATTCCTGAGCACAGAGAAAAAAGATTTTCACAAGCTCAAAATTTCTCAAGTTTCTTTGAAACATACGAGTAACATGAAATCTTACAGTGGGAAAAATGTAGTCACAGACATGTCTCCTTTTTCAAAATTGAATTACTCTTAACTATAACTATGATAAAAAGAAAATAATGTTTTTTATACAATACTTTCCAAAATCTACTGATTCATCTAGTAACAAACAACGATAATTTTATGTAAATTTTAACATCCAACAATCCTACCCTGGTTGATCCGACAACTTGGTCTCCACAGACCTAAACAAAACCGTGGAAAAAAGTATCACTCAGTATAAGCAAAACTACTTCTTGAAAGCAAGCGAAAGGGCTAAAAAATGAAAATATTTTTCACACCATTTTTGAATAAGTTCCCTTTGTGCTGTTCTGTTTCCGTTGTTGGGTCGGTGTTGTTTCCTTCATCATTTCTGTACGTCACGAGTTTCCTTTGGAATGTTTTTCCCATATGCATGCCACTTCTATGAAAAGCTATTGGTGAAAACCTGACTGGTCCTTAAGTTTTGCACACCAATGTGTGATGTGGTTACAGAGGAACTGGATACAAAAAATAATTTTAATATCATACACTTGGATTTATGAAAAGCTTTTGACACTGTTGTACATGTAAGAATACTGTACAAATTGGAGCACAATGGTATTAATGAAGACTAATTCCATCTTACTGAAAGGCTTCTTCAGAAGACGTCCACAAATTAAGATAGACAAGACCACAATACGCTACAAGGATATGGTATCCGACAGCAAAAATAGCAGTAAACAGAAAGGAGCTCGAAACTATTCAAGAATTTATCCTCCTTACGATTACCAGGGCCTGCCATACTGTTAGCACCCATGCCCTTCAGGTGCTGGCAGTTGCCCTCCCTTTGGAGCTGGAAGTGATACGATGCGGGGTTCTCATATACCTACTATACAGTTGAATTTCAGTACATTATAATGCAGCAAATTTATCCTCTATAAGCCAATATGGTTTCAAACAAGGATGCTCTACAGTGGACGCACTCCAGAATATCCTTACAACTGCTACAAACTCCAATAGAAAATATTTCCTGATTATTGCCATAGACTTTGGTGGGGTGTTCGACTCACTCTGGTGGCCGAGCGTCCTCAGCCGACTAAGACGTGCCTGTCTTCCCGGAAACCTTTATAACACCATAAGAAGTTACCTCACAACCAGAGAAATAATTGTCAATGCACCATACTGCAGAGTCAAACGCCAGGTTTACAGGAGTTGTCCCCAGGGCCCAGTGCTGGGGCCGCTCCTTTGGAATGTTGTACTTGAAGACTTCCTCAACACTAACCTGAATGAAGTTATCTCCCAGGCCTATGCAGATGATCTGAACCTGGCCGTGTCTGCAGACTGCATAGCGCAGCCAGAAAATTCTGCAAATCAGGCTCTCTTGATATCACAAAACTGGGCAAGGGATCATAATCTTCAAATCTCTTTAATGAAAACTAATTCCATCTTATTGAAAGGGTCCCTCAGAAGATGTCCACAAATCAAGATAAACGAGACCAATATGTTTCACTACTGAACTGAAATATCTATTATTTTATTATATTATTATTGTCTTTGATGGCCCCTAGACATTTGTCCAAATCCAACTAATATATTTGATTTTATTATCCTTATACAGGATATCTAGTCGCCAGAGAGCAATCATCACCTAGGATAACTGCTATCTGATGCTCGTCCTTATGAACATGGAGCTGGGCCTAGGTCTACTGTACTGTCTGTGCTGACCGCACAAAATTCCTGACCGCACTGAAATATCTAGGAATAATCCTGGACTCAGGACTTACATTCCTCCCACATTTGAAACACCTGTAGACAAAGTTAAGGACTATTTTGCCTTGGTCACCAGAGTTACACATTGGCGGGACTGGGGCCTCAACTGCCGCACTCTCTCGCTGTTCTACAAAGCAGTATTTCTACCGGCAATTACATACGCTGCAGGGATATGGTATCCGTGAGCAAAAATAGCAGTAAACAGAAAGGAGCTCGAAACTATTCAAAGATTTATCCTCCTCCTCACCATTACCAGGGCCTGGCGTACTGTCAGCACCCATGCCCTACAGGTGGCAGGCGCCCTTCCTTTGGACCTGGAGATGATACATTGCGGGCTCCTCTACTAACTATCAAAAGGCACATCGGTGATGTTCATGGACCACACCATTGATCCCGAAAAAAATAGGCTACAGACCCACCTCCTAGATCTTTGGCAGAGAAGATGGATAGAGACTACAAAAGGCGAAGTAACAAAAAGATTTCTACCAGACCTCCAGAAAATATACCCAAAGCAGCCACCGTGGTACTTCCCAGGGCACCATATGACAACACTATTAACCGGACACGGACCCTACAAGGAGAAGCTGTTTGGCTTCCGACTCGTTGAGGACCCCAACTGCATATGTGGAGAAAGTGAAAGCTGGAGCCACATAGTCTATGATTGTCAACACTATGAAGACCTCAGAGGGCTACTAATAACAACGTTAAGATACTTCCCAAAAGGACTGGAGCACCACTTCCTGGACACTGAGGATGAATATAGGGCACTCTCCCAGTATGCGCAAGACTTATTCACCAGGAGAAAAACACTAATAGCTATCTACAGCAACGTACACAGAGATTGACAAAAATCGGCGCCAAATGTGACAAAAAAACTGAAACCTTGCAGAGGACCAGTACTTGGACAAGAAGAGTGCTGATCACACGGAAGAGAAAAGCAAGGACGGGGGAATGCAGCACAGACAGTAGAGAACAGACTAAACGCAGCACAGTTGCAAACAGCTTGATGGCGATCTGAAGAGGACACCCTCGCCCTCTTCACCTATTATTCCCACTTCCTTGGGGGGAGGGGACATTTTTTGTTCCTTCTCCTCCACCCCCAAACTTCTACTCTGGTGGGGCATGGGCATGCCCCACTGAAAACTGGGGCTATCTACTCTATTGGCCCCATATTTCTGTCTTTTTCCCCCAATCTTCGGTCTCCCTCCCCTCTCTACCTTCATCATAGCGAAAGCCCCACACATCAAAAACTTAATATGATAAAATTACCTTACGCCCAAAACTCGGCCTAGCAAACCAAAGCGACATTACCCCAGCGCAGATTTTTTATTTACTTATATTTTTTTATTTTATTTTATTTTATTTTATTTATTTTATTTTTTTAAGGTCCTAGCCGCCGAAATTCCAGGACATTAAGCGGCAGGACCTGCCAGAGTGAATCTACAGCTGCTGGGTTCCTGGTCTGCCTCCACGGGGCGTAAGTGGGACAACGTTGGGCCTCAATAGGGGTCCAACGGCTAAATGACCAGATGAACAACGGTACAGAACACAACACATGAACAATTCCCACACACTTTTAAATCTCTGGCATTTCCCAGTGAACTGGTTCACCACAATGAAAGCAACGCGGAGATGGGGGAAACCCCTGGTGCCGTAAGAGAACAACACACACACTTACACTTACCATTGATCCCACTAATAACTTGATTGCTGAAAGGAAGCACTTAGCCTCTATTTACAGCAGATATGGCAAGACAGATGGGCTAATTCTACTAAAGGAGATAGCACTAGGAAATTTATCCCGCATATCAACAAAGTATATCCCAAGTCTCCTTCATGGTTCTCTCCCGGCCTGTACACAAATTTCATGCTAACAGGTCACGGATCCATCACAGCCAAACTCTCAAGTCTTGGAATTATTGATGATCCCCTCTGCCATTGTGGAGAGCTGGAGAGTTGGTCTCACCTAATGTATGACTGCCTTTTGTATTAGGACCTTCGCTGCATTCTGATTACCAGAATTAACTTCAATCCAAAACTTCTGGAGCATTACTTATTGGACAGCGACAGAGAGTACAAAGCCTTTTCGCAATACAGGCAAGAGCTCTTCACAAGAAGATCCCTACCGCTGGAACGAACGTACACCTGATTAACTCGTCTTGCCCAAATTCAAGCTGGAATGTCAATGACTACCATCGTTAATGGGATGGGACCTCTGTTCCATGAATGACAACTCTGTTTTGGACCTTCCTGATTTAGACTCTTTACAAATTAAAATGGGACCTCTGTTCCATGAATGACAACACTGTTTTGGACCTTCCTGATTTAGACTCTTTACAAACTGTGATATTATGTAGCTCTGCTGACCCAGTGACCAAATGGACAGAAGCCCTGGAACCGCCCCAAAGTCAAACTGCAGTGAACATACATCTCTAATTTTGACTTAACAAAAGGGACAAATCCGCTGTGAGACCCGTACTAGTGACACAGTCTAGTGATGACCACACACCTGATGACCAGACCTGAAAGCTCCGAACTCGTAGTGACAAGTATATATCGGGTGGGACACATTAAGTACAGTCCCAAGTGTGACAGCCTTGCCAGACTCGGGAAAAGAAGACAAGATGGGACGGGACCATCGTCCCAGCTATGACACTCCAAGAACAGCTCAGCTGCTGCCATTAAGCTTTCTTTGCCACGCTCCGTTGCATTGTTCTTTTTCTCCACCACCCAGGCAGTGGAGAGGTCACCCCTAGTCTCCTGCCCCCTCGCCATCCCTCTTTTCCCCTCTGGTGGGGCATGGGCCTGCTCCACTGATTTGGAGGTCATCTTCTCTATGGACCCCTTATCTCTGTCTTTTCCTCCCAGCCTTCAGTCTCCCTCCCCCTTCTCTAACTTATAACCAGTGTCTGAACCATCTCTAAATTGCCTGAGCCGTACACCTAGAAACTTAATAACAACATCAGTTGCATAATCATTATTCCTTTTGTTTGACCCCTATCTGTAGCGTTTTTTTTTTTTTCGGGTCCTAGCCACTGAAATCTCAGGAAATTAGGTGGCAGGACCTGCCAGAGTAAATAACTATAATACTGGTGTACCTGGTCTGCCTCTACGGGGCAGAGTGTGGACAATGTTGGAACCCATTAGGGGCCCAGTGGCTAAATGACCAGAGGAACAACGGCACACGACCCTACACATATACAAAACCCATACACTTTTAAACCTCTGGCATTGACAGTGTTCTGTTCCACACCCACAATGTATACTACGTGGAGATGGGGGAAACCCCTGGTGACGTTTGACACTAAACACAATCTACACTCTACCAAATATCAAAAGGCACATCAGTGACCTCAATGGACCATCGCATTGATCCCACTAGCAACTTGAAGGCTGAAAAGAAGTGCCTTAGCCTCCATTTACAATAAACCTGCAAGATAGATGGGTTAACTCCAACAAAGGGATACACTAGGAAATTTATTCCACATGTGAACAAGATATATGCCTAGTCTCCTTCATGGTTCTCCCGCGGCGTGCACGGAAATTTCCTGGTAACAGGTCTCGGATTCTTCAGAGCCAAGCTCTCAGATCTTGGAATTATTGATGATCCCTCTGCCACTGGACAGTTGAAGTCACCTAATGTACTGCCTTTTTATGAGGACCTCGCTGCATTCTGATTACTAGAATTAACTTCAATCCAAAACACCATGAGCATTACTTGTCGGACAGCAACAGAGTGCACAGAGTCTTCTCGCAATACTGCCAGGATCTATTCACAACAAGAAGATCCTTACCACTGGAACGTCAACATACACTTGACTAACTCGTCTTTTCCTAAATTTATGCAAGACGGTCAACCTGACTACCATCAATATTTGGATGGGCCTCTGTCCCATGAATGACTTAAAACTGTTTTGGATTTCCTGATTTACTCTTCACTAACTCTGATATTATGCAGATCTGCTGACCCAGTAATTAAATGAGCAGGAGCCCAGAAACCGCTCTCAAGTCAGACTACAGCGAACGAACATCTTTAATTTTGGTTTACAGAACGGGAAAACATCCCAGGAGAGACCCCTACTAGTGACGGAGTCCAGTAATAACCACACACCTAACGACTAGAACTGAAAGGTCCGAAATCATAGTGACCAGTATACATGGATGGGGCACATGATGTACAAACCCAATTGTGACCAAAAGAACTGACATATCAGACCCGCCAGACTCTGAAAAAGAAGACAGGTGGGACCTTCATCCCAGGTATGACACTCTACCAGCTCAGCTCATCTGCTGCCATTAATCTTTCCTTGCGACGCTCCCTTGTGTGGTCCTCTTTCCCCCATCCCTAGAGGGGAGGTTATCCCCGGTCTCCTTCCTATCGCCGCTCCTCTTTTCCCTCTGGTGGGGCATGGGCTTGCTCCACTATTCTGGGGTTATCTTCTGCATGGATCCCTTATCTCTGTCTTTCCCCCCAGCCTTCAATCTCCCTCCCCTTCTCTAACCTACAACCAGCATCCGAATCATCTCTAAATTGCTTGAGCTCTACACCCAAAAACTTAATAACAACGTCAAATCGCTTAACCAGTACTCATTTTGGCTAACCCCTATTTATGTCTGCGCACGTAGCACAGTGGTATCGTCACCGTCCTCTCCACATCGGGTGGAAAAGGCCCGGGTTCGAATCCCATCGATCACGCGAGGTAATTTAATGGGCATTTTTCACTCCGTGGTTTAGTTAGTCAGTCTCAGGCGTAGATAGCTAGGTTTTTTCTCCAGAAAACTGAGGGTTTTCGTCCAGCAAACAGACAAATTGACCATAGAACACACGCAATTAACAGACATTTGACACAGCATGGCAGATGAATTTAATTATTCGGGTCAGTTAAATATCACAATTTGACCCCTATTTATAGCGTTTTTTTTTTTTTTTTAGGTCCTAGCCACTGAAATCTCCCGAAATTATGTGGTAGGACCTGCCAGAGTAAATAACTATAATACTGGTCTACCTGGTCTACCTGCCTCCACGGGGCGGAGTGTGGGCAGTGTTGGACCAATTAGGGACCTAGTGGCTAAATGACCAGAGGATGATCGGTACATGACACTACACTTATACAAAAATAATATACCTTTAAACCTCTGGCATTGACAGTGATCTGCTTCACACCCACAATGTATACTACGCGGAGATCGGGGGAACCCCTGGTGCCGTTTGACACTAAACACACCCTACACTCTGCACCCCTAAAAATTTGCATATAGGTTTCAAACATCTTTTGTCTGTCCCTCTGTGCAGTTACCGTATCCTTATTAAAATATGAAGTGGGGTGCGGCCATTGATCATTGTTCAGACCAGATGAGAACACTTCCTCTCCCTGCACGTGTTGTATTCTTTGATTTTGAAGGGATGGTACCACATATTCTTCTTTGTCTCCGGTGGAAATAATGTAGTAGTAGTAAAGGAGACATATGACAAAAGAAAGAAACCGCATGAGCTTATAGTGGCGGACAAAAAAACTGCATAACTTGTAATTTTTGCAAATAATGTGTTTGGTGCAGCATTATGGATTGCAGAAATGTACGAAATGCACTTGTTAGATGGGATATATATAACTCTGTAAATGAAATCAAATAACAAGACTCCATAACTTTGGGTCCCATTAGGAGCTCAGCGGCTAAATGACCAGATGAACAACGGTACACAACACTACAGTGTACAATATCCATACACTTTTAAATCTCTGGCATTTACAATGTACTGTATCACACGACAATGTACACTCGCAGTGACGGGAGAAAACCCTGGTACCATTTGACCCTCAAGACACTGAACACAGAACTGAACTCCATTTGATATACCATCTGCGTGGGTAGCCCAGTGGTATCATCACCATCCTCCCACAATGCTTGAAAGAGGCCAGCGTTCGAATCCTGTCGATGGCGCCTGTAACTCTAGTTGGAATTTTTCACTCCGTGGATGAGGTTATGGGTCTCAGGCTTAGATGGCAAGGTTTTTTTTTTCGTCCAGCAAACAGGAAAGTCGACCAGAGAACACAAGCAATTTACAGACAAAGTAAATATATGGGTAGATGTAATCATCTAGAGGGAACCCTAACATCATAATTTTTTTCCGACCTGATGTACCTAATCACCATAAATATCTTCCCAAAGGGTAAAATGCGTAATTAATGGAAATATGAGAAATCATGCAAATGACAATCCTGACAACCAAACACATTTAATAATCCATTTAAGTGTACACACTGAGATGACAAGTTAACGTAGTAATATTAAGTTCTGTAAATGAGCAAAACAAGTCCTCAATATTTTGTTGTTCCTCCCCGAGTTCCAATTAGTCTTGCAACAATCTGGCATAGAGTTAATCAACTTCTGGATATACGATTGCCCAATTTCGTAGTACCACACCCTTACAATGCTCTCCTGCAGCTCAATCTTACTTATTGGCGTCTTCTGAGCAACCTTAGACGAAATTAGGTACCAGCAATTTTCAATAGGGTTCAAATCTGTACTGTTGCCGGGCCAGTCCAACACTGTAATGCCAGCATTTCTGAGGTATGACTGCACCTTAAAGGAGAAAAACGAAGGAAAACATTGATGTGTGTGTTTTAAGCCTTGTGAGACAAGAAGACAAACTCATTATTAAATCTAAATAGCATTAAACATACCAATTTTGCTCTGTGGCAAGGTCCTGAGTGTTGTTGAAAAATGCAGTTTTGGGCGTGTGTGTGCGGTGATCCCTAATAACGGGTTTCAGGCACTCCTCCAATATAGCAGTGTAGGTTTCTTTAATTTTTTCATTCCCTGGCGATTTAGTCATTTTCAGGCGTAGATAGCAAGGTTTTTCACCCAGAATCTGGGGTTTTTGGTCCAGCAAAACAGACAACCCCATCATAGAACACACGAAATTAACAGACATAAGACACACAGCACGGGAGATGAATTTAATTATTCGTGTGGCCTAAAAATAATAGTTTAATAGTTTGTAGGTTTCTGCATTCACTGTTCCGTTAATAAACTTAATTCGCCCCACCCCTTTGCTTGTTGTGTATTCCCAGACCATCTGGTCTGCGGGGAACTTTACAGTCGGTGTTATGCAGTCAGGTTGATATGCCTGCGATTTTCATCTTCTGAGAAATCAATTCCCATCCAAGCCATGCAGATTTGCTGATTGCACCGTCACCGTCATCACTAAAAGCACGAAGATTAACAGATCTGTCTCCCGTGGTTGCCCCCAAGGATCAATTTTGGGTCCCTTGATTTGGAACCTAGTTCTCGATGATTGGCTGCTTAGGACGACTGAATTTCAAAATGTGCAACAACTTGCGTATGCAGATGACATTATCATTTTAGTGAATGGAAACTCAAGATCTGAATTAGAACTCTATGCCAATAAAGTACTCTTTGAACTATCGTCCTGGTCCTCTAAGAACAAATTAAAATTATCCCAACAAAATCGAAGATCATGATTTTTAAACACAAATTAGACTATCGCAGACCACCAGTTGTAAAACTTGACAAGAAATCACTTCCACTTGTCCGAAGCATCAAATTTTTAGGAGTCATCATCGACGACCGCTTTTCCTTTACTGAGCATATTCAACATCTGTCCGTCAAAGTTAAGAGTTTTACCGCAATGCTGCTCCAAATTACCAGACAAGACTGGGGACTGAACACTAAAACCCTACATCTATTTTATAATGCTGCCATAATCCCAATTACAACCTACGCTGCCAGCCTTTGGTTTAGACGTACTGCACTCAAAACAGTACAAACCAAGTTATCCACTATTCAACGTTGCTTTCTCCTCAGCCTACTTCACCTTTGCCGAACAGTATCAACTCCAGCTTTACAGACTCTTGCAGGCACCATACCACTTGACTTGCATGTTGTGTTTAGAGGGCTTTGCTTTTACATCCGCAAAGGCATTTCTGCGGAATTTCAGGGAATCATTGTTAACCCTCAGACTGATCCCAAAACTGAGCGAACCAGTTGCTGGAATTTGTTAGTGAACACCTGGCAGAATAGATGGAATTATACCGAAAAAGGAGCTATCACCAAAAACTTCGTTCCCGACGTAACTGCACTACTCTCATCATCCACCAGAAAATGGTTTTCACCCTCACTGTTTACCTCCTACATACTAACTGGGCATGGTTCGCTTAACGCAAAACTCTACCAATTCAGACTTTCCAATACAGTCCCCTGTAGATGTGGGCTACCGGAAGACTCTTCTCACGTACTTTTTGAATGCTCCATTTACGAGGATCTAAGATCGGCTCTTAAGGCAACAGTACCAAACTTGTGTCCCGGAGGTGAGAAGATACTCATTTCTGTCAACAATTTCCAGGCCCTTCAAACCTTCTGCAATGCTGCTTTTAATCGCAGGAAGTCTCTCAACCTCAATGTTAATTCAAGAAATTAAACTGAAAATGTATCATAAATCATAATACAACTGTGTGCCGCCTTGTCGTCCTGATGACGTCATATACAAAATTGTTGTGGCTTTCAAGACCACGCAAAGATTTTAACAGATGCTGCACTTCTCTGACTCATCCTTTATCAAGACTCTCTTCAACTAAACCTCTGCTCAGTGATACCGTCATCTACTAGAGACTTCTGACACCACTCCAGTTTAACAGAATTCAGAATTATATCTAGAATTTGTTCCTGCCGATCAAGATTGAATGACATTACTACTTCTGTTTGACAATACACCTTTTCTCTTTGTGGACCACTTTGGGCAGCACTGCATAAAGATGTGGGCAAGAAATGGATAAAGATTTTATTTTACTTTTTTTTTTTTTAATACATATATTTTCTATATATATCTATATATATATATATATATTTTTTTTTTATTATTATTATTATTATTATTATTTTTTTTTTTATTTATTTATTTATTATTATTTTTTTTTTACTTTATGCTATTCTCATCCTTATTTCTTCGTCTTCTGCTGTCCTGTCTCCTGGGAATGTATGTGTGTGTGTGTGTGTGCACTGTTGCCGGCTTGCTGGCCCGGGGTTCTTTTGAATGGCTCCAAACCCTCTTTGGACATTCAGTACGTGACTGTTGAGGTTGGCCATGGTTCTTGCGCAGTTGTGGCCTACCTCCCCGTGGTGTAGACGGACACTGGGCAGGCTTTCCAGGTGATCGCCTGCCTGGTGACAAAACGGCCAGAAACAACTAAACAACACACACACTGCACGAACATAACGTTACACACATTTCTGGCCTGTTACAGTGCTCTGTAACCATCACAGTGTACAAAGACGGAGTTGAACTTTCGTTCAGGTGCCGTCCTACATAAGATACTATACATTATTACTATTATACTATATATACTATGTATATATACTATTTATTATTTATTTACTATATATTTACTATTTATATATATACTTATTACTATTATACTATATTATACTATATATATATACTATATATATAGTATAATATACATTATACTATATATACTATGCAAATTACAGTGTCTGGAAACCAGGCACCAGCGGGGTGATCTGATAGAGGTGTACAAAGCCTTGAATGGTTTGAGCATGCTCAATGCTGATGGGATTCTTCCTCTAGCTCAGAAAAATCACCTGAGAGGGCATAAATTCAAATTGAGGAAAGACAGATGTAGGATAGATGTGCGGAAATTTGCCTTTAGCCAGCGGGTGGTTGGTGGGTGGAACAGACTTCCATCCCTTGTCGTGGAAGTTGATAGCCTAAATAAGTTTAAGGCTCAGCTGGACAGGTATTTCGAACGAACAGAGGGGTGAAGTGGAAGTGGTTATTTTTATTTATTTATGTTACTTTTTTTTTTTTTTTTTTTTTTTTTTTTTTGGCTGATGCTGCATAAGCTTGCTTTCTTGCATCAAATGCCTCTACTAATGCTAATGCTAATGCTACATGTCTACATGTCTACACACATGCAGGTTGATCACCCAAAGTTCAGGGCTCCTTGCAATAGGCCCACACTCCGTGCGACGTCAGATAAGGGAAGACTGATGGTGCAGTTTGACAGGTTGGACCATTAGGAATTCCCAGAACTAGAAGAGCTGAGGGAAATTATTGATCAAGAAAGAGAGGCAAACCATCCCCCACCAGCAAATGAAACACAAGAATGATCCCAACTGCCAGAGCAGCATCTGTGTGCTCATGATGACTCCAGCCAGGTGCACACCTGCAGTACCAAAGCAGAAGATACAATAAACAAAAATAACGCTTACATTAATAAAGAGGATACAACTGACTCCCTAAGATCTATAAATGAAGCCACATCACAGCTCAAACGTGACATGTTGGCCTATGTCATCCATGAGGCAAATAACATAACAATGTCTGCCGTATACTTTATTATGAATAAATGGACTGAAATGGAAGCCATAACAACAACTCTCATCACAGAAAATGAGAAATTAAAAGTAAGAGCAGAAGAACTCAGAAAATAAATTCTCTACCAAGGATGCATTTTCAAGTCCTGTCGGGCTCCTCTAAGAAGCCATATGCCACCACTTTGCAACAGGGATTGAACACTTGGAAGTGCAAAAGTTACTCTAACTCTGTTGGTTAACCACAACCTGCAGAAGAAAACTATATTCTAAGACAACCCAGATCATATGAACAGTATTAAACTTCCCAGACAATTCCAAAACAAAACGTATCTATAATACGTGCCACAAATAATTGCAAAATGGAATCAAGTAATGAAATCAAAAATACAGTCGCAAAAATACTAAGAGAAGAGGACAGAAATGTTAAAATAAGATCTTTACGTACAATTAAGAATAAAGGCATTGTTCTGGAAACCACTAGCTCTGATGATCTAGACAAGATTGCATCTTTTGAGACAATTATCAAACAAGGTCTCATTACAGCCAAGCCGAAGGTGAATGATCCCACGTACTTTGGCTTTAAATTTGACGAAGTCAAAGGATCCATCAATCTCAGGTTTAACACAGGATCTAAAACCAGCTCAACAAATTGGGTCATTGGCTTCCCTGCAAAATTTCCAAAATGCATATTTGAACAGGACAGATTTAATCTTGGGTATCAAGCCCATAAGTATCGTGGGTTTACAATAGTGAGCAAATGGTTTAGATGTCTGGCTTTTGGTAATTCATCCCACAACTGTAATCAAAAATTACTATCGTGTGGTCATTGTGCCATGGGAGGACATGTATATGCAGACTGACCTCAAAAACGATAAACCGAAATGCGTCAACTGCAAGAGGCGTCATAAAGGTTGCGATTACTCTGTAAAGGACACTTTGTGTCCAGAATACATTAGAGCACTGGAACAGGCTAAAACAAGAACCATTAATGAGTAACATCGACCAGACCTCCGCCCTTAATGCAACTTTCCTTAACTATGAGGATATTGCCATACTGCAACTGAATGCTCATCACTCCAGGATCGTCACAGACGAAGTCCAAGTTGCCCTCGCTGAGAATTCCTATGACTTACTCTGCTTACAAGAACCCTATTTTTTCAGAAGTCTCCAGGGACACAACTCAAAATTAATGGGTTTCCCAATCTCTGCCCGGATCATACATGCTGCAGAACGTCCAAAATCTGCAATAGTGGCATTTAATACCTCACTTCTAACACCTATTTCTTCCCAGTGTATACCAAATGTTACATGTGTACAAATTTTGCCACTTTCTCATACATGTACTTTCTATTTGGTATCACTCTACTGAAGATATCCAAATCTCCCTGAACTATCTAGATTCTCTCTTTGAAAAACTATGCCCATCACCAATCATAATAGCTACAGACTCCAATGTCAAGTCTCCATTATGGTTTAGTACCTCCACTGACCACAGAGGGTGACAACTGGAGAACTTCATATTGACACATAACCTAAACATCCTAAATAAATCCAACCAACCCAGTACCTTCTTCACAATAAATGGTGAATCTAACATTGACCTGACTCTCACAACTGCAAGCGTCGCTAACAAAATATCAAACTGTGCTCTGATTGAAGATCTTGCATGTAGTGACCATTTAAACTAACCACAAATTTGGAAAATCGGAGGTTACCTCCTCACGACTTGAGAAGATTTCTATAAAGCGGATAAAATGGCCACTGTTCTTGGAATCAGTTAAACATGACTCCGGTGATGAAATTTTAGATTCATTTAATCAGCTTAATGCCAAAGAACAAGCCCTCTGTATCAAACCTGCCTTACTACGAGCAACTGTATGCCCGACTAAGAGATTAGCTCCAAAGAAATCATCTGTTTCCTGGTGGAACCTGCAGTTAACGGTTTTAAGAAGACGTGTTCAGAGGGCAAGGAAACTATCAAAGACTACGCTCTTCGCTTCCCAATGAAGTACAAAAACTCAGAAATGAATATAGAACCATAAAACATCAGTATAATCTTGAAATCTCAAAGCAAAAAATCGCTAACCGGCAGTCTTTCGTCTACTAAGAACTCGAACCCTTAGGGACTACTCTATAACCTTAGCAGAGATAAAGTGCCAACCAATCATATTTACCACTCTATACTGACTAATGACTCTAAAATCACGACCTGGAAATTTACTGTCACAATGATTCTGGATAAACATTTCCCTCAGGATGATCAGTCAACAGACTCTCCCACTCAATCCATAACAAGAATCTTGTTAACAAGAATAACAAGAATCTTCAATACTCCTCCAGCATGGATACTGACCTGTTTACTGAACAAGGGCTTCAAACAACTTTAAATAAAATCAATGTCCAGGACCTGACTTGCTGGAGAATACTGACATTAAGAAGTTCGGAGAACCTTATCCTAACATCCTGTTAAATCTCTTCAACAAATGTCTGCTCTGTGGTACTTTTCCCAGTCTCTGGAAGAATGCACTAGTCGAACTACTAAGAAAACCCAACATGCCCCCATGAGACCCCGGCGCCTTCTGTCCCATTTCTCTCCTACCGAATTTGGGGAAACTCTTCGAACGACTACTTGCCCCAAGAATGTATGATGTTTTCCAAGCTCAAGACATCTTTTCACTTCACTAGTATTGATTCGTTAAGGGCAAGTCATGTGAAGATACACTTCTTGCGTTAAAAACTTACATCCAGAATTCCACATCAAAATATGAAATGGCCATCTTCATAGACTTCGAGGGTGCTTTTGACTTCCTCTGTTGGGGGAGCGCCCTCGCAAGTCTTCGGAATATTTCATGTTCCTCTCAGTTGCAGCAAGCTAACCGAGCCTGCTTTGATCATAGATCTATAGGTTACTTCAAAAACCTGCAGCATAACACGAGCTGTCAATAGAAGATGTCCTCATGGCTCTGTTCTGGGGCCGCTCTTCTGGAACATTACACTAAATACATGGCTAACCAAACATTTTGATTTTGTTAATCCATTTGCATATGCTGATGACCTTGTTATTGTTTTCTCAGGCAACTCCAGGCAACAAATTCAAGAAAGAGCTTCCCAAATCTTAAAGGATCTCATTAAATGGGCAACTGCCAACAAACTTAAAATATCCCCATTCAAAACCCGGCTCATGATCTTTAAAGGTCAACTAAATATCCATCGCCCTCCTATCTTTAAAATAGCTAACAAGCAAATACCATATGTCAAGCACTTAAAACATCTTGGTGTGATCATTGATGACAGACTCAATTTTACTCTCCACAGAAACCACCTAATAGATACAATCAAGAAATTTACCATGGCTATTGTTCGGATTGCAAGAACTGACTGGGGGCTTGGATGCAGAGTTTTTCTCTTATATTACAGGGCAGTATTCATACCCATTGCAACCTATGATGCTCCGGTTTGGTATGACAGAATTAAGAACGACAAACTGAAATCAAAACTACTCTCCTTGCAAAGATCGGTGATTTTTACAATGCTCCGTGCCTGCAGGACTGTCTCAACTATTGCCCTGCAGGTCATAGATGGAGTATTACCTCTGGACTTGCACATTTTACCTCGTGCCTTCTGCTACTTTCAAAAACATCAGACCTCCATGGAATTCTATGGAAGACAGAATGATGTCCTTGCAGCCACCAAAGCTGAAAAAACCCGATTTGGTCTGCTTTAATATAAATTTGGCAGTATCGTTGGGATACAATCCCTAAAGGCAGAACTAAATATAAATTTATACCAGATGTCTCCTTTACTGCCAACAAGAAAAATTCCCTATGATTCTCTCCAAACCTCTACACATGATTATTATTATTATTATTAACCATATGGTGCAAGGAAGCCTGAGGCTTATGCTGTACCAGCCAAAATTTTTTTTTAATTACCCTGAGAGAGAGAGAGAGAGAGAGAGAGAGAGAGAGAGAGAGAGAGAGAGAGAGAGAGAGAGAGAGAGAGAGAGAGAGAGAGAGAGAGAAGAATGATGATATCCAGCTCAGGACCCTGGGTGCTAAGCCCATACTCACCAAATTTATCATAACCGGTCACGGCTCTTTTAACTCCAAACTCTTTCAGTTCAGAATAAGCAATACTGATTCTTGCCTTTGTCTCCAACTGGAAGACTTCGACCACCTGCTCTATCACTGCCCTCGTTATGCTGACCTATGGGAATTCCTACAAGACTGAAATCCCTACTACCACTAAAAAATCCCTACTACTACTAAAAACCTTCTCACTTAGCAACGAAAAACATCTAGTAAAATTTGCCTCACACCTTGGAATCCTACAACAATTTGCTTCTGATTTATTTGCTAGAAGAAGAAAACTTCCGTTGGCCAATCCCACTTTAGCTTCACCTCCTACGGTACCTCCAGCACCTTTAATAATGTCGTCAGTCTCAACAGTGAGCGGTGTCTTGCAAAGATAAAATATTGACCTTGAATTATTTAGAAGATCACATTGATCCAGTTTTTTTTTTTTCTTTTCTATCCCCTCAGGCTTGGGCACCGTGAGGATTGCTGGCACCTACTGGTATTGCACTGGCTCCAGTGGGTTTGTACAATCTTAGACAATTCACTTTTATTTTTTTAATTTATATATTATTTTTTAAATTTATTTATATATGTATATATTTATACTTTTTATTATTATTATTATTATTTTTAAATTATATGCTGATGATTATTTATATATTTTTTATTTTATTTTTATTCCATTTATTTATTTTTTTTCTCTTCTATTTTCTTTAGAAGAAAGTCTGGGAAACTGGACTTTTTTACCTTATTTTATTTTCCTTTTCATTTTATTTTATATTTACCATCATTATTTATTTTTTTTATTATTATTTTTTTCTTAATTTTATGTATAATTTTTTTATTTTACTTTCATTTTATTTATTTATTTATTATTATCATTATTTAATTTTTTTAAACTTTGTACCTATATATATATATATATATTTTATTATTTTATCTTATTTCACTTTTTCTTTAAATACTGTTTTATTTATTTTTTATTTTTTTGTACTCTTATCTATAAATTTTTATCTTATTTTATTTTATTTTACTTTCTTTCTTTTTTTAACTGACTTATTTCTTTTATTATTATTTTTTTAAATTAAATAAATTTTTTTTAATTATGATTTTATTTATTTATTTTTTCTCTATGCTGGTACCCTAAGTTTGGGTAGCTGTGGGTACGGGATTTGCTGGCACCCACTGGTATAGCACTACCTCTTGTGGATGTGGGACCTTTCCCCTCTTCAGGGCAGACAAAGATTGTAATGATCTATCTCCACTTGGCTAAGGACATATCTAGTTGTTGCCCACCTCCTCGTGGTGTAGACGGGCACAGGGTACGCTTTCCAGCAGATCGCCTGCCCGGTGGCAAAGAGGCCAGAAACAACTAAACATCACAACAACACATAATACACGCAAACATAACACTACATGTTATGTTTGTTCTGGCCATTCTACAGAGTTTTGTATCATCAGAGAGTAACATGAGATGAACTTATGTTCCTGGAGCCGTTGTATAGAAGATACTATACATGTCTACATGCAGGTTGAATTTCGATTCGTCAAAAAAGATGATGGTATTCCTTATCTCTTTTGTCCATGAAACATGGACAAAAGAACAATGGAATGTTTTAGCCAAAGCAAGTCGCTTCTTCCTCATTTGTTGGGTCAACAAAGGCTTCTTCTTGGGCCGATAGGCATGCAGACCACATTCCGAAGGAGTCTTAGGATAGTTCGTGCACTTGTTTTAACACCAGAGGCCGTCTGAAAGTCCAGTTTTAGATCAGAATCACTAGAGATTCTGATCTAAAAAAGAAGGCATAGCCGTTTCAAATATCGATAAAACTCTCTCACAGCCTCATCCAGGTCTTTTCTTCACATCACTGGTTTCACACTTTAATTTTAGCACCCAGGATACTGCTAACTGATGGTAGCCTATTTTATCAGCGATAGCACACATCGAAAACCCTTCATGGGACAGAGCAACAGCTACACTTTTTTCCCTTTGTATCAACTGAACATATGGAGCCATGCTTACACTTCCGTAAAACAGGATACTAATGAGTGTGTATACCCATCCAATGCCGTATTTATAGAAGCGGCTGATGCAATACCTTGGAATTATTGTGATGTAATAGAAGCGTCATCTGACGCAATACCTTTGCTTTGCGACAAACAAAATGACTGTAATCAAACAATATCTTACCATGCGCAATGCGATTTGCCGAACTTAAGCCTTTCTTAGTAAGAGGACCCTTTTGTTCTCATCATCAATCTTCTTACCCTTCTCTGTACATGCTGAAGGAACTCTACATCCTTCCTAAAATGAGGCCTCCAGACCTTTTACGTCTAGAATCTAGTATCAAATACTAGATTCTAGACGTAATCCTAATGTCTAGACTCTGTTTGTAGGCTAAAAAGGGAGTCATCAGAAAGGAGAACTGTACCCCATTTTTAAGGGGGCTCCAAGTAGCATGTTCATGACACCAGCTACGAATAACTCTGTAGTGGTTTGGAGTTAATGGGGTACAAACTACTGGTTTCCTTGCATAGTGTCCACCTGAATTAGGTCTCTTAACGCAGTATGCGTTTAAATATTTTCACCTGTGGCCGCAAAAACCTCAAGAGACAGTTGATGGCAGGACATCGTTGGGTTCTGTCTTCCTTTTAGAGCCAGATAGAGATCTATTCTGCTTGACGTAGTCTTCATGCGACCGTGGCGAGTTCTTGTAATGGTTCCTGTAGTAGTAGTGGCATGGGATGCAAGAAAGCAAGTGTTTGAGCTTATGCAGCATCAGCCAAAAAAAAAAAAAAAAGAACAATCCCCTCTAAATGTTCGTCCAGTTCCTCCTTAAATTTATTTAACCTATCAACTTCTACAACGACAGATGGAAGTTTGTTCTAGCAATTAACCACCCTCTGGCTAAAGACAAATTTCCGCACATCTATTCTACATCTGTCCTTCCTCAATTTCTATTTATGCCCCCTCAGGTTCGTAATCTGAAAAAGTGGAAGAATCCCATCAGAATTCAGCGTGCTCAACCCATTCATGGCCTTATACACTGCAATCAGATCACCTCGCAGGTGCCTAGTCTCCAGCTGCTGCAATTTGCAGAACTTAAGCCTCTCCTGGTAAGAGGATCCCTTCAATCCTCTCACCAATCTTGTTACATTTCTCTGTACACGCTCAAGCAAATCTACATGCTTCCTAAAATGAGGTCTCCAGAACTGCACGCAGCACTCAAGGCATGACCATTGCCTTATACAGAGGAACAATCACCTCCTTTTCCCTGCTAGCAAAATTCCTGTATATCATTGACAACACCCCATGACCTGCCCTGGCAGCCTCTCTGTAATGCTCAGAGAACTTCATATCTGACTGCACAATTACTCCCATGTATTTTTCATTTTCTACCACCTTAAGTGTAGTACCACACAGTTGGTACGTTTCTCTGGCGTTACTTCTACCCACATGCAGTACTTTGCATTTTTCAATGTTAAACTTCATTTGCCACTATCTAAGCCCATCTGTTCAAATTTTCTAGATCCTGTTCCAGTAACACACTGCCATTACCAGCCCTGCCAACCTTTGTATCATCTGCAAACTTCGATACTTAGCCTGATATACCTTCATCAATATCATTGATAAATATATAAAACAACAGTGTACCCAACAACGAACTCTGTGGGACTCCACTAATAACATTAGTCCATGAAGAGTAGCACCCACTGAATACCACCCTCTGCCTTCTCCAACTCAAACATCCTTTTATCCATTGTAGCAACTTACCCTTAATACCATTCTGCTCCAATTTGTACAGTAGTCTTCCATGTGCAACAGTGTCAAATGGTTTCCTGAAATCCAAGTATATATTATCAAAATTATTTTTTGTATCTAGTTTCTTTGTAGCCACATCATAATAACCAATCAAATTTGTCGGACAAGACTTACCCTTAACAAACTGATGCTGTGTCTGAATTATTGCGGCAGTCTTGTCTAGATGAGCCTTAAATGCATCTTTAACCAGTGACTCCATTATTTTACCCGGAACAGAAGTTAAACTAACTAGTCTGTAATTTCTCGTGTCATCCTTCGATCCCCCTTTGTGAATTGGGGACACATGTGCAGATCTCCTATCCGTGGGTGCCTCCCCTGGGTCCAAGGATGCTCTCATAATTATGGCTTAGGGTTTTCTTACTTCCTTTGCCGCCTCCTTTAATATAACTGGATAGATCCCATCCACCCCAGGTGCCTTTCTTATGTTTAACTTCACTGAAACTGCTTCCATAGTGCAGAGTAGATACTGCCTGACGCATTAAGCCAACGTTTCACCTCCGCCTTCTGCTGACCGGCTTAAATTCGTCCAACGCCTCGCTGTTTCAAAGAATCAACTAAACGACAATGACTTGCTGTCCTGAGTGGCTGTGTCACTGAGCACGCCCAAACACGGGAATGAAGTTATGTGGTGGCAACCCGCGATTTTACAGGCATGAATAATATCCGTAATGCGAGGTTGTCAAAGATGGTAGATTGATTTTTATTGGATACTCGGACTTTTATGCCTCTTATAGATACACCATCGATATCTCATAAAAGAAAAACTACAATCATAGTGTAAAGGCATCGATTTCATTGTTTGTCATGTTTTGGCTGTCTTCACAACGAGTTACCATGCATTGCACTACCTCGAATGAATAACGCTTTAGTAATTGAGAAGACTATTGTTACTAATTCTCAGTGGACACCACCACCCAGACAGAATCGTTTCAAGACTTGTTAGCGTATTGCCGGTGGGCGGCAGGTACCCTGGTGTTTCAGTTATGCCAACCCAATTGTGAAGTTATTTCCACAACATGAGAAATGCCAAGAGGTGTACAAAATAATACTATATTAAAATATAAATGCCCAAGGCATAATACGATTTGAGATTAACATGTACTATAAAATATCGGTGTAGTTACACCACAGATAGCTCATAAAAGAAAAACTACAATCATAGTGTAAAGGTATCGATTAGACATCGTATTATGCCTTGTGCATTTAACTTCACAACTGGATTGGCTTGCATGCTTGCAACATGAGGGTACCTGTCCACCCACCGACGATATGCCAACAAGCATTGAAACGCTGTTGTCTGGGTGGTGGTGGTGCTGCTGCTCACTGAGAATAAATAACGATAATCTTCTGTATTAGTGAAGGGTTACTTATTCGAGGTAGTGCATGTTGTGAAGGTCGTTATAATATGAGTCACAATTAAATCGATGCCTTTACAGTACGATTGTAGTTTTTCTTTTATGAGCTATCTATAGTGTATCTACAGCGATACTTATTATGCCTTATGCATTTATATTTTAATATAGCATTTCTCATTTTTAAGCAGAGTAATATTTATGCCAATACAGCATTTCTCATTTTTAAGCAGAGTAATATTTATGCCAATACAGCATTTCTCATTTTTAAGCAGAGTAATATATATGCCAATACAGCATTATTATTTTAATTGATATAATGTAAGAAAACATATGTAATTAATTCTCTGCACGGTAGGTGGTGTTTCGAGATTGCCTTAGTACGTGATTTTAAAGTAAATACTTACTGTGGAGGTGTTGAAAATGTCATGTTGTTTTATAATCCTTGTTTAGAAGCCAGTAATTTTAAATTTTGTGTAATGCATTGCAGTCTTCGTTTTGGTGCATATATTTTGAAAAAAAATTCAGTTACATTTATGCCTTAATTCTTATTATAATAATATGCTTTTGTTAGGTAAAATGTGCACAAAAGTATTAACCCCTGTCTATGTTGAAGAGTGGTTTCGATTTTTTAGTTTCAGTTGTGATACTGAAGTGACATCAGGTTGAATGCTGCTGGTTGTGCGGCGTATTATAACAACTCTGCACCCCAACAGATGATAGGTTTATCATCATTAAATCGGTTTCATCAAAAGTTCAGTTGTGTGTGTAGTGTTTCGAAATGAAATGTCTTTTCCGAAGGATATCTTTTGTACTGTATTATGTGGTTCTTAGAAATAACACATTTTACCCTGTAGTTAATTTTGGCTAATTAGATCGTTTTCGTTTTAACCTCTTGATGATTGTTGCAGATATTCCTTATAGGTCCCAGTGTGCTGTAAAGTACATTTAAGACTGCTATGGAACGAATTCAACTTAAGCTGAGTGCAATTATTAGCCAACTTTATATTTTGAACTGGTCACTAGCATCCCGAGTGCAAACGCGTCGTGCTCGTTCGTAATGATGGGTAGTTAGTATGGCATGACAGTACGGATGTACGTTTGTGAATGCCTTAGTTCATGTTAAAATTATTCGTTTTACGTGTTAAGTGGCAATGGCTCATTGGATTGGCATATTTACCTCATATATGCTCAGTGACTAATACTTTCACACCCCAGTATAATTAAAATATAAGTAAGTATCAAAATTAATCCTGTAAAGAGATAAGCTAAAGGTAGAAAAGTTAGAAGCTTCATGAATATTATTAAATTCCTTTGCACACCAGTAGTAATTTACAAATGACAGAGATGATGCAAACTTAAAAAAAATATTATTCTCTACTTTATAGATATCCTCATGGGTAGCACTGTGAGGTGTCTGCTTTGTCACACTATATATATATATATATATATATATGAAAGAAATCAGGAATTCAGTTAATTTTGCAGGCCAAAGTTGAAAAATACTTCCAGGTCAGCATTAGTGGTTTTAAACAGGACAACTTTCATGGGCATTTTTTACACCCATATCAGTCTTTGTTAAGGATTGTGTGTTTTTTGATTGTTGGTCAGCTATATGAACAGAAATTGAAGTTTTGCCCCCCCAAAACAACCAATTGATCATAGAATACATGCAGTATACAGACAATATAGTGATGCCTAATGACCAAGTGTGAATTAAAAAACACCCCATTCCAAACACTACATATAAGCAATAATTGTGTATGCAAACACCCACAATTCACAACTTCAGTTGATAAGGGTCACCCTTATACCCTTATCTGCTAAAGCTCACTTGGTTAGGTTAGCTATTAATCTTCACAAATATAGAACTGGAAGTGAGAATGTATGCAGGGAGAGATCTGTTGTCACCATTGAGTGTTAGTCAATTTGATTCATAACTAACATAACCAATAAGTAACTGGTAAGTTTTTATGGGTGATAGACATAACATTGTCAATTAAAACTTGGCAGGATTCAAATGTAGGTGAGAAATAAGGTGCAGGAAGCAAGAGAAATTCATATTATACTTTTACCCTTTGACTTGTGGTTTACCTCAGAAATGACGACACGTTGCTATTTTGCTTGCAATCCTGGCCGTTAACACCCGACGAGGCTGCTTTTGGAGGCTGTATGGCAACATCCCTATTTTGTAATTATTTTAACTAAATTTGTAATTATTTATCTCTTATCATACATATTTATTTTTATTTGTTTATTTTTTTGTTGCCTTCATCACTCTGTCTCCCAAGCGCCTCCGTAGGCAGGTGGGAAGGAGCAGCAGTGCGTAGCACACGCTTCTTGATTAGACTCGGAGTTCGAGCCTGTCACCACCAAATACGGAGGATGCGGAAAGGTCAGGGACTGACCACCGCATATTCCCGGAGCATTATGGCCTTAGTTGCTAATGCTGCTAAAAACCAAATAACAAACAAACTCTGCCTCCCTCATTTTTTTTTTTTTTTTTTCATTTTATTATCCTTGCTCTGCATAGGTTTGCTGCCTTTGACTGCAATAGATTTCTTCCCGATTTTTCTATCATCATTTTTCCATTTTTCTGTCTTGTGTCCACTTTCTTGTTACTCTATTTAACACATATGTTTGTGTGTGTGTATATTTTTATGTATATTTATATAATGTGTTAATAACAAGTGGTTGTAGTGAATGGCTTGAAAAGAATGATAATTAAAAAATTGGGATGGTTTATGGACAAGAGGCACTGCTAGTAATAGCAGGGGCTCACATTTGGTGAGTATGGGCTTGGCACACCCAGGGTCCTTAGCTGAATAGCATCATTCTCTTTCTTGGTGATTCCTTTCTACTTTCTCTCTGTCAGGGTAACTCTTTTTTTGGCCAGTGCAGCATAAGCCTCAGGCTTCCTTGCACCATATGGCTAATAATAATACCCAACGACCATAATGGAACATAGATAAGTAGATTAGAGTATGATTGGAGAAATGCTGACCACAGAAGTAGTAACAATGGAAAAATTAAATAGGTACCAGCAAAATAAAAGTAAAATTAAATAAAAATAATACATATAGTACTTAATGCTATAGATCCAATGATTTTAACTGTTAGCAAGGGTCAGCAGCCAAAACCAAAAGAAATGCAGCAAGAAACAACGCCTTTGTTTCTGATATGAAATATACGTAGCAGGTGGTAAAAAAGTAGGCTGATTTATATTTATATTTCATAGCTGACCCGGCAGAGACAAAAAATGGAAAGGAATAAAAACCAGATCAAATTTAAAATAAAAGTAAAAATTAAGATAAGATTAAATAAAAATAAGATTAAAATAGCAAGCCACACACACACACACACACACACTAAACCTCCTATCAGCTATCTATTTCCCAGCCAAAGCCTATCCATGGTTTTAGGCTAATGGGTTCTTATATCATAGTCTTTAGAATTAAACTTATAACACAAAATAATAAATTTTAACTCAACTCAAAATATAAAATTTATAATACTTTAGCCACTTAGCCTCTTGAAAGAAAGATCTAATATAAAATTATTTCAGGTGTCTCCGTAGCCAGGTGGGCAGGAGCAACAGTGTGTAGCACACGCTTCTTGATTAGACCGGGGTTAGAGCCCATGACCACCAAATACGGAGGATGCGGAAAGGTCAGGGAATGGCTACCGCATATCCCCGGAGCAATATGGCCTTAGTTGCTAATGCCCCTAAAAACCAAATAACAAACATTCAAACAAAACAAAATTATTTCATTGATCTTAATGTCAATAGTTACCGCCTCTGCCGCTATGAGGCGTGGCTGTACTGTCTAGCTGTAGATGCCCTCTTCTTTTAAAAACCACAGCCACATAATTGTTGAAATAGGAAAATAACCATTTATTTGTGAATTGGGTCCACAAGGGCCCCCTTCCAAGATTTCCATAGAAACCTCCAATTCATGTTTCAAATCAGCATGGACTGCACAATCTAACATCATATGCATAGATGTTTCCAATTCACCACAAGGGCAAAACTCATCATTCCTCAGCCCCAACTGACAAAGTCTCAAGGCAAGTCCGTGCCCCGTCAAAAGAAATGCTGCATGCATCCCAAATTGTAGCCAGGGTTTCCTTTTGCTATCAATTATATCCACTCTTGGTATAAACTCATAAGTTTGCCTTCCTTTATCTGTTTCATTCCACTGCACTTGCCATTTCTCTTTTATTTCATTGAGTATTTTCATATTTCACATCCATAGCAGTGTAATCTCGATTTATATCCTGGCAAGATGTTATATCCATATGAGTTTTTCTGATATTCCTTTTTGTAAAATATATCATGCCAGACAACAAAACTGCACCAGACAGGAACCCTACCTGAGACCACCTGTAAGGCCTCTGTATAGATGGTTCGACATGCTCTGCTCTGGTTATAGACAATAACACGAATCTTTGAGTCGGACTTAAATGTTTTTGAACCAGAACAGTCTTTGACACTCTATGCACCCAAGCTGCAGTGGCATACATTACAATTGGGATAAATAGGCATTCATATAACACATTTATAGCTCAGCCTTTTATTCCCCAATCAGCTCTTATCACCCTCTGCAACTTAGCATAGAGTGCCCTCACCTTTTCCTTTAAATACTTAACATGTTCAGTGAAACACTCTTCTAACTTTAAACCCTAATATTTAGTTACCTTTACATATCGAACCGACTCACCCAGAAGCCTCACAGTAGGGTCCCGGTTCATACTAAGTTTACCTTTTAATAGCATTTGCACTGTTTTTTCTCTTGATATTTGCTGTCCATACTTCAGAGTCCAATCCTGAAGTGTATTTAAAGCAATTTCAGCCAACTTTTCTATTTGAGATCTTGCATTCCCTTTTACTATTAAGGCAAGATCATCAGTATATGCAATTTTATCAACACCAACCAATTCCAAATTTAAATATTCATCAAACACAATGTTCCATGCAAAGGGACCCACCACCGAGCTTTGTGGACAATCTCTATATACATTCTTCTTAATTTCAGTATATTTTGTTCTTACTACACAAAGTAAACACTCGGTCTTGCCTATCCTATTCATAATGCCCTCCCACCAGAGACGGTCGAAAGCACCTTTAAAATCGACAACTATACCAAAAACATATTGTTCATCACTGTCTCCCACCATCTGAACCAGTCTATATGCTGCATCTTCAGTAGAGCAACCGTTTTTAAACCTATACTGATTTTTAGATGCTAGACATATTTTCATATCTAATCATTATATGGTTCATACATAACTGTTTATATGTTTTTGCCAGAACAGAAAGGAGAGCATTGGGATGGCATGCCCTGGTTTTATTTAGCATTCTACCCATGCTTTTAATCAATAATATTATTTGGGCAATCCTGCACTTTCGTGTCTTGAGTCACGATCTGCCCGCAAGTCACCGCCAGCTCGGAACTGTCGTGAATTGTACTCTAACGGGCAGTTCTGACTTGACTGAGCATGCGCATCACTTACTCTATCTGCCGGTTGCCGCTGTATCTGTCAGTGTATGTGCTGGGAATTTTCATGGAGCATGCACGACACTCTCCGTATCTGCTGGTCCATATATTCTGATGGAGCAGCTCCATCTTAACTGAGCATGCACGACACTCACAATATCTGCTGGTCTATGTGCTGCGAATTGTCACGGAGCATGCGCGACACTTATTGTATATACGTACTGGCAATATACTACGTATGCACAGTATTTATTTTTATTTTTTCGTTTTCAGAAAGAATAAAAAACAATTTCCTGACTATATAAGAGAATTTGATTATAAAAATAAAAGTATATAGTTTTAAAAACAATAACGGAGAAACCTATATACTTTTTTCTTTCGTTTTCAGAAAGAATAAAAAACAATTTTCTGACTACATAAGAAATTGATTTTATTATTTCCATGTGATATGTTTCGTATTGCCTGAAAATAATAATATGAGTATATTTTGTGATTATTTGTAATAATTTGTAAATATCGCAGTGTTACCAATTAAAGTATAAGACACTTTCCTTTCAGTCGTAAGGTCCTTGTCCTTCTGTGGGTGACACTTACCTTTCTGTCATAAGGTCCTTCTGCTGGAAAAAAACACATAATCAGAATGGGCTTGTATACCCATTAAATTTAAGTACAAAGTGCAAATTTAAGTATAAAGTAATTATAAGTTTTTTTTTCTGGCACCTTATGACACAGGACCTTATGACAGAAAGGTAAGTGTCACCCACTGAATGATAAGGACCTTACGATTGAAAGGAAAGTGTGTTATACATTAATTTCCAATTAACGTATAAGACGTCAATAATTATTGTAATAATTATGTAATAATTTTCAAATTATTACAATTATATACAAATAATCACAAAATATACTCATATTATTATTTTCAGGCAATACAAAACAATATCACCTGAAAATAATAAAACCAGAGTAAATGGGCCTGTTGTACTGGAATCCATTACAGATATGAAAAATAATTACATATATCCAGTAAAAATCTTAACTTTAATTACAATAAAACATTAAATACAAATAGTTGCAGCTTTCAGAATTTGTTGACGAAGAGGCACGTTCAGCCTCGAAAGCTGTAACTATTTGTATTTAATGTTTTATTGTAATTAAAGTAAAGGTTTTACTGGATATACGTAATTATTTTTCATAATAAAATCAATTTTTTATGTAGTTAGAAAATTGTTTTCTGGCTATATATAGGTTTGTCCATTATTGTTTTTATAACTATCTACTTTTATTTTTATAATCAAATTCTTTTATGTAGTCAGAAAATTGTTTTTTATTCTTTCTGAAAATGAAAAAAAAAAATTACTGCGCGTACGTAGTACATTGCCAGTATATACAATAAGTGTCACGCATGCTCCGTGACAATTTTCAGCATAGACCATCAGATATTGTGAGTGTCGTGCATGCTCAGTTAAGTTGGAACTGCTCCGTCAGAATATACGGACTGCCAGATACTGAGAGTGTTGCGCATGCTCCGTGACAATTCCCAGCACATAGGCTGGCAGATACAGCGGCATCTGGCAGATAGAGTGAGTGTTGCGCATGCTCGGTCAAGTCGGAACTGCCCGTTGGAATACGATTCACGACAGTTCCGAGCTGGCAGTGACTTGTGGGCTGACCGTGACTCACGACACTAAAGTGCAGGATTACCATTATTTGTGCAATCTTCCATACTGTTGGGGAAAGCCCCTTCATCTAAACATTTATTATATAATTTTACATGCAATTCAGGAAACATCCTGAATGTTCTCTTATAAACACCTTTACCTCTATTTTGTCTAGACCTGGCGATTTGCCATCCTTTGCACAGTCTTCTGCGTTACTAACCTCCAAAATCGTAAAAGGCTCATCCTCTTCATTCGAATTGTATCTAGCATTTTCTGAGATCATTTGTCTTTGCATTATACTTTCATGATCATCATTATCCGGGAAGAGTTCCCCAAGATCCCATTCACAGAATCTTTCCAAGTCAATGTTTCATTATCATCACTTCCTATTGTATAAGATATTTTTCCTAAGTGCTTTTTATTATTTAAAAAATTTTAAATACTGAATTCCAAGGGTCCCTTGATCCTTGCTCTCCCACATACTCTCTCCATTTAATTATCTCAGTTTTGCAGACAGCACGAACAAAGTCAAGTATTAAACTTCTATGTTGTTCTCTCAGTCTCACATAAATCCAAATCACCAAATCTTTGAAACTGACACCTCTTCTTAAACATTTATTTTCTTTTCCAACCTAATTCTTCAGTCCACCAAAACACAGGACGATTAACAGATTTCATAATTTTCATACTCTTTTTACACGATCTCTATATAAACCCAGTTAATTTATTCACAAATTATTCTGATGTTAAATCATTCTATACAATTAACGAAACACTATTCCTAAATTCATTGTCAAATCTTGACCACATCGCACTTTTTACTCTAAATCTATCAATATCACAATATCCTCTTGTATTTTATTATAATTTTCTATTGCGAAGGAAATGCCATTATGGTCACTTGTACTACAGTTTTCTTGAACCATCCAATTTCTAATATTACGTATCACAGAATATGTTGCAAGAGTTATATCTATATATGACTGCCCATGTATTGATGAATAGGTAATGCTGTGTCCAGCGACATTCACTATCTCCACTTGAGAAGCAGCAATGAATTCCTCCAGTAATACTTTTTCATGAGATACATCACTACCCCATAGTGGAGCTTTAGAATTAGAATCTGCCGTGACTACCAAGCCACACGATCCAACAACCCTGCATAATCTCTCCAAATAATTAATATATATTTCTATGTCTTCTGAAGGTGGACAGTAAACAGTTGCTAAATACACTCTTCCAAAGCTGCCTATAATTTCACAACACAACCAGTTTTTCTGGCATAATGACACAATCTTTGTAACAACCAACTTCTTATCCCTTATTATAAGGAGTTGGTTGTTACAAACTCCTTATAATAAGGAGTTTGTAACAACCAACAAACTATTAACAGTCTTTGGATTACCACCTTCAGATATGATACGATATCTTTGAGGATATCCTCTGAATTCACCATTTACAGAGTATGGCTCCTGTAGCAAGGCAATTGCAAGATCATCCTTTTCCATTACATAATTTATCTGAGCAGCAACGGCTTTTGCTTGTGCACATTTATCTGTAACATTTTTGTATGACTACCGTAATTAATTATCTTTTTGTAATTTTCTAATGCCTTATTGTACTCTGGACAACTCCTATCCACCGCCACAACATCCTTTTTCTTGCAATTAATACAAACTGGTTTCTTATTTCGATCATTACAATTTTTAAATGTATGACTAGATTTAGCACAGTGGCCACACAACATCTCCCTCTTACAGTACTTGGCAACATGGACAAAATCAAGGCATTTGTAGCATTGTGTTATTGAATATATTTCTTTAAACTTACAGGGTGACTATCGAACAAACGAGTCCTATCACGTAACAAACTCCACATTTCCCCTGTAATCTGCACTATCCAATTATTTAACTGAGTTTTCTTATTCCTTTACAGTCAAAATTTCCACTTTCTTGAAACTTCTTTTCACTGATTTAAAGTTCTTTATCCACAACTGACTCTTTAGTTCATCCTTATCAACATCTTGTTCCACATCAGGGAGAACTATTCATGGATATATATCCTTTGGAATACTATATTTCAGTCCCAATTCCTGGATTTTTGTACATGTCTTTATCTTCGCCAGATTCTCAATTGTATCCGCCTCTATCAACACACCCCAATCTCGTATCGGTCGAATATTCCTTACTTTTACAGTGTTTAACATAGGTCTAACTTCTTTTAAAATATCCGATTTGACTTCGTCACTTGTACAGCTTTTATTAACATCACCTTAGGTGCACTTGTTTCAGACATCACTCCTTTTTTTTGTAACTGTTGAATAACTTTCTCTTCTCTTCTCTTCTCTATACTTTAACCTATTCTTTAACACCACATTTTCCACATAGATTTCATGGGCTTTTTTCTCTGCTATATCCCACATTCATAATCATCCTTATTGCTGCAGTGGATACTTTGCTATGTGCATCCCATAAAAAAGATTTAAGTCTATCCCTTGTTTTATAGACATATTCAAATCCATCTGTTTCTGTTGGTACATTTACTACCTCATTCTTTTGCACTTTGTTCACCCCCATCCAATATTACTTCTCCTTGCTTCCATTTCTTTTTTCTTGACCCTTTCTGCAAATCCTGCGACGAACCCGGCAAAGACATAGACCTTGTTTTAACTGGAGTTCTCTTCAATGCTTCACCTGAGAAGACTTCTATTTCAGTTAATTCTGCACTTGAGAAAGAATCTCCTGCGTCAGTTCCTCACACTCATCTTCTGTGACCTCGCTTTTTGCTGCCTGCAACTCATCTTCACTTATTCCTTCACTAGAAGACATTACATAACCATATAATAAAATTCACTACATACAATTAAAAATTGATCATCAAAAACGACAAACAATAAACTATTTACAATATTTACAAAATAAATATTGTGAGAGAGCAATGAGTCCGGGACCCAAGACTCAGCTTATTGGAACAGAATGCTAAAAAACCAAGGAAATCTATTCTTAGTAATTAAAAATACTCACCACCCAAGTGAAACGAGCAGTGGTCCCAGGGACATCTCACATTTTGACATCTTAAGTCAACCTAGGCTTAACAGCAAATTTTGAGGGCACGGAAATGCACCAAAAAGCCTCAAGAGAGGAAAAATACACCCCCTCCTGAGTTTGAAAATATTCAGAACAAAATTAACAAGAAATCTCATCCCCCTACGTTCAAGTTCAACTTAGCCAGGCAGGGGATTCACCCCCACCTGCCCACCCTGGATCACGCGGAGATGTGAGCTTCGGCACTATAGGCTGTCAGCCTTGAGCACACGGAAAGAACAAATAACACCTGTAAATCTTACAGAAATTGGCACTCTTACAATCAGCAAGAAAACTTTCCGAAATGCCCCAGTGTCACCCCTGGGACAACTTACTGTGGTGTCAAGCAGGAGCCAGTGAAATGGCCTGAGGGAAGTAAATGTCAGCCTGGCTATATCGGTGAACTAAAGAAGTTTGCAGATTAGTTCCCAGCATATTTATAACATGTTAAAGTAACCCCAAGCATGGGAGGGGAGAAGGTGTAAATAGGTCAAAGTTAACGTTACCAGTGTGATAGGGAGGTCGGCAATTAAATAAATGAAGCATATCAACCCAGTATAGGGGAGAAATATAACTGACAAAGTAGTGTAAAAAGACTCCAAACTTTGTTGGAGATGAAAAAAGCGAGAAAATAGCATCTCAAACATTGCTTTCGGTCAACCTAATTGCTCACGAGAAATAAAAAAACATAGGGTGTAAGAACAGTAAAAAGTAATTGGAAGAAGGGGAAATACAGTGGTGCCTTGGCAGTCCGGGATTGCGAAACCCGTACCAATAGTAGAAAAATAAAAAAAAAGATAAATAAAATTTAAAAAATAAATAAGTTAAAATCATCGGATCTATAGCATTAAGTACTATATGTATTATTTTTATTTAATTTTTCCATTGTTACTACATGTGATGTGGTCAGCATTTCTCTATTCATACTCTAATTTACTTATATACACACACACACACACACACACACACACACACACACACACCTCTTCCCAAGCATCAGTACATTCATGAGTACAACATAACAAAAACAAAACACATGAACTGTCTAAATATTTAATATATGAATTTCCTTTTTTTATGTACAAATTATATAGAAAAAAATAAAAAATCGTTGGATTTCTATTTGTCTGATTTTTATGAAATTTTGAGTGGTTTGAAAAATATTTTTATAAGGCCCAAATATAAAATTTCATGAAACTCTATCTACTTGGAGTCATTTGTGATTTACAGACGTACAGACATAGTGAATATAATAATTATATATATATATATATGTGAATTCACCTAAAAAGTGGCTTCTGTCAGTTGCCATACTAGCAGTGGATGGTTAAAAATCATTGGGTCAGCCATAGAATATATCCTTGCCCATATAGGGTAGCAGTTAGAAGTGCCCCTTGCAAAACATTTTGGCATGCCATTGGAACCAGAAAAGCAAAGTGTGTGTGGGGGGGGGGAAGAATTGAAAAGTTTTTAGCCCACTATAGGTTGCAAAGGTTTTTGCTAAACACAGTATTGCCAGTCTGTGTGCTGTGACGCTTGTCTTTTCATAGAAATTTCAGGTTGTAACTATTCTTTTTCTTTACAGGTGTTGAAGTGTGGAAGGTGAATGAAGGTGGTGACTGTTGAGAGAATCAAGCACTGATACAGTCATTGAGTATCTTCATTTAAAGGGAATGTCAATGAAAAATTCAGGAAGACATACAGCAAACATTAGGGGAATCTTGTCCTTCACACTACATGGGCAAAAAAATGAGTTACAAGAATTGAAATTTGAACGAGACGTTTGAAGATACATTCTGTAGTGGCTGTATCTAACTGTATGATTATCCCCTCCCCCCCAGTCTTTTTCATTTTCTGCTATTCTCAGTTGGTATGTTATGCTTGGATTACTGTTACCTATATGAAGTACCTTACAGAGCCCCAAAAATACATAAGTAAATAAAAATATTTTAGATTGTAACCTAAGTGTCCAATTATTTCTGTTATCTCCTTAAGCATTTATCTAATCCTTTTCAATCTGATAGAATTCATGTGACAACTTATAGATATGTGGGTTCATTTTGACTACTTAAATGGAGATTTTTCTTAAATTTTTAATAGGAGAAAAAAAAAAAAAAGATCCTATATGGATGCTAATGGATTAATTTGACATGAGCTTTCCAATTTCCACAAGAGTAGGTTGGGTGGAGATTATTTCTTTGATATTAATTTGCCTATGTGGTTAAAGGGAATAATATTTATTATTAAAGTCAGTGTCTGTTGCTTTGACAGTCTCCTGAAAGAAGAAATAGCAGTAATTCTTCATGCATTAAGAATTGAAGGTAAAAGAACCACTGGGTTAGCATTAGCATTAGTAGAGGCATTTGATGCAAGAAAGCAAGCTTATGCAGCATCAGCCAAAAAAAAAAAAAAAAAAAAACCCACTTCACCCCTCTGTTCGTTCAAAATACCTGTCCAGCTGAGCCTTAAACTTATTTAGGCTATCAACCTCCACTACAAGGGATGGAAGTCTGTTCCACCAACCAACCACCCGCTGGCTAAAGGCAAATTTCCGCACGTCTATCCTACATCTGTCTTTCCTCAATTTGAATTTATGCCCTCTCAGGTGATTATTCTGAGCTAGAGGAAGAATCCCATCAGCATTGAGCATGCTCAAACCATTCAAGGCTTTATACACCTCTATCAGATCACCTCGCTGGTGCCTAGTCTCCAGACACTGTAATTTGCAAAACTTAAGCCTTTCTTCGTAAGAGCACCCCTTTGTTCCATTCACTAATCTTGTTGCCCTTCTCTGTACTCGTTCCAGCAGCTCTACATCCTTCTTGAAATGAGGCCTCCAGACCTGTATACAGTACTCTAGGTGTGGCCTGACCATTGCCTTATACAAGGGAATAATCACTTCCTTATCCCTGCTGGAAAAATTCCTGTATATCATTGACAATACTCCATGAGCTACTCTTGCAGCCCGTCTGCACTGCTCAGAGAACTTCATATCTGCCTGCACAATCACCCCCCAAGTCCCTTTCATTCTCTACCACTGTCAGTGTAGTACCACAGAGTTGATACGTTGCTCTGGGGTTGCTGTTTCCCATGTGTAGTACTTTACATTTGTCAATGTTAAACTTCATTTGCCACCTCTCAGCCCATCTGCTCAACCTTTCCAGATCCTGTTGCAGCAGCATAGTGCCAGTAGTGTCCTTGACAACCCTGCCAACCTTTGTATCGTCTGCAAACTTGGACATTAAGCTTGATATACCATCATCAATATCATTTATAAGTACAGAAAACAATAATGGACCCAACACTGAGCCCTGAGGGACTCCACTAATAACATTAGTCCACAATGAGCAATGTCCATTGATTACCACTCTCTGTCTTCTCCCCCTCAACTACCCCTTTATCCATAGCAGCAATTTGCCTCCAATGTCACACTGCTCCAATTTGTGTAGCAGTCTTCCATGTGCAACAGTATCAAAAGCCTTTCTGAGATCCAAGTATATAATATCAAAGCTATTCCCTGCATCCAGTTCTTTTGTGACTGCATCATAATATCCAATCAAATTGGTTAGGCAAGACTTCCCCTTAACAAAACCATGCTATGTCCGAGCTATAACTGAAGTCTTGTCTAAATGATCCTGCAGTGCTTCTTTAACCAGTGCCTCCATTAATTTTCCTGGAACAGAAGTTAAGCTCACAGGTCTATAATTACTTGTGTCAGCCTTTGATCCTCCTTTGTGAATTGGGGTCACATTTGCACATTTCCAGTCTATGGGTACCTCCCCTGAGTCCAAGGAAGCTCTCATAATTATGGCTAAGGATTTGCTTACTTCCTTTGCTGCCTCCTTTAATATAACTGGATAGATCCCATCCACCCCGGGTGCCTTTCTTGTGTTTATCTTCAACAGTTTCTCCTCCACTTTACTCCCAGTTATTTCAAGATTCTGTAGCTTACTGCTAGAGTTGAATACACCTCTGGCATTCCTCTCGCTGAATAACTCTTCATGTGTGAATGTCGATGCAAAATATTCATTTAGTTTGTTAGCTACCTGAGCAGGATCATTAACAGTTGACCCATCAATATCAAGTGGACCAATCTGATTCATCCCCTTCCTTCTAGAGTTTAAATAAGTAAAGAACTCTTTGCTGTTTTTCTTTGCATCCCTTGCCAAGGATTTCTTGTAATCTGCCTTCGCCTGCCTAACCTCCTTTGTAACTTGGTTGCATATCAACTTGTATCTATCATAGGCTTCTGTGTCATGTGTTAATTTGTAAGTATCCCATGCATTTTTCTTCTCTGCCATATGCCTCATTAGTTCATCTGACATCCATTTTGGCCTAAACCTTGAACAATATTTCTTAGTTGGTATGGAAAGCCTAGTAGCTTCCAAGATTAATTCTTTGAATGCTTCCTATTTTGAATTTGCTGTTGGTAACGTCATCAGTTGGTCCCACTGTATAGAATTTAAATACTGTCTCAGTCCATCGTAGTCGCCTTTACGGAAGCAATAACCCTTCCCTTTACCCCTAATGGTAGTTACCTCTTTGAGTAAATCCCACTTCAGCACACTGTGATCACTGCCACCTAGTGGTTCATTTATCTGCAGATTCTTAATGCATGAAAAATCACTGCTAATAATCAAATCAAGAGTATTACTCCCTCTAGTTGCCTCCTGAACATGCTGATGTAGAAAACAATCATCCAATAAATCCACAAAAGCCCTGCTAGTGTGTGAGTGACCAGCCCCAAAATTCCAGTCAGTATCTGGGAAATTAAAATCTCCCATTATAAGACTCTCTGATTTACTGGCGCATTCTATTTCCCTGTACAGTTTCTTATTATACTCATCAGAGTCATTAGGCCTATAGCACACTCCTACTCTCAATTTTGATCTCCCAATGCTTATGTCACACCAAACTGACTCAACACTGCAGTGTCCAGCGATGTCGACTGGCTTCACTTCCTTGGTTTTTATGTTTTTTTTCTTAACTAATAGCATAACCCCTCCCCCCTTCCTATCCTGTCTATCCTTTCTGTAGACGTTGTACTCCCCAAATTCTAGTTCTGCATCCCTTATATCTGTGTGACACCACGTCTCTGATATCCCAACAATATCTGCCTTTGATGTTTTGAGCAATACCTCAAATTCATCGGGTTGTAGCGATCACAGTGTATTGATATACTGTCAAGGGTAAAAGGGCTTATACTTTTGTAAGAGTGACTACAATGGTCTCAGACAGTTTTTTAAATTTTATGCAGTTGGACTAACTGATGACGTTACAAGCAGCAAATTCTAAATGGGAAGCATTCAGGGAAGTAATCATAGAAACTACTAGGCTTTTCATATCAACTAAGAAATACTGTTGAAGGCTGAGGCCTAAATGGATGTCAGATGAACTAATGAGACTTGTGGCAGAGAAGAAAAATGCAAGGGATGCATATAAATCATTAGGTGGTAGATATAATCATCATGGTAGATATAAACTAGTCTGTAATCAAATCACAAGAATGTTAGGCAAGCTAAAGCAGATTAAGAGAAGCCTCTGGAAAATTATGCAAAGAATAGTAGCAAGCAGCAGCCTTTACTTATATTAATAGTAGAAGGAAAGGTTGAATCAAATTGGTCTGTGTGACGTTGGTGTTTTAACTGTTGATCCTGCTCAGGTTGCTAACAAACTTAATAGGTATTTTGCATCTACATTCAGACATGAGGAATTCTTTAGGAATTCCATTCTGGGGTGTCAGAAGTTTATCAAACTCTAAAAGGAAGCTAAATGATTTTGTGATATCTAAGAGGAAAATGGAAGAGAAATTGTTGAAACTAAAACACATAACATAAAGCATAAAAAAGATGCCTTGGGTGCATGGGGGTTTATCCATTATATATTTATGGAGGCAGCAAAGCAGGTAAACAAACTGTTAGCCATAATTACAAGAGCATATTTGATTCAGGGAAGGTTCTTATGGTCTGGAAATGTGCAAATGTATCCCCAATTCACAAAGGGAGGTAAAAGGTGACATGAGTAATTTATCTATTAGCTTAAGAGAAATAATGGAGTTATGGATTGAAGGATTAATGCAGAACTACCTAGACAAGTATTATACTGCAGTCACTGTATGGATTGAATAAAGAGCATTCTTGTGACCAGTCTTATTGGATACTATGATGTACTAATAGAGGAACTGGATGAAAAAAATAATTTTAGCGTCTTTTTTATACTTGGATTTTGGGAAAGCTTTTGATACTGTTGCACATAAAAGACTGCTGTATAAATTGTAGCAGTGTGTCATTGAGGGCAAGTTACTGCTATGGATAAAGGGATAGGTGAGTGGGAGAATACAGAGAGTGGTTATTAATGGCCATTGCTCTTTATGGACTAATGTTATTAATATTGTCCCCCAGGGTTTGGTGCTGGCTTAATTTTTTCCTATATTTATTAATGATGTTGAAGGTATATCAAATGCAGATGATACTAAGGTTGGCAGAATGGTTAATGACAGTAATCAAGGTAATTACTGCAAAAAGATCTAGAAAAATTAGGCAGATTTCAGCAAAGCATTTGACTCAGTCCCACATGAGCAGTTACTTCATAAGCTGCAACAGGTTGGAATCACATGGAAAATCGTTAGATGGATAGTTGGATGGCGTTAGGGCAGGAGGCAGAGAGTTGTGATAAATGGTTATTCCTCAGATTGGTTTGATGTAAGAAGTGGGGTTTCCCAAGGATCAGTATTAGGACCACTGTTGTTTTTGATTTTCATAAATGACATCGATGAAGGTATATAGAGGGCATGATGTCTAAATTTGCAGATGATGTAAAGATTGGTAGAATAGTTAATGATCGCTGCCAAGCAGAGCTACTTCAGGGATGGTCAGAAGAATGGCAGCTATGCTTTAATCCAGCAAAGTGTAAGGTATTGCACCTAGGGAACAGTAACCCCAAAATAACTTATACACTTGGCGGAGTTGAACTAAAGCTGGTAGTGGAGGAAGGGACTTGGGTGTTATGATACAGTCAGACTTTGAAAGTTCTCTGAGCATCGTAGACAGGTTGAAAGGAAGGCCCATGGTGTCCTATCGATGATGTATCGAACAATTGCTAGTAGAGATAAGGACGTCATAATTCCGTTGTATAAGGCTATTGTTAGACAACAATTGGAATACTGTGTTCGGGTATGAAGACCACACCGAAAGAACGACATTGTGCTTCTTGAAAGGGTCCAGAGATGGGTAAGGTCGGCAAAAGGGCATCCATATGAGGAAAGACTTTGAATATGTGGGTTGCAGAGCTTGGAAACTAGGCACCTTAGAGGAGACTTGATTGAGGTGTTTAAGGCTCTGAGAGGCATAAGCAAAATGAACGAGGATGAAATTTTCACGGTTATAAATGATTCTAGAACAAGGGGCCATAATTTAAAGTTACGGGAGATGTTTAGACTGGATTGCAGGAAGTTTTATTTTAGCCAGCGAGTTGTAAATTACTGGAATAAGTTGCCTACATGGGTGGTGGAGGCAGACATTTTGGGGAAATTCAAAGGTCATACTGTGGATACAGGTTATTATAATTTATTATAAACACAGTTATTAAAAGTCCAGTTTCCTTTGTGTTTTTATTTCTACGCAAGGTTGGTGCAAAACACTAAAATCCACAGTATGAATATACCCAACCTCAGAGGCCTGTTTGAAGAATTCAAAGGTCAACTGGATAATTACCTATGGGAGGAGGGAAATGCTTAGGTTGTCCATTTCCTTTTCTCTTATTTATTAATTATTATTATTTTTTATTTTATTTTCTTCTTATTATCATTATTTTATTCTTATAATTTTACTTTATTTTTTTTTTGTTATTTTATTATTATTATTATTAACCACATGGTACAAGGAAGCCTGAGGCTTATGCTGTACCAGCCAAAAAAAAAAAAAAATTCCCGAGTTACCCTGAGAGAGAGAGAGAGAGAGAGAGAGAAGTAGAATGGAATCACCAAGAAAGAGAAGAATGATGATATCCAGCTCAGGACCTGGGTTTGCCAAGCCCATGCTCACCATATGTGAGCCCCCGTATTATTATTGTTATTTATTATTATTATTTTATTTATTTTTTGGCTGGTGCAGCATAAGCCATAGGCTTCCTTGCACCATGTGGCCATTGCTAATAACTAATACTAAAAACTATAATTCCATGGGCAACAATTTGCTAAATGTGTTGATCTCTCCTAATGGTTTCCTCACATAATCAATGCACAGTAACAGGTAAATTTACATGGAACATGTTTACATATTAGTAGTAGAAGTGGCAAATGATGCAAGAAAGCAAGCTTATACAGTATCAGAAAAAAAAATAATAATATTCCCCTTTTACCTATCCATTCCCTCCAACAGTTAGTCTAGTTCTTCCTTGAATTTATTCAAGCTATTCACTTTCACAACATCAGATGGAAGTTTGTTCCAGCAACCAACCACCTGTTGGCTAAAGCGAAACTTCTGCACATCTATTCTGCAACCATCCTTCCTCAATTTGAATTTATGTCCCCTTGTGTGTGTGTAGTCTGAGCAAGAAGAAGAATCCCTTTAGCATAGAGGATGCTAAGAGGATTCTACCCTGAGTGTAGGAACACATAGTTGGTACATTAATCTGGGATTACTGCTATCCGTATGCAAACCTCAATTGCCATTTCTCAACTGCCTAATTTTTCTAGATCTTGTTGCAGTAGCCTGCTGTCATTACTGTTATTAGCTAACCTGCCAACTGTCATATCATTTGCGACTTAGACATTAAGCATGATATATATTCATCAGTATCATTAATAAATACAGAAAACAACAATGGACTCCATCGATAATATTAGTCCACGTAGCACAGTGTCGTGTGAAGACACTGTGCTACGTGGTGTGAAGGTTGAGTGAGAGATGACAGAGTTGATAATAACTCTCTGTCTTCTCTCACTCAACCTTCCCTTTATCCTTAGCAGCAACTTACCCTTAATGCCACACTGCTCCAATTTGTACAACAGTAACAGTATTTTATGTGCAATAGTATCAAAAGCATTTCTGAATTCCAATTGCATGATATCAAAATTATTTTTTGCATCCAGTTCGTTTGTTGCAGAATCTTAGTATCCAAGCATTGATGGATACTATGATGCATCATTATGGACTGATGATGATGCTCATTTCTGGCTAAGTGGTGTGAATAGGCATAAGTGTTGAGTACAGGGAATATCACCTCTGCACTTTATCATTGACATTCCTCTGTAGTTGCCACATGTTAATTTTTGGTGTAGGCTCATATCAGACACGATAATTGGACTATTCATCTTTGAGCAGGTTCAAGCACATTGCCCCGAAATGTGTACTGTTGTGAGTGAACATTATTGTGATTTTTCAATATCCTGTGATTCCTACCCTTCAAGAGAGATGTTTTTGTTTTAACTGCTTGCATGGAACTCCACCATACATTGCTTGGTTGGTATAATATTTGCTTTGGACTGCATATGACTACATAATTTTTAGCAGTGCTTGGCCAACTGGCTCTTCACACTTTAATCTTTGTAACTTGAGATATCTAAAGGATAGGATTTATCAAAGCAGTATTCAGTCTCAGGCTGACCTAAAGGAAAGTATTATAGAGCATGTTGCCAACAATCCTTGTAAAGTATGCTTTAGAAAGCAGTTGATTATGTACTGTGTTTGGAGCACATTTTCAGTATAAATTGCTATCACATTTAGCAGTTTCTATCTATACATTAAAGTTTTCCTCCTAGTGATATTTATTCAAGCCAGTGGGAGAAGAGGGCGAGGCAATTACGTCACTACAAATACAATTAATTATTGACAACTGCCTCCATAAGATTCACCAACGTGCACGTGATTCACCGTCTAACATTTGATGTTCCATTGTAACATTTTTTGTATATTAATGTGAATATTATATATTTGTAAATACTGTAGTTTAATATTTTGTAAATATTTGTATAGTTTGTAAATATTTCAGTTAAATATTTTAGTCCTGCTCTTTTGCATGCAAAAATATTCCTCATGTATTATGGAACTTGAAGCAAAAGGCCTTTTCCTAAGTGACCAGTGTAAATAATTACATAATGTTGTTGGATGAAATCCAGTATAGTGTACACTGGCAGGTACTTCGATGAAGTACCTTCTGGTGCCAGAAAAGGAGAGGTGCCTTCCGGTGAAGGTATCTCCCTTTTCTGATTGTTTTGTATCGTTGAGGAGGGGCAGCTCAGCTTAGAAATCAGCTCAGCTCAGCATTTTAAAACATCCTGCTGTTTTAAAATGGGAAAAAGAGTTCCCGATTTAAAAAGAGCGGCAAATGTGGGGAAAAACACCCTAGTCATATCAACCTAGGAGGACAGTGGGCAGGGAAAGCAGTGGCATCTGCCAATCACTGCTTTGTTCCAGTCTGTTTGTCAAAATATGGGAGTCACAACTTGTCAATCACTGCTTTTCTACTGTTTTGCTTGCTGCCATTTGGAGGGTGTACACAGTTTTTGGAGTTTTACTGTGATATTTATTCAACCTTGAGAATGCCACGCACTACAAATGCACAGGTAAATAATTACTTAGGTCATTTCCTGATTAGATATCGAGCAGTGCGTTTCGACAGGTAAAGATTTGTCTTACTCCATACACCTTTACATTTTACTTAGAAAACCATGTGTGGGAGTGGGCGAGCAAAGCGAGGAGGGGACAAAGCCCCCTAGTTATCATTAAAATTTGTAGCTTACTCATATTATACTCTAACTTGATCAGATAAATTGTGCTGTATGGCTGTATTCAATGCCAAATGTACCATAGTGCTACTTTTTGGAACAATTTTTTTTTTTTTTTTTTTGCTTTTGTTTCTTCATTATTTATACCAGAAACTTGCATGATCTCAGTAGCATGCAACCTGTAGTCTGCAAATTCCTGAAGTTTTGGGACAAGTAATGGGGGTTTCTGAGAAGGTAGACTTTGTGCTCATTACATGTGTCATAAATGAGTTATGAAACAAAAAAGATATGGTCTTACTCGTTACTAATTCTGAGAGGAGAGTTGTTAGAGATTTTTACCCCTTTGGCATTTCTGGAAACAGGATAGAAATAATTATATATCAAATGGACTGTATATAGAAGGATGGATTTTTTAAATCTGTGTAATTTGAAACACATGGAAAAAGTTTTATGGTGTGTTAGAATATATTTTTTGTCAATCGTAATGTTTTATTGAGAATAATGAAATAAAATATTTTTTTAATTTGGAGTTTGGAAGTAAAGCTGGGAATCAAAAGTGGTCCATGGCTGAAATTGCTTTCATGACACTGGTCTGGACACCTGTTCCAAATTTAATTTCTGGGCAATTCTTGGTTTGCCACCTGCAGATGGACGTAATGTAGCCGAGTGGTCAAGTGTGAAAAATGTAGTTTGCACATGCTTTTGGTGAACTGTGATAAATGTGGTTAATGATTTTATTAATTGTCAAAATGATTAATTGTAGGCCTTTCTGACCTACTGGTTGTGCTAGAGTATAAACAGGATACTATATTCATTATGATTGATCCTCTAGACAGTGTCAGTCATGGTGAATGTAGATAATGTTAAGATGTGATTTCTGAATTTGTTCCAAGTAAAATTATTATGTCAGCATATCTTAACAGTTGTGGAGCTATGGCTATTTGAATTTTAAAAAAATCATCGGAAAAAAAGACATGTACCTGGTATGAATAAACATTTTACTAGGAATGTCTGCTTATTTTATATTTTTAATCATTGAAAAATCCATAGCCATTTTTTAAAATTGAAACATCCATATCTTGGCAGCCATTTAGAATCAAACAACCCTCTTGATATAACATTTTTTACTTCGGACGACCTCAGAAATCATATGAAATTATGCACATTCCTCACACTCTCACCCAGTATAAATTTAGCGTAGTGGCCACGTAAACTGCATTGCTAAATTTTGATCAAAGCAGGAATTAGAAGTGGAATAATTGTTCCTGTAGACTGAATTTTCTTATAAACTTGATTACAAATGATAATGCTTCCATCACTCATTATCAATTTTAACAAAGATACTCATGTGTGTATTTAACAAAGATACTCATGGCATCTGTGTGATTCCTTTTTTGTTTTAATTATAAAAAACTTTTTAGCTTTCTTACTGAACTAAAAATGTTAATCTATTAATTATAATCTGATAAACTCAAAAAATATCAAATGAAAATAACCAATATAATAAAAGTTTTTATTGTATTTTTTAGAATTTTCAATCACCAATCCCTTCAAATGTAAATTCAAATGCTCACATGGTATCTGGCAGAAGCAATGTTAATGTCAGTATTTTTATCAGCTGTTCACATTTAGCTGGTGTATATTCAAAGCTTCAGCAAGATCAGATACCCGTCACTGGCATTTTGCAGATGGCATGTGGGAATGGGAATTGCCACATGCCATCTGCATATGGCAATTCCCATTAGAGCATAATTGTGAGCAAATGTACATGGGAGGATTTGATTTTATCTACAAATAAAAAAAAAAAAAAAAACAGAAAAAAAATGGCGCTTGTCAGACACCAATGCTGTGCCATATTGATACATGAAATTAAAAATCAGCTATTCAAGCATTTATTCAGAAAAAGACAAATGCAGCAGATCACATGAAAGGTTTTCCACTGTTTCAACTGATGTTTCAAGTTGAAACATCATTTGCAAATAATGTTCAGTTTACAAAAAAGGATGTAGGCTGCTGGAACAAGTACAGAGAAGGGCAACAAGATTGGTGAGTGGAACAAAGGGTTGCTGTTACCAAGAAAGGCTTAAGTTCTGCAAATTGCAGACATTTTTGATTGTCTTCCAGGCCCTTATTTCTGTAGAATTTAATTTTTTAGTGAATGTCGCATCTTGGAATTAACAGTTTGATTTGAAGACCCACAAAAATTCCATCTTACCGTGGCCTCACTGATTTGAAGAAACTTTTCCCTCAAACAGAGAAATCCTTCTCTTTTTTGGCCATTGCTTTCACAAATATTTTTATCAACCTAGCTTTTTTTTTTTTTTTTTTTTTTTTTTATGAAAACCCCAAACATGACAGGTATTAGAACCTATAGTACTTAGTACCGTGCTTGGGTTGGAGGTTGAGAAGACGAAAGAAGGTATTTGTTGACATTAGACTTGAAGTTTTGTAGACTGTAATTTTCAGAAAATACATATGAAGGAAGGTTGTTCCAGGAAACGGCAGTTGAATGAATAAACAAGGAAGATGAACAGTTGGTTCTATGAGTTTGATGTTGGACAGTAAATGGATGTTGGCTGGTGGCAGCATGTGTTTGGACTGTTTTGAAAGAGAGAGCAGGAATTATAGAAGCCAATTCAAAAGAACAGTGCCCGTGGAAGTATCTGTAGAAAAGGCATGCAGCGGAAGCAGTGCAACAGCGAGTGCAGTATGAGACAGTGAGTGCAGAGACTCTGTTAGAGAGGAGTCATTAATTAACCTAACTGCCCTCTTTTGAATGGAATCTAGAAGCCTGAGAGAGGTTTTGGGGGCACCGCCCCAGATGTGGGAACAATATTCCATGGTAGGGCAGATTTGCGATTTGTACAGAGTGAGCAGCTGTTTGGAAGAAAAGTAATACCGAGACTGAAAGGGAAAACCCAAGTTTTTTAGATGCAGAGGAAGCAATATTTGTAATGTGCTTGTGCCAAAAGAGATTAGAAGCCAGGGTAATCCCCAAAAGAGGTATATCATTTTGCCTAGAAATCGGAGTGTCACCAAAGATAAGCATAGGAACAGAAGAATCCTTTTTGCGAGATATAAGACAAGACTGAGTTTTAGAAGGATTGAAATCAACTAAGTTGTCTTTGCCCCACTGGAGAATTACCTGGAGATGGGCATTTAAGTAGCGGATATTCGAGAAGTTGAAGCTGATTGAGCAGGGCAAGGTTTCTCAAAATGGAAAGTGGAATGCAGTGTGCTATCATCGGAAAAGCTATGGATAGAATTTCCAGTCGATGGAAGAAGGTCATTAATATGCAAGAGGGAAAGAGTGGGGGAAATAACTGAACCTTGGAGGACACCAGCATTAATGGAGAAGTTAGAAGACAGAGAGCCATCTACCATCACCCTCAGTGAGTGGTCAGAGAGAAAACTGGATAACCAATTACAAAAAACAGTTGGCAAACCATAAGATGGAAGCTTGTTTAGAAGAACTTTATGTCAAACATGATCGAAAGCCTTTGAGATGTCAAGAGCAACTGCTTGTGTTTCACCGAACTTTTCCATTTAATTTGTCCATAAATGGGTAACATAAGCTAAAATATCACCAGTGGGTCGACACTGACAGAATCAGTACTGGCGATTGTTGTTCAGACGGACAGTTTCTAGGTAGTTTGATTGATTTCTGCATTACTTTAGAAAGAGTAGAAGTAATTGTAATGGGACGATAATTGGATGGGAAGGATTTGTCACCCTTTTTAGGAACTGGCTGGATATGAGCAAATTTCCAAGTAGAAGGAAAAACACCTTTGGAATAAGGAAGTCAAAAAGGCAGCAAAGAACAAGAGTAAGTCCAGGAGCACAGGTTTTGAGAACAAGTGGAGAAATACCATCAGGAGCTGGAGCTTTCTTAGCATCAAGATTTGTCAGAATCCTTCTGACATCCTTTTGACGGAAGTCCACACGAGGCATTGAATGGAGCGTATTGGGAATGGTGGGAGGCTGAAGTGACAACAGAACCATCTGGTTTTGACAGAGGTGGAAGCAGAGATGGGCAAAAGTTGCGGTCAATAGCTTTGGCAAGAGACCAGAATGCCTCTCTACCATTAGGGCAAGAAGCAAGTTTTCTACTCTTAGCCTGTTCAAAATCTAGTTTGGACTGATTAATAACTGCTTTATAATTGTTGCGAGCTTTGGTGTAGGCAGAAAATGAAACTGAAGAATTGGAAACAAGCCAATTACAATATGCAACGTTCTTCACTTGAACAATCTTAACACATTTATTGGAAAGCGAAGGTTTAGATAAAGGACGAGATTTTAAAGTGGAGTGTGGAATAAAGGATTCCATTCTTACAAGAATAATTTCACTAAACATGATCTGAGCAAATGTTGGCATCAGAAGTTTTGAAGCAGTAATCCGACCGAGAAAAAGAAGAAAAGAAATCTCACAGTTCATCCCATTTTGCATTCATTCTTGTAATGCCAAACGATACGAGGTTGGGGATACCCATGAGGCAAAGGCTCCATTGCAGAAGAGACAATCACCAAGTTGTGATCTGAGGTGCCTAAAGGACCACTCACTTCGACCATGTACTTAGAAGGGCTATTTGTGAGAAAAAGATCAAGTATGTTGGCTGTATGGTTAGGATTTTCCGGTATTCTTGTAGGTAAATGAACAATCTCTGCAAGGTCATTAGTAATTGCAAAATCCTCAGCATCTCCACCAGTTGGGTCAGTGTGACTAGAAAACGGAAGCCAGCTGGAGTTGTGAACATTAAAATCACCAAGGAAAATTAACTCACGTTAGGAAAGTTGGACTGGAGAAAGTCAAGTTGCAAAGAGAGGAAGTCAAAGAGCTCCAATTAGTGGAGTTGGGAGAATAGTAGAGACAACAGATGAATTTGACATAATGAGGTAGAGAGATTTTAAGCCAGAGAAGATCGAAAAGAGGAAATTTCAAATTACCAGTCTCTGACAGGGAATATCGGAACAGACATATGCACAAGTACCCAGCGAATAATCTGGGCAACTGAGATGAGCAGTAGTTGAATCAATCGATAACTGTGATTCTGATAGAAAAAGTACATGGGGTTTGGCAAACTGCAAGTGGAAATGAACATCATTGAGATTAGAATTAAGACCACATATATTTGTGAAATGAACTAGGAAGAACTTGATGTGTAAAGGAGGTAAATTTTGACTTATCCGCCAAAGGAGGATGTGTTACATTCTTCTGGCCTGGTGTAGTTTCCAAACGGTCTGGCCATTTTTTTATCCTGTAGTGGTAATCTTTTGCTTTGTTGTTCCCCTTGCATAAAAAGCAGCAGTATTTAGTGTATCTACCTTGCAACCCAGTCTGTAAAGCTACCACTTTTAGGTCAACACAGATATTCGATTTGTATTCTTGATAGCATATTTTTTGCAAAAGAACCTGTAGGTTCTTGTACATTTCCTTCATGTGAAGTGCATGGCCAGTGGTATAGACGGAATATTTCCTTTATTTCCTTTATGGAATAAAAATGCTTTCAAACTGACCTTGAATGAATCATTGAAAAGCCTCCACTGCTTGGGGAAGTGCTGCACATGTAACTCTTTCATTAATTCCTGGACATTATTACAATAAACTAAAGTGCCATCCATGGAGTAATAGGTCATTATGTTACATTGCCTCTTTATATAAAAAGACACCTTGACACCCTTTTCAAGCTGATTCCATTGCTGAAGCCGTGATCCTAGTAATTGAGCCTTGATTTTGGAGAGGTCCAAATCTCTGACCAAATTGTTTTTCGATTTTATTTCTGTGTGTTGTTTAAGGAGAAAAGGGTGCAAGGTAGCCATTATAAACCAAAATCACAAATCCTTCAAAAAAATGTAGAAATTGCATAGGATATAATGTGGTTAGGGCATTGCAATGTCTGAGCTGCAAAATAATGTACTAGAAAAGTTAATTGTACAATTTTTGTAGTTTAACATTGTTTGTGGAAACATTATTTTCAACAAAAAGTAATACATTTTAGGAAAACTCAAAAGTTGTGTGAAGAAAAAATTTGTTATAGTAAAAAATTTGTTTGCCAGGTCAAGATTTCATAAATCATTAGTTAATTTTGTTTGTTATACAGAATTATTCAGTTGAAATATAACTAGGTTTGCATTACAACAAAATTTTAAATGCAATTCAGAATTTAATTAAAACTGTTACAAAATGCATTGTAAATGGTTACCTTGTTCATGTAGACATGCATTCAGTTTTGTGGGTGAGTGGGTGGGTGCATGCCTGGTGGAGCTCTGTGTAGAATATGTCCATCAAAGTAAGAAGCACAACCTGCAGGTGGTTGTGATGAATGCAGTCCTAATGTTTTGCATCACTTCATCCACAGTATATGTGTTGTCTTATTCTTGAATACAGTGCACTGATAAATGCAGTAAAAAAAAAAAAGGTAAACTGCAGGATGGAAGCTTCCTCAATTCATGCTGAGGGAAATGGGCCATAATCTGCCACGCTGGTCCAGTGTGGGTTGGCGGATTGACCGTATTTAGCAGTCAGGGGCTTGAACCCTGGTCGACTCAAAGAGTGTGTGCTATGGCACTCCTGCTCCTGACCACTCGCCTACGGAGGCCGTATAAATGCAGTACTGCACCTCAAATACTAATCCAGCTGTCAAAATAAAACTGTCTTCAAAAGTAACTCATCCAATATCTAAATACAGTGTTCTCTGTTTTCAAAATTACTTTGGTACACACCATTAATTGATGGGTGTAGCAATAAATGGAAAACACTGTGTGTGTGTCAAGGTTGGTGCCTATTTCTTATAGTTTCTTCCCATGCTCATCCTATATAACACTATATTCCAGCTTTAAACACCTGCTCATTCACCCAGCTGAGCTTTTATACCCATGGTGTAGTTCACTTGCTCCTATTATAGTGGGTAGTTCTGTTTTAATGTTATTTCAGTGTTTGTGCATATTATTTGATTTTATGAATTTTAATTGTCAGTATTTTACTAAAAAAGTGATATATGATATCTTCAACAAACACTATTTCAGAGTAACAATGGACAGTGATGAAGAAGGTGAGGGAGAAAGAGAAAGGCTTTCTCTAACAGGTTTCTTATTTGGTAACATTGATGAATCAGGACAGTTAGAAAATGATCTACTTGATCCTGTAAGTATTACATTTTAAAGATTTAATTAGAAAAATAGAAGTAAACTTGGCAGAGCTATATATCTGTTAAGGTGTTGAATTTCTGATAAGCAGTTTCATTTGTCAGCTTTACAATGCTTTTATTTGTATGGTAAGTAACTTACATATTGTTCAGAGTAAAGCCATTTATCAATAAAATTTGTTTAAGGGCATTGTCTAAGTTATTCAGACAATAAAAAATGATTGTGTGTACCCCAACTGCATATGGAAACATTAAAAGTTTATTATCTGTCGTAGAGGGAGAAATATAGTAGTAATAATATTAAGGATAATTATAAATAGGCAAAGTGGTTTAAATGCCACTTTGCCCTTTTCTTTTGGGCTAGAGTAAAGATTAAAAGGAAAGGGAGGGAATTATCTAAGCATCTAGAAGTAATGCAATAAACTATTTTTTTTTTTTTGTATTGACATACATGGAAAAACTCATTTTCCCTGTTCTTTGCTTTCTTAAGCTAGCAGCGTAATCAGCCTTTGACAGCCTAACTTTTCTGTGGTACTAATACAAATCAACTTGTTACTGTAATAGGTTTCAATACCTTTGCTTACTCTGTTACTTTTCCATGGATCTTTTTAGTATTAGTATTACTATTGGCAAATGATATAAAGTAGCAAGCTTATACAGCTTGCTATCTTATATCATTTGAGTTGACTTTTAAATAACCCCAGTTCTGTTTCCAATGCTCTGACATTATAATACAGTTCATTGATAAGTTTGTCACGTCCTTGTAGTTTCATATTCAGAAAATTCAGGTGTTCACATATATCTGTTAAAAAGGCGAGGTTCCATAACCATTTGAGATTTGACAGTGCTGAGATAGGTTTCAATTTTTCGTTCATAAATAGATCTATTTCGATCCTAAGTTCAGACAATTGCTTCAACACGTTACCATGACTCAACCGTCTTACTTCAGTGTGGTACAACAAATCACCGTATTCAGCCTGAATAGTTTCAAAAAATTTTTGAATTGCTGATGATTCAGACCAGTCTTGCAAATAAAATTTACTGTTGATATTACAGTTGACATGACTGAATCTATGCCCAAAACTTTCTGCACAAAGACTGCTGGTGAATTTTACAATGAAATTACATTGGTTTTTTAATATTTTCACTCTCAAGATATTTATGAAGTTGATCCATGAACCCAGTTTTAGAACTAACCATATTTTTAGCTCCATCCGTTGTAACCTCTGATAGCAAATCCCAATTCAGTTTGAGGCCATCAATTTCTTCTGACACACTGAAAAATATATTTTCACCTGTTGTATCTTTCAAGCTTTTTAATGCAACTAGCTCTTCAGTTACTGCAAAATTTTGATTTACACCTCGGATATAAATTAGTAATTGAACTATATGACTTGATTCTTCACTCTCATCAATTGCTATTGAAAAATGCATGAATTCACAAACTTTTTCTATGAGTTGATTTTGAACATTGGCTCCTAAATCTTCAATTCTTCTTGTTACAGTTGATTAAGATAAACTTACAGACACAAAATTCTTCACTTTCTCAGGACATAATTCTTCTGCAATTGCCAAACATTAGTTTTACAAATTCTCCATCCATAAAGGCTCTTCCTTCTTCGGTAATGATTTGGGAGGCTCGAAAACTAGGTCTAACTACAGATAAATTTTGATGAGTAAAAGTTCTAATCTTCTGTTGTTGACTTTGAAAAGTTTGTGTTAGTTCTTGGTGTTTTTTCTGCCACGAACTCTGTGAAATTTATCATGATTTGAGGCATGTTTTGTGGTGTAGTGATGTTTCACATTATATTCCTTGAACACTGACAAGGCTTCATTGCAAATAAGACATGTATAAGTATCATTGAGCAGTGCAAAAAAGTAATTAATTGGCCACCGCTCATTAAAAACGTGACACTCAGCTTCAACTTTTCTTTTTTTCGACATGATTTTTATGGGGTCACTGGAATAATAAAAAAAAAAAAATACTCCTGAATATTGAAGTAAGCACTGAACTTGTCTGAAAATTTTATGAAATATTTTAACATAAAGGTTTCATATCACTTTTGTGTCACGTGAAATTAATAATATAGTTTATTAGGCTGTTTGCCAAATAAACTACTTTATTATAATATAAAAGTTAGTTTTATGTTATAATATAAAACTACATTATTAATTATAATATAGTTTAATAAGGTGACGTTTCAGGTATCTTACAGATACCCATCATCAGACCATGCTGTGGGAGAACAGAAAGGGCTAAAAATTAGAATTTTTTAGGATATTACAGTTACAATTACCAATAATACAATTGCAGTTACCAATATTACAATTTGCAAATTACAATTCTAAAGTATTAAGTTTCGAATTGCTGTTACAACAAGAAAACAGGAAATCTAAGGTAATACAAAGAAATTAAATTTATACCTGCCGACAGCCTCCTCTTGCTGATGCTACCAGAAACTTTATGTGCATACAAGCTGCTGCTAGTTAATTTTTAGCAGAGGGATTAACTCCATTAACCAATAGGATAGTGTCATTTTATCCTGGATCTGGGGAGGGGGTCTTGTATAATAGAAGCCAGGAGTGACCTTTGCTCTCATACTCTGAACATCAGGGTTCATGTGCAGGCTGGTTCAGGATCTTACCAATACCAATTATCAGACCATGCTGTTAGTGCTAGGTTTTATCACGAATCCAGGGTTCTTGTGTAGTGGAAGCCTAGGGTGACTTTTGCTCCCATACTCTGAACATCAGGGTTGGTGTGCAAGCTGGCAAATGATTAGGAAATCCCTAATTACTGTCTCTAATGCCTATTGCTGTTTAATGACAGGGTCAAAATTAATGGATTATTTTAACAATGTTTCAAAGAATAGCTTTGTGTGGAAATAAAATTAATATCTAACAAGACTAAGCTGATGACACAGAGGTGTCACCACTATTAATCAACCAACAAATGTTAAAATAATCTGTAAAAATGTGTTTTTCATAAATTTTATTGTGATCTCGTATAAACATTAATTTTTATTATCTAATTGAAATACCTGCAGGCCCGATAAAATTCTTTCGGAGGCTGGATCCGGCCAGCGGGCCATAGTTTGGAAACCCCTGATCTAGAAGATTCCACTGCTGTAGTCTTGAGGCCAAAAGCTCTGCCTTATTCTTTGGCAGTTTGAGATCCCTGATGAGGTCATTAAGCTCACTTTCTGTGATCTTATGTGGTTTGGAAGGATAAAAGTTTTGTCAAAATGGTGGACCCCTTGACGTAGACGGCTTCTGTACTTCTTTGTGTATATCAAGTTTGAGGACCCCTGATTTAGAGCATTAAACACTTCAGTCAGAGGTTTCCTTGGTGCCTAGTTTCCAGACTGTAATTTACAGAACTGAACTCTTTCTTTTTGTGCCCCTTACTAGTCATTTCTTTTCTTTCCAACAGATTCATGTCCTTCCTAAAATTCTTCCAGATTTGGACGCAGTGATTAATGTGTGGCCGAATGTTGCCTTATACAACAGGATCATCACATCTTTCTCCCTGCTGGCAGAATTTCTGTATACAGTAGACTCTTGATTTTCCGGGATAGATGGTAAAATAAAAATCCTGGATAATCGATTTCCCGGTTAATCCAAAAATACAGTAAGTCCCCGACATACGTTCCAGGGCTTCTTACGTCAGTCGAGTTCACGTAACTTGGGAATGATTAATAAAATATTGCTTCTACATCCGTGATATGCCAAAATTACAAAAACCACATAATATCCTCAGAAGAATGAAAAAATAGTTACATATTTTTCGATTAGTTAGTTATATATATAGAAAAATAGTTGTATATTTTTAATTAGTTCAATTAAAAACTTTATGTCGGGACAGCGGTGAAATTGCTGGAGTGGCACATAAGAAAAGAAAACATTAAAGGAAAAAATTGTACAGTAAAAATTAATATGTATTTCGTAGCCTTGGTTATTATAGTTGACTTCATTGGTGCCGATCCCTTCACCGCTTCTCTTATTCTGTCTTTCTCCTTTTTTTATTGTGTTCACCGTTGACACTGACAAATTTAAATTTCTTGTGATACTTGTTCATCTTTGACCATTTTCAAACATCCTTATTTTAATTTTCTGATTTGAATCGATCGCTTTCCTTTTTTTGTTATTTTGATAGATTTACTAGTACTGCTGTTGCTTTTGTTAGTTGACACCATGATAACCATCAAAATGAAATTTTCTGTAAAGTACTTCACGGAGTTGAGGCAAAAACTCACTATTATCATCCCACGAGAGCTCATATTTTACTAAAACACATTTCTGGAGGTCACTACCATAAAACAATTTGCACACTCTGGGTTACTGGGCTTCACTGAAATCTTCAGTCATATAAAAAAAACCTAAATAAATGTAGGTTTTTTAGGTCATTCCTATTTTTAAGCTTGTTACTCCATATCTCCCTTGTGCTATTTGTACGCGCCGTGATCGTCGTTATTATTTGCTTATCATTATTATTCTGTTTTAAATTTTACAGTCCTAAAAAAGAAAAAAAAATTTGTGAAAAAAATTAACGTAAGTTCGAAGTTACATAAGTCGGGGACTTACTATATCCAAAAATGTTCAGCAACTTATGTTAAAAATATGGTAATAGATATAAAACTTACCACGCACTACTCACTTGTCCAATGCAGTGCTTCTCTTTATTTTTTTTGATGATTTTAAATCTAATAGCTTCCCTTTATTTTTTACAATGTCACGTATGGTTTGGTCACCAACATTATAATGATTCTTTAGAGATTTAACGGATGCACCGTTTTCAAACTTTTGAATAATTTCAAGTTTTTGTTTAATTGAAAGCGTAACTCGTTTGCATTTACCCATCATTTTCGCGATTTATAAACAAAAAAAAAAAAAAAAAAATTCATTATCCCTGACATAAACAACGAAATAAAATTTTTCTCTTTTTTGAGCAACGGAACAACAACAGTCAAAGCGATGCACTAAAACAAACTAAACATTTGTGTTCTCTCTCTCTTTTTTTTTTTTTTTTTTTGAGCGTCGGGTCTGAAGACAGTGGGGGTTGCCAGATAATAATCTCCCAATGATGACTTCTTATTTATGACTTGAAAAACATGTCTATACCTATTCCAGTTATTACTTGAATTTTATGATTTCTGGTTAATTTTTTTTTTAATGTGGAATCTTGAAGTGTCCTGGTTAAACTGATCCCGGTAAATCGAGAGTCTGCCGTATTATTGACAGAACTCCATGAGCTGTTTTTGCAGCCAATCTGTGCTGCACTGCTCAGAGAATTTCATTTTGGACTATGTAATTATTCGAGGTGTTTTTTGTTCTCCACCACCTTGACTGTGGTACCACCCAGTTATTGGTACCACTGTCAAGATGATGGGGGATTACTGTTATCAAAATGCAGTGCATTACATTACATTACATTTCAATTGCCACTTTTCAACCTTTCTGCTTAATTTCCTTACACTTGTTGGTACTGCAATGATGGGTCCTGTTTCCTGTTAACATTAACCAGGATGATTCCTGATTAAGTCATTAACTACACCGACTTTTGTGTCATCAACTTCTACATTAAAATTGATGATCCTTCATCAATATAGTTAATAAATATTCAAAACAGTGTGGGGCCAATCTGTTATACAGTCAGATTGTATAACTACCCCTAGGACTTTTTCATTCTCATATGTCTTGAGTTTGCTAACGCCCATGTTATTCCTCAGAATTATTGCTACTCACATAGCTACCTCAGTTGTCATTTTTCAGTGTATATGCCTAGTTTATCTACGTCTTTTTTGAGTAGCATGCTCTAATTACAGAGGTCTGTTATTAACCACCTTTGTATCATCAGCAAACTTGATTAATCATCATTTAAATTGCTTTGCTTTCGTCTATATTATTAATAAATATTGAAAAAAAAAAAAAAAACCCAGTGGGCTCAGCACTGAAAACTCTGGAGGAAACGACCAGTAACATTAGTCCAAGAAGAGCAGTGGTCATTGATCATTAATCCTCTACTGGTCACATAGAAGTGCGAAATTGTGTGAAAATTTGAGAAATCTGCAAAAAATAATTCAAATTATTAATTTTTTTTAGATGCCACCTATAATGTCAATATTTTAGGATGCAACTGCGAAAAAATCCTTCTTCTATATTAAAAATATGTTTTTAATTAATTTTTGAAAATTTAAATTCACTTTAGACCTGTCAGAGAGCGAATGCAAATTTACAAACCATGCATTTCAACCTATGCTTTGATTCAAGAGCTTGTCGCTAACAGCAGCACTTGTTGCATGAAATTCATGTGTAAACAGGTTGTTATAGTTGGATTCCAGGCAATGCATCAGTGTTAAGAAGCCAGAGAGTATTATCGATATGAGGAAAGCATGTGGCAGTAAAGCGAAATTACTATCACTCTATCTTCATGACATGTCAATCAACACATGCATATAATTAGGTTTAACTTAATTGCCAATTTTTACTGATTGTGTGATAATTAAGAGACATTTCTAGAATTTTATGTAACCAATATGAAGAAACATTTGTGCTTATCCCAGCAATACTCAGTAATACTGGGAGACATGAATGCTAGAGTAGGAAATATAAAAATCCAAAATCACGTAGGCAACTTTGGGGAACCAATCAAAAGTAGAAATGGCCAAAGATTAATTGATTTCTCAGTCTGTAATAATTTTAAAATAATGAACACAATATTTAAAAATAAAGATGCACACAAATATACATGGTCAGAAATAGGAACAAAATGTATTATCGATTATACTTTGGCAAACAGCAAAGTAGAAAAATCATACTTGACACAAGAGTTTTTAGAGGATATGAAATTGAATCAAATCACAAAAAGTGTGACTACCTTGAGATTCCCTCCATCATGGCTGAGGCATGAAAAGGAACAGCTATCTCAAGAATCTCTATATAAAGTAAGCTCTGTAAATGATCCTGAAATACAGAAGAAATAACAAGAAATTAACAAACTAGGAATTAACAAAAAAAAAAAAAAAAGGAGTAAATATAGGAGATAACTGGACCCACCTTTGCAAAATCTTGGAAGAATCAGCAGAGGAACACTAGGTGTAAAAACACGATGGCGGAGAAAAATGGGGTTGCAACAGTGGGATGATGCAGAAATCAGCACTATTATTCAGGAGGAAAGGAATGCATATAAAAAATGGATAACCACAAAAAAACTAGAAGATGAAGTGGAATATAAACAAAAAAAAAGAGCCATATAGCCAAAAGAGAAACACGAAAAGACATAGAGATCAATGGGACAATTTTGTCACCAACTTAAAAAAAGACATTAATAAGCCAAATACTAGAGTATACAAAGTAATAAGACAAATGAACAATAACCTTAAGGAAACAGTCAAAATTATCACAATACCATTAGAAGATTGGCTCAACTATTATAAAAACCTATGGACCACAGTTGATCAACCCCTGGCTAAAATATCTAACAATAATATAATAGAAGCCTTCATTAACAAAGAACTGGAAACAATGCTTAAAAATAGTAAAAACCAAAAATGTCCATGTGACGATGGAATTAATATAGAACAATTAACATTGAACTGATAAATATGACTTTTGCAGGCCACCCACCACCAGATAGCTGGCAAAATGCTCTTGTAGTGTCAATTTAAAAAAAAAAGGCAATATAAATGACTGCAATAATTATAGAGCAATCAGTCTCCTAAATTCAGGATATAAAGTACACTCAAGCCTTTTAAAACTGAAATTTAGTAAATACTACAAAAAAAAACTTTGGAGAAGAACAAAATGGGTTCAGGAGGGAAAGATCATGAACTGATGTTTACTTCACACTCAAGCTCCTGATAGAAAAAAGAAGAGAGTTTAATTTGGAAACCCTTCTCTTATTCATAGATTACAAAAAAACCTTTGACAGGGTGAACCAAACAAAACTATTTGAAATCTTAGAAGAAGACAGGGGCTCACATCTGGTGAGTATGGGCTTGGCAAACCCAGGGCCCTGAGCTGGATATCATCATTCTTCTTTTTCTTGGTGATTCCTTTCTGCTTCTGTCTCTCACTCACTTACTCAGGGTAATGTGTGAATTTTTTTTTTTTTTTTTGGCTGGTGCAGCATAAGCCTCAGGCTTCCTTGCACCATATGGTTAATAATAATAAAACAATATACCAAATCAGTTGATTGAGGCCATCTTCAATATCTATAAAAATAAGTAATAGGATAAAAATTAAAATTGAATCACAGACAAGTGAATTGGAGACAATAAATACAGGGGTGTGACAGGGATGTGGACTTTCCCTGCTTCTATTCAACATATACAGGTAACCCCCATATAACACAGTAGTTGGGTTCCTATAAAATGTTGTGTAGTGCGAAACTGTGTTATACAGGACTAAGAGCCAGTACAAAAAAGGGGGTTACATTTCAAGAGTACACCATTTCATAAAACTGATAAAAATACATCATTTCGTTAACAAAACTGACAAAAACACACCATTTCGTTAACAAAACTGACAAAAACACACCATTCTAGATTTCGTGTATCTTTTGCTCTCTTTAAAAAATCATTAATCTGGGTTTGTTTACTTTCGCGTGATAGATCTTTGGAATTTCATTGTATGGAACTAAGCATTTTTGAAGCTTCCTTTTGAACTTTGGGCTCCTTTGAGTGGAAGAATCTGAATTCAAAAAATAAGATTCTAATTGCTTGGCTAACTTAATGCCTTTCCAAATACTTTTTAGTGTAAAATTTGGAAGTTCAGAATTTATCTGCATACACACTTTTTTTTTTTTTTTTTTTTTATGAAAACCCCAAACACGAAAGGTATCAAAACCTATAGTACTTAGTACTGTGCATGGGTTGAAGGAGAAGTATGGGGAGAGGGGGATGCCGGAAACTTTGCTCTAGAGACTAAACATGGGTTTCACCACTTCAAGCCTCCAATAAGCAAAGTGGTGGTATTTCACCGGTTGATGAAAGTCATCTACCACCTGATAATATAAGTAAATAAAATTTCATCCTCTGAATTGATTTGCCTCCGATGCCATTTCCACTGAATCCACTTTGCCAACCTCTTTTTCTACCAGTAATTCTTAAAAGTTTTCAGTAAACATATTTTTTTTTTTTTTTTTTTTTTAGGAGCATTGGTGACTAAGGTGACTATGTTGCTCTGTGTGGTCAAATTGTGAGTGTTCTGAGGTCAATTTTCTATTTTTCTGGATGAAAAACTCAGTTTATGGGAGGAAAAAACCATGCTACTCTCACCTGAGACCGACTAACTCAGCCACATTGTGAAAAACACCCATAAAAATTCCTCCCGTCGATGACAGGATTCAAACTTAGTCTTTTTCACCCGGTGTGGGGAAGACGGCGAATCTGTCAACTGTGCTATCCACGATGACTTCAGTAATAATCAAAACCTTTCCCTCCTACCGACTTGGCAAGTTCTACTATTGCACTGATTCCGTTTTCTGTCAGTTCGACCATATTTCCTGAATGAACTGACTTTGGCCATACATTTTCCCAACACACATTTAATGTTGACAGTTTTACTTCTTGGAGCGATAAAGCTATGATTCCGATACAGTCCACAATTGAAAAACATTTCCATGCCTCTATCACTTCAATTTTCTATCAATTCAATTTGGAATCAATTTTTTCCAAAATCCATTGTAACGATTTTCTAATGTAATGAGTGTCAAAGGTAGATATATAATGCCGTGATCTAATTAAAGAAGTTGTACTTCTTGGAGCGATAAAGCTATGATTCCGATACAGTCCACAATTGAAAAACATTTCCATGGTAGGAACATTACTTCAACTTTTGGATGACTTAAATCTTTTGGATGGCTTTGCTCGTTATGCAAAAGTAATAAAACTTTGAAATCTAGATTTTTCCACAAGTTCAATAGTAGAGAACCTAACACGGGGATTTCCCAATAATTTTTTTTTTTTGCATAACGATTAGTCAGCCCTAAGCTGGGATTCACAAAAAAGAATGGAAATGTTGAAAAATTACATCCAATGTAATAGCAGTTTTCCCCCTCACAAAAGCTCAAAAATAGTGTTATGTAAGGTTACCCATAATTCTCTAACCGTGTGTTTGAGTGAAACTGTATTGTGTGAGGATTGCTGCACTTTATCAAGTGTGTTAGAGAGAAACCGTGTTGTACAGTATATAAATCATATTATAAGAGAATGGAAGAAAATATCTAAGACAGGCATCGAAATTAGTCACAAAGCAAGAATGGACACACTGCTTTTTGCTTATGACCAAGTTCTAATAGAAGGAAAAGAGAACCCATTGCAGAAAGCCATTTTTTCATTAAACAAAATAGCAAAATCATTTAATATGGAAATTTCAACTTCAAAGACAAAAGTGATGCCATTTAAAGGAAGAGATCCAATAAGAAGCAAGATCTGCATTGACAATAATATTATCGAACAAGTTAACACATTCAAATACCTAGGATTCCACTTGTCCTATGATAAAGAAAAAGATATTGAGCAAAAAATAAATAATTACACAGGAAAACCATAAATTATATTTCCAAATCTAATCTGGTGCACAAGAAAACAAGGACACTGATACATAACACCCTCTCCAGACCTATCCTAACCCATGGCTCTGAAGCATGGACAATGAGCAAAGGGGATAGGAGGAGGTTCACTGGTGCAGAATTGCAGGCTATACCAGACTTCATGAAAATAAATCAAGACATCCTGTCACAACTGTAGACAACTTCAGTACTGAATTTTATCAACTCATACAGAAACAGATGGATCCAGCATGTAGAGAGAATAGAGGATGGACCTATCTAAAAGAGATTCTAAACAGCTAACCCTGGAGAAGGAAAGACAGACCCCTGCAAAGATGGAGAGAGACTGTAACAGGCCACTAGGCCTAATACTGTACAGGAAGAAGAAGAAGAAGAAAGTTTTCAACAAAAAGTATCAGGAGTTTCAGTTGTTTGGATGGATGAAGCACATACTACCATCAGTTGCATGGGGCCGATTCGACCCTGTGCAACAGATATGTTGTTATTGGAGGTTTTATGGTGCAACGGCGGTTTAATGCCATTATGGTCCAACTGCAACAAACAGCCTAATCAGGTTTGTTAGACAGGGTTTTTGTCTTTGATGAGGATGCTGTTATAGAGCTGGGATTGCTCTATAACAACATCCTCATCAAGGTGATTCTGCATTACTTCTCTAATTACCAACTCCATTGTTTTCACTGGCATGGAAATCTAGCTTACAGGTCTGTAATTACTCACTTCACCTTTAGATCTTCCTTTATCAGTAGGTGAGCCCTTAGCACATTTCCACTCTATATGAACATTCCCTGAATCCAAGGATGTGCTCATAATTATAGCATTAGCATTAGTAAAAGACACATAATGCATGAAATCAAGCTTAGCATTAGCATTAGTAGAGGCATATGATGCAAGAAAGCAAGCTTATTCAGCATCAGCCAAAAAAAAAAAAAAAAAAAAACCCACTCCCATTTCACCCCTCCGTTCATTCGAAATACCTGTCCAGTTGAGCTTTAAATTTGTTTAGGCTATCAACTTCAACAACAAGTGATGGAAGTCGGTTCCACCAACCACCCGCTGGCCAAAGGCAAATTTCCGCACATCTATCCGACATCCGTCCTTCCTCAATTTGAATTTATGCCCTCTGAGGTGATTATTCTGAGCAAGGTGAAGAGTCCCATTGGCATTGAGCATGCTCAAACCATTCAAAGCCTTATACACCTCTATCAGATCACCTCGCCGGTGCCTAGTCTCCAGACTCTGTAATTTGCAAAACTTAAGCCTTTCTTCGTAAGAGCAACCCTTTGTTCCATTCACTAATCTTATTGCCCTTCTCTGTACCCGTTCCAGCAGCTCTACATCCTTCTTGAAATGAGACCTCCAGACCTGTATACAGTACTCAAGGTGTAACCTAACCATTGCCTTATACAAGGGAATAATCACCTCCTTATCCCTGCTAGAAAAATTCCTGTATATCATTGACAAGACACCATGAGCTACTCTTGCAGCTCGTCTGCACTGCTCAGAGAACTTCATATCTGCCTGCACATTACCCCCAGGTCCTTTTCATTCTCCACCACTGTCAGTGTAGTACCGCAGAGTTGATACGTTGCTCTGGGGTTACTGTTTCCCATATGTAGTACTTTACATTTGTCAATGTTAAACTTCATTTGCCACCTCTCAGCCCATCTGTTCAACCTTTCCAGATCCTGTTGCAGCAGCATAGCGTCAGTAGTGTCCTTAACGACCCTGCCAACCTTTGTATCATCTGCAAACTTGAACATTAAACTTGATATCCCATCATCAATATCATTCATAAACACCGAAAACAACAAAGGACCCAACACTGAACCTTGAGGAACTCCACTAATAACATTAGTCCATGTTGAGCAGTGTCCATTGATTACCACTCTCTGTCTTCTGCCACTCAACCATCCCCTCATCCATAGCAGCAATTTGCCTCCAATGCCACACTGCTCCAATTTGTGCAGCACTCTTCCATGTGCAACAGTATCAAAAGCCTTTCTAAGATCCAAATATATAATATCAAAGTTATTCCCTGCATCCAGTTCTTTTGTGACTACATCATAGTACCCAATCAAATTGGTCAGGCAAGACCTGCCCTTAACAAAACCATGCTGCGTCTGAGCTATAACTGAATTCTTGTCTAGATGATCCTGCAGTGCTTCTTTAACCAGTGCCTCCATTAATTTACCTGGAACAGAAGTTAAACTAACAGGTCTATAATTACTTGTGTCAGCCTTTGATCCTCCTTTGTGAATTGGGGTTACATTTGCACATCTCCAGTCTATGGGTACCTCCCCTGAGTCCAAAGAAGCTCTCATAATTATGGCTAGGGGTTTGCATACTTCCTTTGCTGCCTCCTTTAATATAACTGGATAGATCCCATCCACCCCAGGTGCCTTTTTTATGTTTATCCTCAACAATCTCTCCTCCACTTTCCTCTCAGTTATTACAAAATCATCCAGCTCACTGCCAATGTTTACTTTACCTACATCATTCTCCTTCCTGAATAACTCCTCATGCGTGAACGTGGATGCAAAATACTCGTTTAGATTGTTAGCCACCTGAGCAGGATCCTCAACTGTTGAACCATCAATATCCAGTGGACCAATCTGATTCATCCCTTTCCTTCTCGAGTTCAAATATGTAAAGAACTCTTTTCTGTTTTTCTTTGTATCCTTTGCCAAGGATTTTTCGTAGTCTGCCTTTGCCTGCCTAATCTCCTTTGTGACTTGGTTACAGACCAACTTATATCTATCATAGGCTTCCATGTCACCCATTAATTTGTATGTATCCCATGCATTTTTCTTCTCTGCCACATGTCTCATTAGTTCATCTGACAACCATTTAGGCCTAAACCTTGAACAATATTTCTTAGTTGGTATGTAAAGCCTGGTAGCCTCCAAGATTAGTTCCTTGAATGCTTCCCATTTTGAGTTTGCTGTTGGTAACATCATCAGTTGGTCCCATTGTATAGAATTTAAATACTGTCTCAGACCATCATAGTCGCCTTTACGAAAACAAAAACCCTTCCCTTTACCTTGATGGTAGTTACCTCCTTGAGTAAATCCCACTTCAACACACTGTGATCACTGCCACCTAGTGGTTCATTTATCTGCAGATTCTTAATGCATGAAGAATCACTACTGATAATCAGATCAAGAGTATTGCTCCCTCTTGTTGCCTCACGAACATGCTGATGTAGAAAACAATCATCCAATAAATCCACAAAAGCCTTGCTAGTGTGCGAGTGACCAATCCACAAATTCCAGTCAATATCTGGGAAATTAAAATCCCCCATTATAAGACTCTCTGATTTACTGGCCCACTCTATTTCCCTGTACAATATCTTATTATACTCATCAGAGTCATTAGGCCTATAGCACACTCCTACTCTCAATTTTGATTTCCCTATGCTTATGTCACACCAAACTGACTCGACACTGCCCTGTCCATCGATGTCGACTGGCTTCACTTCCTTGGTTTTTATGTTTTTTTCTTAACTAATAGCATAACCCCTCCTCCCCTCCTGTCCTGTCTATCCTTTCTATACACATTGTATTCCCCTAATTCCAGTTCCGCATTACTTATATCTGTGTGACACCACGTCTCTGATATCCCAACAATATCTGCCTTTGATGTTTTGAGCAATACCTCAAATTCATCAAATTTATTTACCAAACTCCTAGCATTGGTGTACACGCAGGTATACATGCACCTGTTTCTATTCTTAGCTACCCTAACACAACCCATGTGTTTACTTGTACCGCAATGACTACCAGCAGTCTCTGAAATATCCTGCATCTTGTTTTTCAGGCTTCTGCTCATTTCAATAGAAGCAGTGCAAGAATCATTTCCACCTCTGCCAGTGGCTACTGTTAATCTATTAGTCCTTGTATTCCCCCCAACTAGCAGTTTTCCGATCCACCTAACACTGCCTCGACAGCATCAGCAAAAATTCTTGCACCCTTTCTATTTAAGTGTATCCCATCCCTGTAGAAGCAATCTCTCCTGTTAACAAGTACAGTCCAGGCTGAAAAAAATTCTACCCCTTGAGCCTTGCACAATCCCTCCAGGGCCGAATTGATCGACAAGGCTCTCATCATATACTCCCTCCTATCGTGTCTGGGCAGAATTGCAGACACTTTCAAGTTCCACCCTAATTCACGGCTTTTTTTCAACAGTGACCTGTACTTGCTAAGTAATTCCGCCGGTCTCCTACTCTTAATATTATTAGTGCCAACGTGTACAACTATATCACCTTTTGTGCCCTTAAAAGATGATATCCGCTCTGCAACGTCATCAACCTTTGCCCCTGGCAGACATACCCTGGTCCTATTCCACCTATCCTTTTTACAAAGCATGTTCCCCGTTTCCCTGACAATAGAGTCACCAACAACTACTATTTCCTGTGGGACGAGCGCATTCTGCCTAGGGGGCTGCCTCTGTGTTGCCTGATGACCAAGTGCAAGCTCTGGCGTTGATGTGGGCAGCTGAGAGCTTGATGGGCCCCTCAATTTAGATCCTTCGAGGGCATCCACCCTGTCCTTCAAGCTCTCATAAAGGCCCATAACAACGCTGAGTTGTCGCCTGATTTCCTTGCACTCCTTACATCGTGCACACACAAAGACATCCCTCTTGGCAGTATCATGTCCCGTACCCGACTGCTCCGCAAACATCAAGCAAACAGTGCATTTTAAAAGACTGTGTATATAGCATCTTATATAGCATCATATAGCATCAGCCAAAAAAAAAAAAAAAAGAAACCCTTTCTCAATTCACCCATTCACTCGTTCCAAATGGTTGTCTAGTTCTGCCTTGAATCTATTTAAGATATCAACTTCTACAACAGAGGAAGAATCCCGTCAGCATTGAGCATGCTCAAACCATTCAAGGCTTTATACACCTCAATCAGATCAACTTGCAGGTGCCTAGTCTCCAGCCACTGTAATTTGCAAAACTTAAGACTTTCTTTGCAAGAGTAACCATTTGTTCCATTCACTAATATTGTTGCCCTTCTCTGTACTTATTCCAGCAGCTCTACACCTTTCTTAAAATGAGGTCTCTAGATCTGTATATAGTACTCAAGGTGTGGCTTGACCATTGCCTTATACGAGGGGATAATCACCTCCTTATCCCTGCTAGAAAAATTCCTGTATATCATTGACAAGACACCATGAGCTACTCTTGCAGACCATCTGCACTGCTCAGAAAACTTCATATCTGCCTGCATAATTACACCCAGGTCCTTTTCATTCTCTAACACCTTGAGTGCAGCACCACACATTTGATATGTTACTTTGAGGTTACTGCTACCCATATGTAGTACCTTACATTTGTCAGCGTTAAACTTTAGTTGCCACCTCTCAGTTCATCTCCTCAACATTTCTAGATCCTCGTGCAGTAGTGTACTGTCATTAGTGTCATTAACAACCCTGCCAATGTTTGTATCGTCTGCAAACTTAGACATTAAGTCTGATATACCTTCATCAGTATCATTAATAAATACAGAAACCAACAATGGACCCAACACTGAACCCGAGGGACTCCACTAATAACATTAGTCCACGAAGAGCAGTGTCCATTGATTACCACTCTCTGTTTTCTCCCACTCAACCATCCCTTTATCCATAGCAGCAATTTGCCTCCAATGCCACACTGCTCAAATTTGTGCAACAGTCTTCCATGTGCAACAGTATCAAAAGCCTTTCTAAGATCCAAATATATATATAATATCAAAATTATTCTTTGCATCCAGTTCCTTTGTGACTACATCATAGTATCCAATCAAATTGGTCAGAGAAGTCTTTCCCCTTAACAAACCCATGCTGTGTCTGAGCTACAACTGAAGTCTTGTCTAGATGCAGTGCTTCTTTAACCAGTGCCTCCATTAATTTCACTGGAACAGAAGTCAAACTAACAGGTCTGTAATTACAGTGAAACTTCCCTTTAACGGCCAGCTACGGGGAACGAAAATGTGTCCGTTAGAGAGGTGTCCGCTAACAAGAAGTCTGAGGGAGAAAAAAAAAAAAGAAAGAAAAATCGTTAAACGTTTAATGTAAAATTAAATTAAAATATATACAGATTTTGAACAATATTTTTGTAAATAATATACAATTACATACACAAGAGATAAAGAAAAATCGTTAAAAGTTTAATGTAAAATTAAATTAAATTAAATTATATACAGATTTTGCACAATATTTTTGTAAATAATATACATACAATTGTGCTATGCATATTATGACTTCATCTTATGAAAAATACATACAGTAATCACTTATTTTCTTCTGCACCTTCTTCCGGCTGATAATTTTGTTTTCAACATTTGTTTGGAGTGAAGAAACCATCGAAAGTCCTTCAATAAGATACTTCAGCTGCGAAAAACATTTTTAAACGATTGATTTGTATGGACGCTTCTTCTATTTTCATCTGTGGTTCGTCGTTAATATGTTCTTCAACATCATGACCTCCTTCCCTTTCTTCATCCTCATGAGGAACTTCTTGAAAAATATCGATGATAATGTCGTTGATATCTATAGCACCATCTTCTGTAGTGAGGTTCGAGTCTATATCTTTGTAGCCAGGGTCACTTGTAGCTGAAGTATCGTACATTATCAATAGATGAAGTTCTTGTTCTTCTTGGTGCTCCACATTGCTGTTCACAACTTCAATTTTTGCATTTGAGAAGCCAGACTTTACAAAACAGTTCACGACAGTTTGTTTTCTAATTGCGTTTACTGAAGAGGAAATCCATTGAATCGCATCTAGGATGCTGATTTTCTTTGCAAGGTCACTCGCACATGTTACATCGTTCATGTTTGCAATGAGATGTCTTAAAACATGTTTTCTGTAGTGAAGTTTAAAATTTTTTATTATCCCTTGATCCAAGGGCTGACACTCTGCAGATGTGTTTGGTGGCAGAAAAACGATTTGAATGTTGGACAATTCAATGTGCAGGTGAGATGCAGCATTATCCATGAAAAGAATAATTTTTCTGTTTTGACGAATCATGTTTTGGTTAAAGTGACTTATCCATTCGCTCATGATATCTCGTGTCATCTACGCTTTTTTATTTGACTTCCAATCAACATTCAAGATTCAACTTTATGCCCTTGAAACAACGAGGATTTTGTGTTTTTCCTATAACAAGAGGTTGTTCAAAGTCTCCCAGCATATTTGTACACAATAGTACAGTCAAGCGTTCCTTAGAAATTTTTCCGCCCTGGCACTTTTCATTTTTTAGACTCATTGTTTTTTCAGGAAGAACTTTAAAAAACAACCCTGTTTCGTCATAGTTGTAAATATCCTTAGCTTCAAAATCACGACATAAATCTTCCAATTTGACAGTCCACTCTGTTACAACCCCAGTATCAACAGATCCACCTTCACCACTTACGGTTTTCCAAGAAATTTTATTCTGAGTTTTGAACTTGTCTAGCCATCCCACAGAAGCTTTGAACTCATTTACTCCCATAGATTTCGCAACCTCCAAAGCCTTTTCCCTAATAATAGGCCCATTAATGGGAATTTTTTTAGCACGTTCGCGACAAAACCACTCATACGTAACATTGTCAATTTGAAGTCCAACAGTTTTCGGGAATGATTTCTGAACCTGATCATTTCCGTGTTGCCAAAATTGTTTGAGCAGTTCATTTTTTTCCTTTAGGATGTCGCTTACCTGCGTCTTCCCGATTTTGAATTTTGCAGCGAGAGTGCGAACTCTATTTTTTTGCTGATCATACGCATTAATGAGTTCGACTTTATCTTTTAAAGTTAAATGTTTACGAGAAGACATTGTGCACTTCACACGACACTGAACAAAACTGAAAACTGAAACTGAAAAGACGAAAGGCCAACCATATTCCCCCCCCCCTGCACACACCGAATTCATCAGAAGTTTTACACGTGCCTTAAAATTCTTGAAAAAGGGTTTAGAAACGCGACGTAAACCTTGATAAAATTCAGAGAATCAGAAATAGAAAATAAACACACAATTGTGGTAATACGTGGAAGAAAAGTTCCTAGAAAAAGGGCCGTAAGCTCACCCGCTGTCCGTTATGGGTTGTTGTTGTTATTTGGTTTTTAGGAGCATTAGCAACTAAGGCCATATTGCTCCGGGGATATGCGGTGGTCATTCCCTGACCTTTCCGCAAACTCCGTATTTGGTGGTGACAGGCTCGAACCCCGGTCTAATCAAGAAGCGTGTGCTACGCACTGCTGCTCCTTCCCACCTGGCTACGGAGGCGCCTCCGCTATGGGGAGATCAAATTAAGTGCTAATCTAAACGAAACAGGGCAGATTGCCTGTCAGCGTCCGTTACAGAGAATGTCCGCTAGACAGAAGCTGCAAACACGTTAAAACCAATAGAGGTGAGTTGGGGAATTTGAAAATGTCCGTTGTAGAGAAATGTCCGTTAACAAGAAGTGTCCGTTAGGAAAAGTTTCACTGTACTCGTGTCGCCATTTTATCCCCCTTTGTGTATTGGGGACATTTGCACATCTCCAGTCCATGGGTACCTCCCCTGAGTCCAAGGAAACTCTCATAATTATGGCTAAGGGTTTGCTTACTTCCTTTGCTGCCTCCTTTGATATAACTGAAGTTTAGAGGTTCCCTTACTTCCTTTGTTGCTGCTTTAAGTATAATTGTATCTCGTTTGATGTGTTCACGATACCATCAGATTCTCCACTAGAACTGCCAAATGGGATATCTTTGAGAACATTATCCAAGATGCTCTTCACCACCATTCAGCTGAGCGCTTTTGAACCATGAATAGCTACCAGAAAACTAATTTCCTGCAAGACTTACTCCATAAAGCATCACGTGCCTCGAGGAAAAAATGTACCCCACATCCAAAATCAGTTTCCTGGTGGTCAGAAGAATTAACATATCCCTGCTCCTCTCTCTCCAGTGTGCAAGGAAAGAGTTACAAAGAAAAAGAAGAACACATCCACTGCAAACAATAGCACAGTACAAGGAAAGATACAATGCAAGCCGGAGAGAATACACGAACAAAATTTATCATGCCAAACAAAGTTCCTGGCGTGCGGAGACGGAAAGCAATAAAAACCCTTGGGGTTTGGTTCACAAGCTCATAAGGAACAAAGTTGGGTCCACAGATATCATACATTCTATCCATTCTGAGGGTTCCTCGGAGACGCTTTCCTGGGAAGAGACAATGAACAAGATTCTAGATGGAATAATCTACCAAGACAGTCGTGATCATGACACTGAAGTACACAGAAACGTCATCACTGAGAATCAGGGATACTTGCCCTCAGCCACAGAAGAGGAGGTTGCATTAGCCATAAATAAAATCAAAAATGGAAAAGCTCCTGGACTGGACCTCATTGAGGGGGAGTCCATCAAGTACCTTTGATCTGTTGCACCCGATGTTCTAGTACAACTATTAAACACGTGTCTTATCGAAGGCTCCTTTCATACACTTTGGAAACATGCCAACCTCAGGCTTCTACCCAAGGATCCAAATTGTCCCACTGGTGCAACCAAAGCATACTGTCCAATTGCTCTATTGTCAATATTAGGAAAAGTATTTGAGAGGTTACTTCTCATCCGTCTTCAGTCTGTCTATGAAACCAAAGGACTCTTCTCTACACTCCAGTTTGGCTTCAAGCAGGAGTGCTCAGCTATTGATGCACTACTGAAAACCACTCAGCTGGCAGATAATTCTGATGCTCGTTACGTACTGGCAATTTTTATAGATTTTAAGGGAGCTTTTGACACTGTCTGGTGGCCAGGGATCTTGCGGCAAGCCATCATATCTGGCTGCTCCCTCAACATCTTCAAATGTCTTACAGATTATTTCTATAACAGAAAAGTTACCATGAAAACAAAATTTCATAATATCACTTGCCAACTCACCAGAGGCTGCCCACAGGGCTCTGCTCTGAGGTCAGCTGTTTGGAATATGATTCTGGATGAATGGCTCCTGCAGGACTTCCCCTACACGACACAGCTCTCATATGCGGATGACTTGGTTATCATTGTTGAGGGCCCTACTCATGCAGTTATTGAGACCAGAGCCAACACAGTCTTAATTGCCCTGTCGGTTTGGGCTAAAGAGAATAAGCTGGAAATCTATAGAGATAAAAGCAGAATTCTGCTTCTCAAAGGCTGTCTTGACATTAACAGACCACCAACCATTCGTTATAAAGGACATGCACTCAAGAATCAACGTTCATTCAAATATTTAGACGTCACCCTATTTGATTGCAGAACTTTCATCATCATCATCATCAGCCATTTTCAATCCACTGCAGGATGAAGGCCTCTCCAGCAACTTTCCATTTCCTTCTGTTTTGAGCACTGGACATCCATTTACTACCCACAAACTCATGAATTTCATCTATCCATCTCAGCCTTTGTCTTCCAGGTTTTCTTCTAGCTCCTCTTGGATACCATTCTGTTATTTTCTTAGTCCATCTGTCATCATGTCTTCGAGCTATGTGTCCTGCCCAAGACCATTTTAGTTCTTTAATTTTGATAAGAATGTCCTTTACTTGAGTTTGTTGCCTAATCCATGTGTTTCTCTTCTTATCTAACAGTCTGATTCCCAATATGATTTGTTCCATTCTTCGCTGTGTAGTTCTCAGCTTCTCTTCCATTCTTTTGGTGAGTGCCCAAGTTTCACTTCCATAAGTCATGGTGGGGAGTATACATTGGTTCATTATTTTACGTATCAGACAAACTGGGATATTGCTCTTCAGTATGTGACTATATTTCCTGAATGCTATCCATCCAGAATTTATTCTTCTCTTGACTTCCAGCCATTTATCATTATTACAGCTAATAACTTGTCCCAGATAAGTATATGACTCCACTTTTTCAATTACTGCTCCTTCAATCATTATTTCCCTTTCTGTGGCATACTTGTTCATCATTACTTTTGTTTTAGCCATATTTATCTTTAGTCCAAAATCCTTACTAGCTGTGCATAACTGATTAAGATTTTCCTCTAATTCTTTGGGATCATGGCTTATGACCACAATGTCATCTGCAAATCGTAAATGGTTTAGGTACTCTCCGTTCACATTGACTCCTTTCTGCGACCAGTCTAATCTTCTGAAAGCTTCCTCAAGGGCAGCAGTAAACAGCTTCGGAGATATTGTGTCTCCTTGTCGAACTCCTTTCTCAATTTTAAATTTCCTACTGTCTTTGTCTAGTCTAATAAAGGAGGTAGCACTCTCGTATATTTTCTTCAAAATCATAATATATGGGATATCAATGCCTTGTCTTTCCAGTGCCCGAAACATTGCCTTATGCTGTATGGAGTCAAATGCCTTTTCATAATCCACAAATGCCAGGCATAATGGTGTTTTATATTCATTTGCTTTCTCCATTAGCTGTGATATTATGTGAAGGTGATCCATAGTTGAGAATCCTGTCCTAAAGCCAGCTTGCTCTTTCGGTTGATTCTCATCAAGTATTCTTTCTAATCTGTTAGTAATGACCCTTGTGAACAACTTGTAGATGTGGGATAACAAGCTAATTGGTCTATAATTTCCAATTTCTGATTCATCTCCTTTCTTATGCAGCAAAACTATGATTGCATTATTCCACTGCTTAGGCGTCACACCTTTTCTAATGCACTTTGTGAAGGTCCTTGACTCCCAATTTCAGTGTACATTTCTTCAAGCTCTTCATCATCATGGCTTGATGTTTGTGCATAAATCATTATAATCTTTAGCTTGTATCTCTTAGAAATCTTGAGTATTAGTCTTGACACTCTTGGTGATGTACTTTTGAATTCCAAAATGTTGTTTTTAAAATCTTTATGGACCAGAAACCCAACTCCACCTTCACTCCTTTCACTGTTTCCATTGGTGTACAGCAGATTTCCACTTGATAAACTTATAAGTGATTCATTTCTTCTTCTTCTTTCAGCCAAACCGATGATATTCCAATTCACATTTTCTAATTCCTTTTCCAGCTCTAATATCCTGTCTTCACCGATGAGTGTCCTTATGTTATAACAGGCCAAGTTCAGTTTCCGTGCATGTCAGCCTGGTCGTACCCAGAGATTCTTAGCACCCTCTGCTTCCACTCTAATCCTCTCACTGCTGTAAGAGGGAGAGTGAAAGCTGCTGGGGACTGAGGGCCATTTGTTTCATTGTGCTTTCATATTGCTGGAGGGTTTGGTCTTTTCCTCTTCACGCTGACCAGGCGTCTTGAAGAGAACCACTCTACACGTTCGTTGCCACCTAAGTGACGTAACAGGGCTTACCATCGAGAAGGTGTGCATGAGTGGATTTTAGGGAGGCAGGCCAACCGGACTTCTCCTAAATCTTCTGTAATAGAGAGATATTGGATCCATCAGTGTTTTAGGCTGAGTGTCTGATAACACACAGGATACCTGTTCCCCTCTAAGCCCCATGCCACATTTCATGCCACATCTAAAGTCCATGAAAGAGAAGGCCAAAAATTATATCAATATGCTTGCTCGCTTCACCCGCAAAGACTGGGGTCTTAAGGGACCTGCACTCCACCTTCTTTATTCAGCTGTTTTTGTACCGTTCGTAACATATGCTGCTGCCGTATGGTTCCATCGTTTGTCAATCATCAGCACTAGGAACGTTATTCTTCAGATACGATGGTTGATGCTTATTAAAAATGACTCGGGCTTGTAGAATGACCTCAACATAGCACTACAAGTATTAACAGATTGTATCCCCCTTGACCTCCAAGCGGCCTTCACATCGCTTTCACATGCCATCAGAAAGAACAAAGAAACTGAATTCCTGGGGATAAAAACTATTGTCGATGAAGATCCGAAACAAGAACTCCGGCATACTTGGCAGGAACTTGTTTCCCTCTGGCAAATCCGTTGGGATGATTCCACTAAAGGCAGTACTACAAAGCTATTTCTATCTAGTGTCTCCTACCTCAACAAACAAAGACTTGGCTGGTTCTTCCCTAATTTACACACTACCTTTCTTCTGACAGGACATGGCTCATTCAAAAAGCGACTTCAGGACTTTGGGCTTGTAAACGATGCCCATTGTGTTTGTGGAGAACTGGAGGACTGGCACCACGTAATGCACTCGTGTAACATCTACCTGGACCTATGTAATCAACTGTTACTGGATATAAATTTACTCACACTCAGCCCGGAAAGCAACCTGTTAAAATCAAAAGAAGCGTTTTTATCTTTTAGCAGGTATGCCTCAGCAGTCTTCAAAAGGCGTTGGTATCATCTCTCCACGTCTGATCCCACAACATAGACATCCACACCAGACATTCCTGAAACCGCTATGATCTCTCTCTCCTCGTATATGCTCTTCTGTCATCACCAGCCACTTTCAGAACTGATTGAACACCTAACTGGACATCTTCCACGTTGGAATGACGGCACTGAACTGATATATATCAAACTCAGACACTTCCCCTTGCACCTACCCAACTTTGCAGACCTTCGTTCTGCAAGCTGTCTTCCTTTCCCTGGCCTTCAGTTGGCTCCCAGACCAGGGGTGATTCCTACTTCTCCCTTCCCACCTCTTCTTTCTGCTGGAGGATGCCTTCTTTCCTCATCCTCCTCCTTTTGCCTACTTTGACTCCACCACTTCTACTATCTTCCCCACTCTCTTCCCTTTTTTTTTGATCTCCGTCTAGAAAGCTCAGGCGACCCTGGCGGAGATCAGCCAGAGTATCAAGGAGCCCTGGCTAACCTCCCAGTGGTGGTGGTGGTGGCGGGCAACGTAGGGTTCCACTAGGGCCCCTGCGGCCAAATAGCCAGAGACACAACAACAGAACATTACGCAATACTGCATAAACCAGACAGTACACTTTTTTTCTGGCTTATGCAGTAGTTCTGCATTCCATCACAGAGTACATACGACGCAGATGTGGGAACCGCAGGTGGCACCTAACCCTAAATACTGGGCTACTATAATTGTATAGATTCCACTATTCAGCCTTATTGCCTTATAGGTGCTTTGTTTACTTTTAGGTTCAAAAATTTCTCCTCCACCTTCCTTTTGATTATCATAAAATCATTTAGCTCCTAGTTAAATGACAGTGATAATTGATTAGTGTTAAATTATTTTATAAAATCGTTAATTGTTAATCATAAAATCATTACATAAATTATAATCACAAATGATAAAATCATAATCAATTTAATGATTTAAGATTCGTCAGACAGGATTGAGAAGAATTTTTAACCCTAAAAATTCTTCACTTGTGAATACAGATGCTAAATGTTTATTCAATTCCCAGCAACTTGTAGGATTATTAAAAGTTATGCCATTCATATCCTATGAACCAGTGTGGTTAATCCCTTTCTTTTTAGTGTTTACATTAGCAAAGAATTCTTTGCTACTTTTCTTTGAAATTTAGCCAGTCTTCTCATAATCTGTTTTAGAATGCATTTTGTCCTTTGGTAATTTGATTACACTCTAGTTTATATTTACTCTAGGTTTCTCTCTCCAGCATTTCAGATTCATCAAATTTATTTACTATGCTCCTAGCATAGTGCATAAGCAGGTATACAAGATGTATCTGAAAAATTTTGGGACTGATTTTTTTTAAATGATACTACTAGTGCCATACATTGGCCACTGTTGAAACTATTTACTATCAAGTCTGAACTGACTCTGTGCCAAGTTTTATCAGTGTGCCCAAAGGCGTTCTGCTAGAAAGTTGTGTTTAAGTTGGTGCAGTAAAATCATGTCGTCATGGATTCAATGGCCAAGCGAAGAGTGGTGATAAAATTGTTTTCAATCTGTAAAAAGTGCAACTGAAACAGTTGCAATGGTGAGTGCAGCTTATTGACATGAAGCACTATCAGATCCATGAAGCATTATCATATGGGCAGTTCTGTGAAGGGTAGGAAAATGTTGAGGATGATGCATGGAGTGGTTGTCCATCCCAGTCTCATACAGACGGTGTCTCCGTAGCCAGGTGGGCAGGAGCGGCAGTGCGTAGCACACGCTTCTTGATTAAACCGGGGTTCGAGCTCGTGACCACCAAATACGGAGGATGCGGAAAGGTCAGGGAATGACCATCGCATATCCCCGGAGCATTATGGCCTTAGTTGCTAATGCTCCTAAAATAACAACATAACAATAACAATCTCATACGGACTTGACCATCGAAAAGGTTTGCCAGATTGTTGCCTGTCCCTCCGAATGATCAGTCAGCTTCACATCAGCCAGGATAGTGTATAGTGTGTTTAAGGTCTAACAGCACCAGGTGTTCTCCCATCTCTGCATAGTTTACATTGTCGTGTGATACAGTGTACTGTACAGGCCAGAGATTTAAAAGTGTATGGATATTGTGGTGTGTAGTGTCGTGTACCTTTGTTCTTCTGGCCATTTAGCCACTGGACCCTGGTGGGACCCAACGTTGCCCACACTAAGCCACGTGGAGGCAGACTAGGTACACCAGTAATTTGTTTCACTCTGGCAGGCCCTGCCACCTAATTTCCTGAGATACCTAATTTCCTGAGATTTCAGTGGCTAAGGCCTTAAAAAAAAAATTGGGGAGATAATGCTAGAATTGGAAAAGCCTGGTGAACACGGTTTAATTTTGTCAAATTTAAATTTGGACGTGTGGGACGTGCGCTAGTATACAGACAGAGTAGGGGAGAGAGACTGAAGGCTGGGGGGAAAGTCAGAAGTATGGAGACGAAAGAGAAGACGACTCCAATGATTTCCAGTGGGGAATGCCCATGTCCCACCAGGAGAATGTGTGGGGTGGTGGGGAAGGAAGGAGACAGCAGATCATCCCACCAGGATAACGAAAGAAAGTGGGTGAGGCTAGGTATTCTACCCAGATTGCCAACTGATGAGGTGACAGCTTAGCTGCATTCAAAGTCCAACTGACAAAGTGGCAGCATAGCTGTGATCTGATTCTAGAGTCCATTTTGGTGTTTGTCTTGTCTTATCGTGATAAGAGGAAGATGAGACATCAGTTTTGGCTTTAACCAGCACAGTTAGTTAATGCAGTTTTGGTCCTGATGGGAGAGTGTCTAGTTTAGTGTTTGTTGCATCAGATATTTGTTGAGGAAGCGAAGAGTCTGTTCACTTTTGTGATCAGATTTTTTATTATTATTATTTTTTTCTATAACAGGATAGTGGTTGTTTCTTATTCAGTTTTGCCAGTGTTGCTGTTCAGGCTGAGGTTCAGTGCAGGGTTCATAGTGATGAGGTTGTTCTGGTCATGCTAAGTGGTTGCCAAGTTTCTTGGTTGCATTAGGGTGCTGTGCCTTGTGAACAGGTCTTGGGCAAACTTTGTGAATGGTTTGTGGTTCTGTTTGTCATCAAGTAGGCAGTGTTCCTGGGATTGTACTGGAGCTGGGTGATGAGAAGGGCTTGGAGATCTTCGTACAGATGGCAGCCAAACATCAAGTGGTCCAAGGTTTCTTGGGAGCCACATGCACATAGGGGGTTGTTTTCAATGCCTAGCATGGTGAGTTTTCTGCGGATGGTGCCATGTCCAGTTAGAAGATAGGTAGTTTGTAGTCCTGGTGAAAACCAGGACGGGGACTTGGGAAATACTTTGTCAGTGCCCGGTATAAGTTTTCGAGTTATTTCTCCTTTGGTGGAGGTTGTCCACCTTTCCTTCCAAATTTGTTGTAGGTAGGTAAAAAATCTTCTTTTCTCGCTGGGTCTGTTGCTTAATGGATCTGTTGTACGATCAATTTAGGTACCAGGTTTGTCCATACTGAGTTGGTAGAGCATTCCAGCACATGTGACCTCCAGGTCAAGGGGTAGCATCCCTGCCAGTACCTGCAGTGTGTGCATGCTAACCGTGTTACATGTCTTGTTCATGTTAAGAAGAATTGGCCTGTGAATGGACTCCAATTTTCTCTTATTGACTACGGTGGAGGCCTTGTGAAACCATCCCAGGGGCATAAGTGATTGCAGGAATGAATATGGCTTTATAAAAGAGAGCCAGCGTACATTTTTTGAACCCCCAGTCTCGGCAGGTGGCTGGGGGACTAGACTCAGCCGAGACTGGGGGACTGGAGGGAGGCAACTATACTCTTGATTGTTGATTATCAATTGTCTGATTCTGATTATCAGTAGTAATTCTTAATGCATTAAAAATCTGCAGATAAAGGAACCACTAGGTGGCAGTGATTGCAGTGTACTGAAGTGGGATTTACTCAAAGAGGTAACTACCATCAGGGGTAAAGGGATGGATTTTTGCTTTCATAAAGGTGACTACAGTGGTCTGAGACAGTATTTAAATTCTATACGGTAGGACCAACTGATGATGTTAACAACAAATTCAAAATGGGAAGCATTCAAAGAATTAATCTGGGAAGCTACTAGGCTTTTCATACCAACTAAGAAATATTGTTTAAGATTTAGGCCTAAATGGATGTCAGATGGCTTAAAGAGACATGTGGCAGAGAATAAAAATGCATTGGATACATATAAATTAACAAGCGACATGGAAGTCTATGATAGATATAAGCTGGTCTGTAACCAAGTCACAAAGGAGGTTAGGCAGGCAAAGGCAGATTACGAGAAATCTTTGGCAAAGGATGCAAAGAAAAACAGTAAAGAGTTCTTTACTTATGTAAACTCTAGAATAGGGGTCACCAAACTACAGCCCGCGGCCCAGATCCAGCCACGTAGTCTGTTCATCCGCCCCGCCCTACAAATGATCAAATTTTCTAAAATATATTGGTACATAAATATATTGTTATTTACCAATATATATATATGTTTATTTACCAATAAATATATTGGTGAATAAATATAATGTATTGGTAAATAAATATATTCGTTGTCTTCATTTTTGTTGTATTTACTGAATTGTACATATTGAACAAAATGATTATACAGCCCACGCTTGTCAATCTCTCGGTTATCTGGCCCATCGTGAAAAAGGTTTGGTGACCTCTGCTCTAGAAGGAAGGGAATGAATCAGATTGGTCCACTTAATATTGATGGTTCAACCGTTGATGATCCTGCTCAGGTAGCTAACAAACTAAATGAATATTTTGCATCTACATTCACACATGAGGAGTTATTCAGGGAGGGGATTGCCAGAGGTGTATTAAACTCTGGCAGAAAGCTAGATAATCTTGTAATAATTGAGAGTAAAATTAGTAATAATTGAAGATAAACATAAGAAAGGTATCTGAGGTAGATGGAATCTATCCAGTTATATTGAAGGAGGCAGCAAAGGAAGTAAGCAAACCCTTAGCCATAATTATGAGAGCTTCCTTGGACTCAGGGGAGGTACCCATGGACTGGAGGTGTGCAATTGTGACCCCAATCCACAAAGGAGGAGCAAAGGGAGAAACATGTAATTACAGACCTCTAAGTTTAACTTCTGTTCCAGGGAAATTAATGGAGGCACTGGTTAAAGAAACATTGCAGGATCATCTAGACAAGACTTCAGTTATAGCTCAGACACAGCATGGGTTTGTTAAGGGGAAGTCTTCTCTGACCAATTTGATTGGATACTATAATGTAGTCACAAAGGAACTGGATGCAAAGAATAATTTTGATATCATATATTTGGATCTTAGAAAGGCTTTTGATACTGTTGCACATGGAAGACTGCTGCACAAATTGGAGAAGTGTGGCATTGGAGGCAAATTGCTGCTATGGATAAAGTGATGGTTGAGTGGGAGAAGACAGAGAGTGTTAATCAATGTCCTGCTCTTCATGGACTAATGTTATTAGTGGAGTCCCCCAGGGTTCAGTGTTGGGTCCATTGTTGGTTTCTGTATTTATTATTGATAATGGTATATCAGGCTTAATGTCCAAGTTTGCAGACGATACAAACATTGGCAGGGTTGTTAATGACACTAATGACAATATGCTGCTGCAACAGGATCAAAAAAAATTTGAGCAGATGGGCTGAGAAGTGAAGTTTAACATTGACAAATGTAAAGTACTGCATATAGGAAGCAGTAACCCCAGAGTAGCATATCAATTGTGTGGTACTACACTTACAGTGGTAGAGAGTGAAAAGGACCTGGGGGTAATTTTGCAGGCAGATATGAAGTTTTCTGAGCAGTGCAGATGGTCTGTAATAGCTCATGGTGTCTTGTCAATGATATACAGGAATTTTTCTAGCAGGGATAAGGAGGTGATTATCCCCTCGTATAAGGCAATGGTCAAGCCACACCTTGAGTGCTATATACAGATCTGGAGACCTCATTTTAAGAAAGGTGTAGAGCTGCTGGAATAAGTACAGAGAAGGGCAACAAGATTAGTGAATGGAACAAATGGTTACTCTTGCAAAGAAAGTCTTAAGTTTTGCAAATTACAGTGGCTGGAGACTAGGCACCTGCAAGTTGATCTGATTGAGGTGTATAAAGCCTTGAATGGTTTGAGCATGCTCAATGCTGACGGGATTCTTCCTCTGTTGTAGAAGTTGATATCTTAAATAGATTCAAGGCAGAACTAGACAACCATTTGGAATGAGTGAATGGGTGAATTGAGAAAGGGTTTCTTTTTTTTTTTTTTTGGCTGATGCTGTTTTCTGAGCAATGCAGATAGGCTGCCAGGGCAGGTCATGGGGTTTTTGTCAATGATATATAAGAATTTTGCTAGCAGGGAAAAGGAGGTGATTATCCCCTTGTATAAGGCAATGGTAAGGTCACACATTGAGTACTGTATACAGGTTTGGAGGCCTCATTTTAAGAAGGATGTAGAGCTTGTGGAACGAGTACAGAGAAGGGCAACAAGATTAGTGAATGGAACAAAGGGTTGCTCTTACGAAGAAAGGCTTAAGTTTTGCAAATTACAGTGTCTGGCGACTAGGCACTGCGAGGTGATCTGATTGAGTGTATAAAGCCCTGAATGGTTTGAGCATATTCATTGCTGCTGGGATTCTTTCTCTTCAGAATAATTGCCTGAGAGGGCATAAATTCAAATTGAGGAAAGACAGTTGTAGGATAGATGTGTGGAAGTTTGCCTTTAGCCAACGAGTGGTTGATTGTTGGAACAAACTTCCATCTGTTTTTGTAGAAGTTGATCACTTAAACAGATTCAAGGCAGAACTAGACAAATATTTGGAACAAGTAGATGAGGTAAATGAGAAGGGTGTGTGTGTGTTTTTTTTTTTTTTTGGCTGATGTTATATAAGCTTTCTTTCTTGCTTCATGTGCCCTTGCTAATGCTAATAAAATGATATATCTAGGATTCAAGTTCAAAATTTTTTTTTAAGGCCATTGTGTTACCAATTCATATTGGCCCATTATCATTGCCCTGGCTACATGTCATGAATGCTAATATTTTCATGTTTTAGAAATTAATCAAAAAAGTTGCTAAACCTTCTCCCATTGTATCTAAAATTGAACAAAACCCTAAAATATGTTCTCTGATTTTTTTTTTTTTTTTTTGTTTTGTGATTTAAGTGTACAAATCATTCAACTATAGTTGCTTGTTCTTCATGACTTAAATTGGGAGTACAGTCTAACATAATTGTGTAATATTTGCTAGATTTTAATGTATCTATAATTTATTTTTTTTTTTTTGCCAGTTGCAGAAATTATTTTGTTCTGTATTTTATTGCCTAAATAATGTGGCATATAATTATCATTATTCTGAAATGGTTTACATGTTCATAGTAATAGAGGCATGTGATGCAAGAAAGCAAGCGTACCAGCTTATGTAGCATCAGCCAAAAAAAAAAAAAAATCACACAACCTCTAAAAGTTTGTCCAGTTTCTTCTTGAATTTATTTAAGCTATCAACTTCCACAACGACAGATGAAATTTTGTTCCAGCAGTTAACTACCTGCAAATTTCCGCGCATCTGTGGCGCCTCCGTTGCCAGGTGGGAAGGAGCAGCAGTGTGTAGCACACACTTCTTGATTAGACCGGGGTTCGAGTCCGTGACCACCAAATACGGAGGATGCGGAAAGGTCAGGGAATGACCACCTCATATTCCCGGAGCAATATGGCCTTAGTTGCTAATGCTCCTAAAAACCAAACAACAAACAAACAAACAAACCGCACATCTATTCTACAGCTGTCTTTCCTCAATTTGAATTTATGCCCCCTTAGGTTCGTAATCTGAGCTAGTGGAAGAATCCCATCACAGTTCAACATGCTGAACCCATTCAAGGCCTTATACACCTCAGTCAGATCACAGCACAGGTGCCTAGTCTCCAGCCACTGCAATTTGCAGAACTTAAGCCTCTCTTGGTAAGAGGATCCCTTCATTCCCCTCACCAATCTTCTTGCTCTTCTCTACATGCTCAAGCAAATCTACATCCTTCCTAAAATGAGGCCTCCAGACCTGCACACAGTACTCAAGGCGTGGCCTGATCATTGCCTTATACAGAGGGATAATCACCTCCTTTTCCCTGCTAGCAAAATTCCTGTATATCATTGACAAAACCCCATGACCTGCTCTTGCAGCCTGTTTGCGTTGTTCAGAAAACTTCATATCTGACTGCACAATTACTCCCGGTCTTTTTCATTTTCTACCACCCTAAGTGTAGTACAACACAGTTGGTACATTCCTCTGAGGTTACTGCTACCCATATGCAGTACTTTGCATTTGTCAATGTACTGCATGGTATTATTGAATTAGGCAATTGTTTGTATCAATTTTAAAAAAATTCTGTTACTGTCTTGGTACAATTTATTATTATGACCTCTCAGTGCTAAATTTTTCCCTGCCAATATTGAATTGCATAAATAACATTTTCAATTACTGATTTACACCTCTTTTTTTAATTTTATCAAATATTCATTCACCACCTCACCCATTTTACTACTTTTTATTTATGTCAACCCATGATTTAAAATGTGCACTCCTTTTTTCTTGTCTTTCTGTATTTATTGATAAATGTTTCCAATCATCGTTAACCGTTATCATCATTAAAAGTGTTAATATTATTATTGAAAATTTTACAACAAAAACAATGTACAGAACTTTTTGACTTTGAATATACTAACCAACTCCTTTTATACAAACAACTTTTTATCAAAAAAAAAAAAAAAGTATTTTTTCACAAGTCCATTATGTTGTTTATGGATTTGGATATTGTTGAGGATGATCACATTAGCAAGTGTTTTGGGACAATAGGTTGGCATATATTAAGTTTAGCGTTTTCTTGATTTGATACAGTTATAAATTGTTGTTTGTTGGAATTTTTACTTGAGATCAAAAGTTATATTTAATTATACTTAGGTCTGAGAATTTTTTGATTTAAATTAATGTATGAGTGATTGTCGTCTCATAATTCCTAATTCTAGTAAAGCTAGTTTAATGGTCTGAATTTTAATGTCATAGTGTAGGGTGTTTGATGAAGTAACTATTAATGTTTCGTATATTTAATTTTTGTAATACTTTTAAATTTAATCACAAATAGTTCTTACCTGTAAATATGGTTAGGTTAATACTGGGGCTACTAAAAATACCATGATACAGAACATCATGACTCAGACCAGGATCAGGGCTTTATTGTTTGTATAGTGCTGTGTGTATTCAAAGGTAAATCTTGCACTTAGTTTATTGCAAATAATAATAGTACAACTGATGCGTCTTATCTGTGCACTAGATGTAAAGGTGTGACAATATGAAATGAATGCTTGCTGCATTAATAGGTTAGGTTGCTGAGAAAGGATGATTGATGCTGTGGCACAAAGTAAAGCTGCAAACAAGGAAGCCTTCTCAAGTGTGCCTAGTGATATACTAGAATATGGTTGGCCAGCCTTTTCCTGCAGTCTGCCACGTACATTGAAAATGCAGGCCACCTAGGGCAGCCCAGAAGTTACTGGAATCAACCCCCTCCATTACTGATGAGCACCTGGTGTCATCAAATGTTTTTGATAAATATGTGAAGGAATCTTATATTTGAAGGAGTTAAATATGAATCTTAAATATGTGAAGGAATTGTAATCACTTGTAATCTGATCACTTGAAATAAAAAAATAAAAACAATTTTAAGTTTATAAAATAAATTTAATAGTAAAATTTTCATTTCAGGCAATCAGTGTCCTGAGAAACTCTCACTAGCATCTCTACTCACTTGCACTAAATTAAAACTGGAAGGCAATATAAATATAAGCAAGTAAATAAAGTTCCTGTTATGTTGAAACTTCATAATTTCTGGTAAAAAGTACTTATCAAACTTTTTGATGCTGATGCATGTGCTAAAAATAATTGGACACCCTACCCATTTTGTTTTTTTTATCTTTAAACTGATGGTAAATGCAACAATATGCAACTTCCTTTGTTTTGGGCCAAACATAAAAAAAAGTGTTAGAGAGAGAGGAAGATGTTCATTACCAGGCAGAAGTTTAACCAAGGCTATTTGAAATCAGCTGTCAAATATCAAGGAGAAAGAATGTGTCCAGAGCCTAACTGCCAAGTATGAATGGGTAAGTTTTTGCATATGATCACATGATAGCAGTGAATGCAATAAGCATCTCTGTGTGTAACTTGAATGGCTAAGTTTAAGTGCCTTGTTATGGGAAGTTTCAATCTGTCACTCATTGATTGGGAATCATGGATAATTTGACCCATGGGATAAATTTTTTTAATGTTTGATTGATGACTTATCTGTATAAACATGTCAGGGAGATACATTCCATTCAATTTATTGACCACTATCTAGACTGAAGTCTGTCCATAGATATTTCATAAATTTTATTAGGCAACAGGAGAAGTTATTAGAACTCATTTTGGCTTTACTATAATAATTCATATATATTTTTATATTGATTATTCTTAGGAATCAAAACGTCATTTGCATCAGTTAAGCCAGCTGGGAATAGGATCACTTTTGAAAGAAATAACAGATGATGCAGAAGGATCAACTCAAGAATCACAAGGTGAACTTAGTGAAGGTCAAGATACACAGAGCTCTCAAAGTGATGATGGTGGTAAGTTAGTTGCTGTTTTTAAAATATGAGCAGCATATAAGTAACATTTTTTATTAGTTTTCTGTCTTCTGGATTTCATTGCTTAAGACAGCATTTCCCAAACTGGGGTCTATGAAAGGACCCTCTGGAATGGTCAAATTATTCATTCTATGTATAGCAAATTGATGATAAATAAAGTTATTATTATATATTTATATAAAAATAAAGTTGAGTTGTTTTAAATATAAAACTGAATTTTCTTTTCAGAAAACCCAGTGTTCATACATATATACACATACAGAGAGAAAAAAAATAAAAAAATATATATATACATACTGGTGTTCAAAGAAAGTGCATCACCTAGGAATTTCACATTTCTAACCCCTTTTTGCGATGGTATGATACATTAAAGACTAGCATCAATTTTTAAATCAATTTGTAAATCCTAAGTAATATTTGACAGGTGCTCTCAAAATATTCCAAAATTAGCATTTGCAACCTTTATACAACAGTTTTGGTAAGCACGACAATTATGGCTGAAATATTATCAAAAGCCCTTAATTTGCTTCAGTTTATCATTTTAAATGGAAAACAAAATGAAAAGTTCACCAGGTGCAAACTAATATTTAGTTGAACCGCCTCTGGCCCTGATGACAGCAGCACACCATTGAGGTACTGACAAGATTAATTTCTGAAGATAATCAACTGATAGTTCGTGGTTTTCCAAACACGAATTATGGCTTTCTGAAGTTCACGAAGGGTCTCTGGTTTCTTTCTGGCGACTGCAGATTCCACACGATGCCAACAGTTCTCTATAGGATTGAGGTCCAGGCTCTTTCCTAGCAAGCTGAGAGTTGTAATGGACCATTCTTCCAACCATTTTTTCACCTGTAACAAATGTAAACACATTATTGTCAAACCTCTAATGCAGAAATGAAGCTAAAGTAACTACAGAAGTGCCTACTTACACTTTTTGCCCGATGACAAGGAGCAGAGTCATCCTGAAAGATGCAGTTACTTGGCAGGTTGAAATGGTCTCTAATGGTTGGCAACAATTTGCCTTCTAATATAGCCAGGTATCCATTGGCATTTACAGAACCTTTTATAAACTGTAGGTGACCTACTCTGCAATACGAAATGCACCCCCATATCATTTGGCTGGTAGGAAATTTCACTGAAGACACCATACAGTCTGGATGGTATTCTTCACCACATCTACGATGAATCGTTTGTCTTCCATCAGAGCCATGCAGGTTGAATTTCTTATCATCCGAGAAAATAACTGACTTCCACTGCTCAGGGATCCATTTGACATGCACCTTACACCAAATTAGTTGGGCCTTTTTCATTTTTTGTGTGAGGAGGGGCTTCTTCTTAGGACGATGGACTAAAAGTCCATTTTTGAAGGGGTGTCTTCTGACTGTTACTGCACTTGCTACCACTCCTGTATGTTCTTCCCATTTTCTTTTCAGCTCAGACAAAGAACTTTACTGTTTTTAAGGCACAGGTGCTTCAAAACACAGTCCTGTTTTGGTATAGAGACTCGTTTGCATCCGGTTCCTTTTTTTCCTATCAGAAGGACCAGTATTCTTGAGTTTGGAAAGAAATCTACTCGCTGTCGACTGATTACAAGACACTCTGTAAGCAATATGATGGGAAGAACATCCTTCCTCACGTAAAGCAACAATAGCATCTTTCTTCGTGCCGTAAACTGCATGTAACTTGTCATCCTGACACAAGCGAGGAATGAATGCAACTCTTGCAGCAAGTGCTTATATAGCTGAAAGTAACAGCTGATGCAGTATTACGTAATCTACGTGTGTCAGTCTTATCTGATACAATCTGTAAGAAATATTGCCATATACATACGTTATTCAGACGGATGACAATTACAATTTTAAGAGGTGATGCACTTTCTTTGAACACCTGTGTGTGTGTGTGTGTGTGTGTGTGTGTGTGTGTGTGTGTGTGTGTGTGTGTGTGTGTGTGTGTGTGTGTGTGTGTGTGTGTGTATTTTTTTTAAAGGTTATTTTAATGCACTATCTACAAATTACGTCTGCATAGTTACAGATTGCCTTAACTCTTTGTGAATGTACTGCCATCTATAAATTAAGTTTGTAATAGTAGCAATTTTTATATTTACAATAATTTGAAGAATTGACATAGGAAGATTCAACCTTTCCACATTATTTGAGATGATGTCACTGAAATTGAAGGATATCTCTGGAAATGAGATCCAGAAGTTGAAACTGAACAAAACAATACGTATGTAAATGTAGGGGGATATTACTGAATTGAAAAAAAAAATAATAATAATAAATAAATAATAATAATGATGATGATGAGATATTTATTTATTTTTTTAAAGTCAAAGAGAAAAAAAAATATTTGAAAAGCACTTTGACACAGTTTCTTGCTTTTTACAAAACTTCTAAATCATCATAATCCAGGTAGTTCATATACCATCCATTGCCCAACTAAAGATCAAGAATATTCTTGTCCTCAGTGCTTTCCCTTATATATAATAATACAAGTAATGGTTACTTGATTTCAAAATTTTTTTTTCCCAAGATTAAATCCTGGCTCACTTGCTTCATTCGGTAAGGGACAAATTGAAACAACCCACATTCACACTTTTTTATCCATTCTATCTGCATATAGAAGCTCACATCTTGCTCTCCACATTCTGGTCTGTGACATATCTCCACTTATTTTCCCTTTGCTTCCAGCTGTCTGACACCACACATTCTATGCTGTCATGTGCAAGTTTTGAATCTGAAATGCTTTTGTTATAATCAAGCTGCTTTTGATAAGACGCATGCACCACCATTCCCTACCTCCCTTATATTGCCTGTTTTTCTTAAGTACATTATAGTGCCATGGTAAAACTCATTACCCCTATTTCTGGTCAGCACCCACATTTAGCCTTGTTATGTCGGCATTAGTTAGCTAACATGTGGATTCAGACTTGCTCGCTTTATTGACAACCCCTATTTCTGATCAGCACCCACATTTAGCCCTGTTATGTCAGCATTAGTTAGCTAACATGTGGGTTCAGACTTGCTTGCTTTATTGACAACTTTCGTGACTTTACTGTAGACACAGTTTAGTCGGTGTGTGTTCTTGTGTTGTTTACTCTCCTGACATATCCTTTAAAGTTGTATAAGCTCATTGCCCTACCATTAATTTTCTATTCATTTTAAACATCACTGCTTTTTGCACATCTTTCCGGTATAAGAAGGCTCTTTAGTTTTTGAAGCCTCATACAAGAACTTTCGAGATGTGTGCATTACTTTGCCTGTATCTTCAGATAATCACTTATACTTATTTGAACAGATAATGTAATATATTTATATTTTACACTTCCCCCAGCAGGTTCTTTGTCCTTTCTTCAGTGGCAATGGCAAAGACCCTTGCACTAACTTTATTCAAATGTATTCCATATCTACTAAATAGATTCCTTCTGCTTAATGAAGGGTAAGCCATATTGATAGAGAACTTCCCCTTAAAGCCTTGCTAAGTCTTTCATACTTATACTTAAATCTTGAATTAATCCTCAGATATTCAGCATTTAGTCCTTATTGTGCCTTGGCAGAATTATAGGCCATAATACATTTAGACTTAATTTGTAATTTTTTAAGAATAGTCCTATATTTATCCAATTTGTGTATAGTTAATATCATTATTTCCATATGAATAATAATTCTCACACCCCTCTTAGAAATTGATGCCCTGCTGGCAACATCATTGATTTTAGCTCATGGCTAACATTATCCTGGTTCTAGTTCACTTATCCTTATTACAAATAATGTTACATGTTCCCCTGAGAATGGTTCTTCAGTAAAGTCTGTGTTGTTTTGAACCATAACAGTTTGCATTTTATCATTCCACCACAAGACCTGATTAGTGAGTGCATCATCTCCCAGTTTGGCTCACTAGATACTTGATTCCTTGATGATTCCACAGTTTCATTTGTCTATGGATCATCCATGAATTTATTCAGTTTCTTGTAGCAGTGTGCACTAAGTTTTAGACTAGTTTGCCCCATGCATCTGGCACACAGAAAACAGTGTCATCAGTTGAACTAGGATTATCTATAAGATTGACTCCTGAATATATATCACAGTCTGTATAAGTGGTGAATTCATACAAGAACTTATGAACTCATGATAGCCATTTCTATTAGTCATTTGCATTGGAAAAGCCAGTTTTCATCAGTTATTTTTTAAATATGGCAACGATTTTTCTGTGAAGGAATTTTTATATTGATTAATGTTTTCTGTATGCTTTACTGTTAGTTATATTAATAACAGATGTTTAAAAAAGTCTTAACTATTTAAATTTTTTTTTTCAGAATGGAACAATAAATCTCCTACTGCAGTGGATTATTCTGATATCAGTGAATTAGCTGAAGAGTCAGAAGAACAAATTGTATTGAAGTCAGCACTTGCCACAATGAGAGCAGCTTCTACAGGTACATTAAAATTGTTTTGTTATATTTTTTATTATAAAATTGGCTGTATTCATGAGTTATAAATGGACTCATTTTTTTTATTATCGATGTAACCTTTTATGATTCAAAAATGCTCAAAGTTTGAGTGCTTGCAATAGTGTGATTTTAGTTTTTTTTTTTGGAATTGCAAGTTGAAAACTTGTTCCAGGACTAAGGCCAAATCTTTGTTCAAACCAAGATTTAACTGATCTTTTTGTTTTGGTGTGTGATATGCATACATGGTGTGATCAGAAAGTTTGGGGACTAACTTTGAAATTGTGGTAGTAGAGAGATGCAACTTGTAACACTTTCAGTGACATCTAGACATAGTAATGCAAGAATTACCCATTTATTTTCAGGTCAGCATGAATTAGTAGCAAATTAAATAGGTGTTTTATGTATTACTTCAGATTTTAAAATGAGTGATTATTAATAGTTCCTTGGTGCCGCTTAATTTTTGTTTTCTAGTTCCTTTTTGTATGATATTAGAATAAATCTTGAGCAGTAATTTTATGTCCTTTGTTTGAATAAAAGAATTTTGTCTTAATTTTATTTTCACTTAACAAGTGTAAGCAAAATGTACAATCAAAGAGGATAAATAAAAAAATAAATTAAAAAATAAACAAATAAAAATTTATTTGTATATTTTATTTAACTAACAATTCTGTACTAACAATTCACAATGTCATTGTTGACAACTAGTAACACTTAGCATTAGCAAAGGCACATGATGCAAGAAAGCAAGCTTATATAGCATCAGCCAAAAAAAAAAAAAAGAAACCCTTTCTCAATTCACCCATTCACTCATTCCAAATGTTTGTCTAGTTCTGCCTTGAATCTATTTAAGATATCAACTTCTACAACAGATGAAGTGTGTTCCAGCAATCAACCACCCACTGGCTAAAGGCAAACTTCCACACATCTATCCTACAACTGTCTTTCCTCAGTTTGAATTTATGCCCTCTCAAGTGATTATTCTGAGAAAGAGGAAGAATTCCATCAGCATTGAGCATACTCAAACCATTCAAGGCTTTATACACCTCAATCAGATCACCTCGCAGGTGCCTAGTCTCCAGACACAGTAATTTGTAAAATCTAAGCCTTTCTTCGTAAGAGCAACCCTTTGTTCCATTCACTAATCTTGTTGCCCTACTCTGTACTCGTTCAAACAGTTCTACATCCTTCTTAAAATGAGGCATTCAGACCTGTATACAGTACTCAAGGTGTGGCCTGACCTTGATTATCCCCTTTATACAAGGGGATAATCACCTCCTTATCCCTGCTAGAAAAATTCTTGTATATCATAGACAAGATACCATGAGCTCTTGTGACCGTCTGCACTGCTCAGAAAACTTCATATCTGCCTGCACAATTACCCCAGGTCCTTTTCATTCTCTATCACTGTCAGTGTAGTACCACAGAGTTGATACGTTACTCTGGGGTTGCTGCTTATCATATGTAGTACTTTATACATTTGTCAATGTTAAACTTCAGCCTTCATCATCCCATCTGCTCTAATTTTCTAGATCCTGTTGCAGCAGTGTACTGTCATTAGTGTCAATAACAACCCTGCCAACCTTCGTATCATCTGCAAACTTGGACATTAAGCCTGATATACCATCATCAATATCATTTATAAATGCAGAAAACAACAATGGATCAACACTGAACCCTGAAAGACTCCACTAATAACATTAGTCCACGAAGTGCAGTGTCCATTGATTACCACTCTCTGTCTTCTCCCACTCAACCATCCCTTTATCCATAGCAGCAATTTGCTTCCAATGCCACACTTCTCCAATTTTTGCAGCAGTCTTCCATGTGCAACAGTATCAAAGGCCTTTCTAAGATTCAAATATATGATATCAGAATTATTCTTTGCATCCAGTTCCTTTGGGACTACATAATAGTATCCAATCAAATTGGTCAGACAAGACATCCCCTTAACAAACCCATGCTGTGTCCGAGCTAGAACGTTTTCTCACAAACAACCCTTCTAAGTACACGGTCGAAGTGAGAGGTCCTTTAGGTACCTCAGATCACAAATTGGTGATTGTCTCTTCTCCAATGGAGCCTTTATCTCATGGCTATTCTCAACCTCATATTGTTTGGCATTACAAGAATGCAAAATGGGATGACCTGCGAGATTTCTTTTCTTCTTTTCCTTAGTTGGATTACTGTTTCAAAACTTCTGATGTTAACGTTTGCTCAGATCATGTCAGTGAAAGTATTCTTGCAGGAATGGAATCCTTTATCCCACACTCCACTTTAAAATCTCGTCCTTTATCTAAACCTTGGTTTTCCAGTAAATGTGCTAAGGCTGTTCAAGAGAAGCACGTTGCATATCGTAATTGGCTTGTTTCTAATTCTTAGGTTTCATTTTCTGCCTACGCCAAAGCTCCCAACAATTGTAAAGCAGTTATTAATCAGTCCAAACTAGATTTTGAACAGGCTAAGAATAGAAAACTTGCTTCTTGCCCAATGGTAGCCGAGCATTCTGCTCCCTTGCCAAAGCTATTTGCCTCAACTTTTGCCCATCTCTGCTCCCACCTCTGTCCAAACCAGATGTTTTGTCAATTCAGCCAAGGATAAAGCTGATCTGCTAGCATCCCATTTTTCTTCCAACTCGTGTATTAATGATCTTGGTAAAACACCTCCCACCATTCCCAACACACTCCATTCAATGCCTCCTGTGGTCTTCCGTCAAAAGGATGTCAGAAGGATTTTGACGAATCTTGATGCTAAGAAAACTCCAGGTCCCGATGGTATTTCTCCACTTGTTCTCAAAACCTGTGCTCCTGAACTTACTCCTGTTCTTTGCCAACTTTTTTCACTTTCTTATTCCAGAGGTGTTTTTCCTTCTGCTTGGAAATTTGCTCATATCCAGCCAGTTCCTAAAAAGGATGACAAATCCCTCCCATGCAATTATCATCCCATTACAATTACTTCTACTCTTTCTAAAGTAATGGATGGAGAAATCAATTAACCGCCAAGTCTTAAACTACCTAGAAACCTTCTGTCTGATCAATGATCACCAGTATGGATTCTGTCAGTGCCGATCCACTGGTGATATTCTGGCTTATGTTACCCATTTATGGACTGATTCAATGGAAAAGTTCGGTGAAACACAAGCAGTTGCTCTTGATATCTCAAAGGCTTTTGATTGTGTTTGGTGTAAAGGTCTTCTAAACAAGCTTCCATATTATGGTTTGCCAACTGTTTTTTGTAATTGGTTATCCAGTTTTCTCTCTGATTGCTCACTGAGGGTGATGTTAGATGGCTCTCTGTCTTCTAACTTCTCCACTAATGCTGGTGTCCCCCAAGGTTCAGTTCTTTCCCCCCACTCTTTTCCTCTTGTATATTGATGACCTTCTTCAATTGACTGTAAATCCTATCTATAGTTTTGCCAGTGATAGCAAATTGCATTCCACTTTCCATTTTGAGAAACTTTGCCCTGCTCATTCTGCTTCAACTTCTCGAAAATCTGCCATGAATTCCTTAAATGCCGATCTCCAGGTAATTGTCCAGTGGGGCAAAGCCAACTTAGGCGTTTTCAATCCTTTAAAACTCAGTCTTGTCTTATATCTCGCAAAAAGGATTCTTCTGCTCCTATGCTTATCTTTGGTGACACTCCAATTTCTAGGCAAAATGGTATATCTCTTTTGGGGACTACCCTGACTTCTAATCTCTCTTGTCACAAGCACATTACAAATATTGCTTCCTCTGCATCTAAAAAACTTGGTTTTCTTTTTTGCTCTCTTTGTTACTTTTCTTCCAAACAGCTGTTTATTCTGTACATCGCAAATTTGCCCTACCATGGAATATTGTTCCCACATCTGGGTTGGTGCCCCCAAAACCTTTATCAGGCTTCTTGATTCTGTTCAGATGAGGGCAGTTAGGTTAATTAATGATTCGTCTCTAACAGAGTATCTCCACTCGGTGTCTCATAGACATACTGTTTCTGCTGCATGCCTCTTCTACAGATATTTCCGTGGTCACTGTTCTTCTGAATTGGCTTCTATAATGCCGGCTCTCTCTTTCAAAACAGTCCGAACACGTGCAAACAGCCAACATCCATTTGCTGTCCAACTTCAAATTTTTCATCTTCCTTGTTTATTCATTCAACTGCTGTTTTCTGGAACAACCTTCCTTCATACGTATTTCCTGAAAATTACAGTCTACAGAAGTTCAAGTCCAATGTCTTCTTTCATCTTCTCAACCTCCAACCCGAGCATGGTACCAAGTACTATAGGTTCTAATACCTCTCGTGTTTGGGGTTTACATAAAAAAAAAAAAAAAAAAAAAACTGAAATCTTGTCTAAATGATCCTGCAATATTTCTTTAACCAGTGCCTCCATTAATTTCCCTGGAACAGAAGTTAAACTAACAGATCTGTAATTACCTGTGTCTCCTTTTGATCCTCCTTTGTGGATTGGGGTCACATTTGCATATCTCCAGTCTATGGGTACCTCCCCTGAGTCCAAGGAAGCTCTCATAATTATGGCTAAGGGTTTGCTTACTTCCTTTGCTGCCTCCTTTAATATAACTGGATAGATTCCATCCACCCCAGGTGCCTTTCTTATGTTTATCTTCAACAGTTTCTCCTCCACTTTACTCTCAGTTATGACAAGATTATCTAGCTTACTGCCAGAGTTTAATACACCTCATAGCATTCCCTTCCCTGAATAACTCCTCATGTGTGAATGTAGATGCAAAATATTAATTTAGTTTGTAAGCCACTTGAGCAGGATTGTCAACAGTAGACAATCCTGCACAAGGATCATCAACATCAAGGATATATCACAATAGTGAAATTATAGTACCCTTATAATACCACGATAAATCTGACTAAAAAATGAATAGCAAATGCTTAGAAAACGGTACTCACCTTGTATAAATCTGCAATAAAATTTTTTTGGTAGATGGTGGTTAAATTTAAGTTGGAAGAAGCATTAAAAAGAACTAACGCGGATTAAAATCTGTTTAAAATATTTTAAACAGATTTTAAAATGAGCGCAAGGAAGTAGAAATGCAGATCTCCAATCCTTGGTTGTCATAAAGAGGTTAAAAAACGTAAATGAAAAAAAGAGAGAAGACCGGTGGTGCCAATAGTCGTTACGAGGGACTTTCGTGAGTAAACCGTCATCAGTTGGCAAATGGAAGAGAAGTCAGCGCGTGTTGTATTTAAAGTTTATCTAAACTCCCATGATGCTCTTTTTGACACGTGGCAACTTTAGCCGCGAGAGGTTCCAAGCCGGTGAAAGGTTAAAGGGAAGTTTAGCGTTAATAATGTTGAGATCAGAATGGTGTCGGTGCCATTCGATGGTGAGGGCTTCATATTGAAGAATTCTGTAGCTCGATCTAAGTTTAATAATAGTGATGGCAGAGTCAACAGGGGGGTGTGGTTGTGGGTTTGAGCATGGGTTGTTAACTCAGTGCAGGATTGACTTGTCTTGAAACTGTTGAAGTGGTAGTATGCGCGAGTATTGGAAGTTGTGGAGGAACCAAATTTGGTGGTAGTGCTGCCGATGTAACGTGTGTCGCAGTTCGGTTGGCATTTTATGAGATATATTAAGTTATTGAGATCATTGATGGGATATTTGTGTGTATCTTTGTAAGAATTAAATAGGGAACCTAGTTTATTGTAAGTGGAGAAGGTGAGGGAGATGTCGGTATCTTTGAATGTACGTCGAAATTGTGCTGCAAGTTCACTATGGTAAGGGAGAACTATGCAAGTATTTGTCTTGTGACTGTGTCTGGTGCGGTTATTAATACTGTTTTTAATGGTGGATATTGTGTGTTGGATGAGTTGAGAGGGATAGTTCCTGGCTATGAATTTATCAGTAAGGTATTGAAGTTCATTGTGTAGATCGTTTTGTGAAGAGGTGAATTTGATAGCGTTGTAGATTTGGTTGTGTATCACTTAAAATAGTAAAAAAAAAAATAATTTGTTTACTGTAAAACTCTACTTTTTAAAATGGATTTCCCTTATCTTTAGCCAAACCTGTCTCTTTCAGACAGTTTCATAATGTTAAAGTTTACTTCAGAGCAAAGCAAAATGTTAATTAAGTGGTCTTTCTGATATAAAGGGAATCATGATCATTATTATTAGTTCGGGCTAAATGATGCATGAAATGACTTGCCAGAGCAGTAACTTGCTCTAATTCACATTTAGTGGACTTTTTCCTGCATCTGCTAAAAAATACAAAAATCTCCAATTATTATACTTTCTCCATTTTAAAATAGTGACATCTAGTTCTACTTTGAATTTTACCAAACTCAGTGCTAGTCACTCTGGTAGGTAATTTATTTCAGTGATTTGTTCAGTGTTTTACCTTCAGGCAGCACTCCAGTGAATGCTTTATACAGCATTCACTGGAGTGCTGCCTGAAGGTAAAAAAAAATAAAAAATAAAATGTGTACTTGCACTGCATTACAAGATAGTAATTTTTATAATTAATATTAGCCTTCTCATCAATCTCAGTATTAAAATTGAGATCGATGGAGTAAGAACCGAACAGGTAGATCACTTTAGGTATCTGGGGCAGTTATTTGCACAGGATGTTTCATGTAAAACTGAGATTCAAACCAGAATTGCATTGGCAAAGCAATCTTTCAAGAATAAACTGTTGTTTTATTACACAGAAGAAGATGTCACAGGAAATTAGTATATCTTGTCAGTAAGAACCAATCTGTCCAACTTGCAGCATCTGTCCATCTATTCTAATAATTTATCTAATAATACCTCAAATTTATTCAAACTACCCACCTCCACATCACCAGATGGAAGTTTGCTCCAAAAATCATACGGTCTGGTTGAAAGCAAATTTTTGCATATCTATCCTGTAATTCTCCTTTTTCAATTTAAATTTATGTCCTATTATGTATGGTATAGTGTAACCTGGAGAGAACTTTTTCCCATTGCTTGAGAAAATTGGATGCAAGAAGGTTATTGGACTGATTTGTATAGAAGACAAAATGCGAAGATAAGAGATAGGGGGAAACTGACATAAAAACCAAAGTTAAAAAAGGGAGTAAGACAGGGATGCTTACTTTAACCTGGATTGTTCAGTGCTTTTGCTGAAGTGATAATAAAGGAGGCACTTGGGACTAAGAAGTGGGAGGTTAAAATAGTTGAAAAGTACCTACAGGCTATGGGCCTTCGTAGCCGAGTGGTCAGGAGTGGGAGTTCAATAGCACACGCTCTTTGAATAGACTGGGGTTCAAGCCCTTGACTGCTAAATACAGTCTATTTGCTAACTTGCACTGGATCAGCATGGCAGATTATGGTCCATTTCCCTCAAAATGAATTGTTGAGGAGGCTTCCATCCTGCAGTGGGTTGATAATGGCTGCAGTTTTTACCTATAGGCTATTAAGTTTACAGACAATCAGGTCATACTAGTAAGTTGCTCTGCTACGCTGTGAAAAATGATCAGAAGACTAAAAAGAAAGCACTGGAGTATGGAATGAAGATAAATGTGATGAAAACAAAGGCAGTATGTTTGGTAAAAGGTCATTTGCCTTCTGAATTGAGATTGATGGATAAGAACTGAACAGGTAGATCACTTTAGGTATCTGGGGCAGTTATTTGCACAGGATGTTTCATGTCAAACTGAGATTCAAACAAGAATTGCATTGGCAAAGCAATCTTTCAAGAATAAACTGTTGTTGATTACACAGAAGAAGATGTCACAGGAAATTAGTATATCTTGTCAGTGGCACTATATGCAGAAAAGACATGGATTCTTACAAAGAGAGACTTGAGGCCTTCAAGATGTGGTGCTGGTGCAGGATCAAAACATTAAATGGCTTAAAAAAGGAAAAAGTGTCAAATGTGGAAATATTAAGACGTGTCGAAGAACAATGGAAAATTCTAGGTGGAATATGATCAACTAGACTCAAATGGATGGGCCACGTGATTTGATGTGGTAGTTTGCTTCTGGATGCCATGGAGGGGACTCTGGAGGGAAAATGCCCTAAAGCAGGCCTTCTTAAACTATGGGTCGTGACCCCATTTGGGGTCGCGTAGCAAAATTCTGGGGTCGTGAGAGATTTTAATGTCAAATATTTAAATACACGATTTTATAACATCTAGATGTGTATTTGTGCAGAGTCACACTCACACACCTGCACACAAACAAAGGGAGGAATGCGCGCGCACACGTGCAGCGAGACTATGATTCAATAACACTGACTGTAATGTGAACTAGTGTAGTATTGACGCTCTTCTAGTGTAGTCAATTGTCAGTGTTCCGCCGTAACGAGATTTTAGTTTTTTTTATTTATTCGGTAATTAATAAATCAATTATTATATGCAATATGTTATTTTTGCATATAATAGGATCAAAATAATTTTTGGCCATGGATAAATGGCTGAACTTAAATAAGAATAGCAATGATGCAGATAATAATGCTACAAACTCTTCTCAGGCAGGACAAAATATTGAAAAACAGGCATCTTATGTGCGAAAAAGAAAATATGATGAGTCTTTTCTTCAATTTGGCTTTACATTTCAAAATTGTAAGGGTAATGAACAACCTCTTTGTTTGATCTGCAATGAATTATTGGCTCCGGAGAGTATGAAACCATCAAAATTAAAAAGACATCTTGAATCAAAGCATGTTTCATATGTCAATAAACCAAAAGAATATTTTGAAAGACTGTATAAATCTTTAAATAAAGAAAAAAAATCCTTTGAAAAATTTATAACCGTTAGTGAAAAATGTTTACTAGCATCATATGAAGTTTCATACTGTATTGCTAAAAATAAAAAGCCGTTCACCATTGGAGAAGATCTTGTATTACCTGCTGCTATTAAAATGGTAGAAATACTACATGGAAGTAAATATGGCGATGATATTCGAAAAATTCCTTTGTCGAACGACACTGTCTCGAATAGAATTTCTGATATTAACAAGGACCAATTAGTGCAACTTATTACAAGAATTAAAGAAAGCCCAAAATTTTCAATTCAGTTGGACGAAACAACTGATATTACTAAATTGGCTCAGTTGTTAGTATATGTCAGGTACGTTTATAAAGAAAGCGTGGAGGAAGAATTGTTATTTTGTCGTCCTATGGAAGACCATACTACAAGGAAAGACATATATTGTAAAGTTGACGAATTTTTAAAAACTGAAGGTTTAGAATGGAAAAATTGCTGTGGAATATGCACAGATGGTGCAAGAGCGACGACCGGCAAAAAGTTTGGTTTTAAATCATTTTTTCAAGCTGCTCATTATGATCATATAACTTTTACTCACTGCCTTATTCACCGAGAGGCCCTTGCAGCAAAAAAATTAGCACCAGAATTGAACGATGTGCTTCAGGATGCTGTTAAGATTATAAATTTTATTAAGAGCCATGCCCTTAACAGCCGCTTATTTTCAAATCTCTGTAAGGATACGGATTCCAACTACACAACTTTATTATTACATGCAGAAGTAAGATGGTTGTCAAGAGGTCAAAGTTTAAGAAGATTATTGCTATTAAAGGACGAGATCGAAATATTTTTAACCGAACGAAAATGTGAACTTGCAGCTTTTTTTCAAAATGACTTATGGCTATCCAAGCTGTGTTATTTGTCAGATATTTTTGCGAAATTAAACGATCTCAACTTGTCTCTCTAAGGAAAAAATTGCGATATATTTACTTCGAATGATAAAATGGAAAGTTTTATCAAAAAGATCAACATTTGGAAAAGTAGGGTAGAAAAAAATTTGTTCGAAATGTTTTCCAGTGTCGACAATTTTATAATCGAGAAAATTCATTGTAAAACTTTTATTGCAAAAATTATTGTAGATCACTTAAAAGCGCTAGAAACACAGTTCCGTACATATTTTATATTAAATATTGATTTCCAAAAAATAGTTTGGATTCAAAAGCCGTTTTGGATTGGCTTAAGTGAGATTGATCACCTGCCACTTAAAGCTCAAGAGGAATTTGCTGAGCTTTCGAGTGACTCAAACTTAAAACTACAATTTCAAAAAAAGTCCTTGACTGAATTCTGGATCGGAACTAGAACTGAATTTCCCACAATCGCTGATATGGCGTTAAATGTACTTCTGCCATTCAACACCACATATTTATGTGAAGTTACCTTCTCAGCTTTAACACATATTAAATCCCAGTATCGTTCAGCGCTAAAAAATGTTGAAGAGGTCTTACGTCCAGCAGTGTCAAACATTCCACCAAGATTTAATTTGTTATGCAATTAAAAACAGGCACATCCATCTCATTAAATTTTTTACTTTAATTTTAATTTAATACTTACCACTCAATGACTGCGTTCGAATATATTCGAGCGAACTAAGACGGTCAGAATCCCCTTTTATTTATGTTATTGCAAAAAATGCAATTTTGATGAAAAGGGCATATAATTTTTGTAACTATAATAAATACAATTTTACAATTTTTTGTGCAATTTTTAATTTTAGATTTTTGTATGTTTCAAAATGAATTCTAAAACTATATATTTTCATATGTATATGTATATTGTTACCTAATAAATAAATCATCAAAAAATATTAATTTATCTTTCTTTTATATTTATATGGGGTCGCCAAGAAACTCGCAATCATAAATGGGGTCGTGAATGAAAAAAGTTTAAGAAGCCCTACCCTAAAGGAAGACCAAAAATACCCTCATCAGGACGTTGCTTCAAAATTTTGAGGAACTAAAAGGGCACAGGAGGGACAAAGATGGAGATAGCTCATCGGAGGAACTGACCACTGACAAGGCTGAATTACTAATGATGATATTTGTAGAAGAATAAGAGAAATTTACCTCAGTATGATACATAGAACATTTCCTAATGACACTGTCAAGCAAATAAACAAATATAAAATTTCGCAATTTGATTACAGTAATAAAATTAATTAAAAACAACAATTAAAAAACAATTAAAACAAGTTCAATGCAAATTTTGAAAAAAAGACATTCCTTCCTGAAGCTAACAGGGCTTTTCGACCATATGTCTAGATCACAGGAATGGAAATTACGAAGTGTGTGAGCCACAGTCTTAAATTGAGATTAATTTGTCTTCACGCATGCCTGTAAAAGTCCGCGATTATTTGTCTTTGCTCATGCGTGTAAAAGACCACGAATCGGAGATTAGATGTGGACGATGAATGTTAATAGAATTCTCATGTAATTTAAGTTTGATGGTTTCTGCAAGTAATAGTTTAGTATAATTACGTTGGGCACTAAGTATTTTGGCCTCATCGAATAAAAATGTATACGGTTTTCGTTAGCGGCATGAAAGGCCAATTCTGATACTGTTGAATGAGAAGCACAGACTGAGGACACGTGCTGCTTTATTCTCAAATCCAGCGTGCACTGGGTCGAACCCTGATAAGAAGAGTTGCAATCACTGCAAGAAATGTTGTATACCAGGTCATTTACTTGTGTAGCACAAGAGGAAAGGACTGAGTGATTGTTCAGTATAGAGTGTGATTTCTGTATTGGTCAGGCAACAGTTTTAAATTCGGTATGTTTAAAGAATCTGTTAAGCTGTTTGGCCACTGTTCACCATATGGGACAAAATAAAGTAACATCAATATAATAATTGATGTTACTATTGTTGGTTGGTGTAGTTTTTTGTATCCTATCCTTAGCTTGTACTCTAATTTGGTTTATTGTAGCAAGAATCTGCTGGTTAGTATCTGTATTTTTGAGTCTAAATCAGGTATTCATCGTTGAATATTGATAGGCATTGAGAAATTGATTAAAAATAATAGACCTTTTGTAGGTCTATTATTTTTAATAGACCTACAAAAGGTCTATTAAAAATAATACCCCATATTACATATTATTCCCATAATATGTAATACGGGGTAGAAGAAATGGTAAATGTATATGCTCAATCGTTGAGAAGTAGACCTCTGATATTAAGCCGATTAGACTCAATCCCTTTGGCAAACCAAAAATTTGTTTGTATTATACCCTTGTCTCTAAAGGTGATATAGTTGGCCTCAACTTAGAGTTTAATTAAGTGAAAAATTTATTTAATAGGAAGCTTCGTATAATTAATCGGTATAGAGTTATTATTTTTTAACATATCTCAATGAATATCTAATGTGTATTCAACTTTTACATTTGTATATAATGAAGTAACATCCAGTGAGAATAAATTATCATTATTGCCAAGTATACAGTCCTTAAGGTTATTAAATAATGTATTGTAGTTTTTTTATCCCAAATTTTATGATCTGTCTAAAGGGTTTTATAACATTATATACATTGAATCTAAACAATTGTAGAGCAGTTTCGAGGTTGCTCGGGTTGTGAAAGGGAATAGTTGGTGGATTTTTAGCTGCTGTAAAGGGATAAATATTTTAAATTTTTACCATATTCTTTGTTAATTAACATAGTACATTGTGTTTTACTGAGATATTAAATAGGTTTAGGTGTGTTCGTTAGCTTCTTATTTTGAATTTAACCAGCTATTTTTGAAGTTACGACTCCCGGTGTTGGCGCCAATATTGTTTAATTAGCCACCATATTGTAGTCGATCATAAATAGCTTAACGTATATATATCTTGAACTGATAGCGTAAGGTATAAAGTAAAACTAGATAGCGTAATACGAAGCATTGTATTAGGAATCTGTTAGCTTATTATAGTATTCAATTAATCAAAAATAATATTAATCTTATTAAAATTCATTGTTAATTAAATTGTATTTAAACGGAAATCATGACCAAGACTAGAGCTGCGAAGCAAAGATCACAGACTAGCGAGAGTTCTGTGCCTCAGGGGAGAAACGAAGGGGGCGATTCTCCAATGCATCACAGTCTCAAAAAATCTGCGAAATGTGAAATGTTTGCTGAGGCTTTCTAAAACAGGACATGATCAAGCCAAGGAGGATGCCTTTGTGTTTGTGCTAGCTGTCTAGAGTGTCAAGAAATTAGGCGCCAACTCAGCATTCTGATGGGCATCTGTGAGAGTAGGGTAAATACCCTCGAAGAAATTAATGAGGGGGTCCATCAAGCTCTCACCTGCCCAGCTCAACGACAGAGCTCACTCCTCTGCATCAGGCCAAACAGAGGCAATCTCCAAGGAAGCATGTGCTGGTCCCAAAGGAACTAGTTATTGTTGGTGACTCTATTGTCAGGGAGATGGGGAATATATTATACAAGAAGGATAGGTGGAACAGGACAAGAGTACGTCTGCCAGGGGCAAAAGTTAATGATATTGTAGAGCAGATATCATCTTTTAAGGGCACAAAAGGTTATGTTGTTTTACATGTTGAAACTAATGACATTAAGAGTAAGAGATCTGCAGATTTACTCACCAAGTACAGGTCAATCTTAGTTTGAATGTGAAAATGTCTGAAATTCTGCATATGCATGATAGGAGGGAGTATATGATGAGAGCCTTGTCGATCAGTTTGGCTCTGGAGAGATTTTGCAAGGCTCAAGGAGTAGAATTTTTTCCAGCTTGGTTTGTGCTTGCTGACTGGAGAGACTGTTTCTACAGTGATGGGATACACTTAAATAGAAAGGATGCGAGAATATTTGCTGATGCTATCGAGGCAGTGTTAGGTGAGTCAGAAAACTGCTAGCTTGGGGGGGATACATGGACTAAAAGGTTAACAGTGGCCACAGGCAGAGGCAAAAGTGATTCTTGCACTGCTTCTATTAGAATGAGTAGTAGCCTGGAAAGCAAGGCAAAGGAGATTTCCAGGACTGTTGGGAGTCATAGTGAAAAAAATTAATAAATGGGCTGTGTTAGGGTAACTAAGAGTAGAAACAGGTGCATGTACACCAATGCTAGGAGAATAGTTAATAAATTTGAAGAGCTTGAAGTGCTAGTCAAGACATTAAAGGCAGATATTGTTGTGATTTCAGAGACATGGTGTCACACAGATATAAGCAGTGTAGAATTGGAATTTGGGGATGTACAGGAAGGATAGACAGGACAGGAATGGAGGAGGGGTTATGCTGTTAGTTAAGAAACATAAAATCTAAGGAAGTGCATCCAATTGATGTTGGTGGACAATGCAGTGTTGAGACTGTGTGGTGTGAAATAAGCACTGGGAAAGGAAAAATGAGAGCAGGTGTGTGTTATAGGCCTAATGAATCTGATGAGTATAATGAGCAAATGTGCAGAGAAATAGAATGGGCCAGTAAATCAGAATGTCTTATAATCGGGGATTTTAACTTTCCAGATATTGACTGGAACTTATGGGGTGGTCACTCGCACACTAGCAAGACTTTTGTGGATTTATTGGACGACTTTTTTCTACAGCAACATGTTCAAGAGGCAACCAGAGGAAGTAATACTCTTGATCTGATTATCATCAGTGATTATTCATGCATTAAGAATTTGCAGATAAAGGAACCACTGGGTGACATCGATCACAATGTACTGATGTGGGAATTACTTAAAGATGCAACTACCATCAAGGCTAAAGGGAAGGGCTTTTGCTTTCGTAACATCGACTACAGAGGTCTCATGCAGTTTTTAAATTCTGTACAGTGCGATCAACTGATGATGTTACCAAAGTTGAATTCTAAATGGGAAACCTTCAGGGACTTAATTATGGAGGCTACTAGGCTTTTCATTCCAACTAAGAAATACTGTTCAAGTTTTAGGTCTAAATGGATATCAGATGAATTAATGAGGCTCGTTGCAGAAAAGAATTAGAATGTATGGGATGCATATAAAGCATCGGGAGATACAGAAGCCTATGACAGGTATAAACTAGTCTATAATGAAGTCACAAAGGAGGTTAGGAAGGCGAAGGCAGATTACGAGAAATCTTTGGCAAAGGATGCAAAGAAAACAGCAAATAGTTCTTACTTATGTAAACTCTAAAAGCAAAGGGATGAATCAGATTGGACCACTTACGAAGGGTACTAGGAAAGTTTTGCAATACAGCTTTGTTTATTTAATTTTTTCAAAGTAATTTCCTCTACATTCAATACACCTCTCCATCCTCCGAAACCAATCTTTAAACCAGTTCTGCCAAGTTTCACTAGGGAGTAAAGCACACTCGTTGTCCCAAGCCCGTAGAAGGTCCTCATCACTGGAAAACCGCCTCCCTTTTAGCTTCATTTTCACATGCGGGAACAGTGCAAAGTCGCAGGGAGCAAGGTCTGGACTGTAGGGAGGATGCTCGAGAAGTTTCAGTCCTGTCGTGGTCAAATATTCGGTGCAGGCTTTGGCGTGGTGAGCTGGAGCATTTTCGTGATGGAGGTACCAGGTGTCCATTCTTGACTTTGGCCGCAGGTTCTTCATAGATCCAATGACTTTAGGCAGGCATTGTTCAGTATACCACTTAGCTGTGACTGTCTTCTGCGTGTCCAAAACGACACGTTCCACAATTCCACTCGATTTGAAAAATACAGCTATCATTTTCTTCTTTACAGATCGGGATTTTCTGACAATTATGGGTGTGTCGTCATCATCAAAGACCCAAACTTTGTTTTGAGCCTTGGTCGGCAGATCGTAATAGTACAGCCGAGTCTTGTCACCTGTCACGATGTTGTTCACATACCAAGATTGTCCCTTATCAAACTTTTTTAACATCTCCCGGCACCAAGTCACACGTCGTGTCATCTGCTCTTCAGTCAGTTGATGCTGCACCCAGAGAGAATAAAGTTTCTTCACGTGCAAATGATCTTGCAGAATCGAACGAATTGCTGGTGCATTTAGGCCCAAAGTATCTTCTATCTGTTGGTAGATCACTCGCCTGTTTTCGTCAAGCATTTTCCTCACAGCAGTAACGTTTTCCTCCGTAACTGACGTTCGTGGCCTTCCCGGCCTCTCAGAATCCACCAGAGTGAAATTTCCCCTTTGGAATTCTCTATACCACCTGAATATCGTTGTACGATGTGGATAATCATCATCTAGTGCAAGAGTCATTTCTTCTAAGCACTGGTCTATGGTTAAACCATGCACGAAATTATACCGCAAAACTGTCCATATCTCATTTCGTGACCACGATGCCATCGCAAGCACTTTACACTCTCACTACTAATGAATAACTGAGCCCATCGACTTGGCGCGGCGGCTACTATGCACGTATGAACATGTCTCAACATGCAGCAACAAGCAGCTTCCTGTGATTCATTGTTGCGTCATATTGCAAAACTTTCCTAGTACCCTTTGTAATATAGATGGGTTGACTATTGATGATCATGCTCAGGTAGCTGATTAACTGAATGAATGAGTATTTTGCCTTTACATTCACACAAGAGAAGTTATTCAATGAGAGGAGTGCCAGAAGTTTATCAAACCCTAACAGGGAGCTAAGTGATTTTATAATAACTGAGAGCAAAGTGGAGGAGAAATTGTTGAAGTTAAACATAAGGAAAGCACCTGGGGTGGATGGGATCTATCCAGTTATATTAAAGGAGGCAGCAAAGGAAGTAAGCAAACCCTTAGCCATAATTATGAGAGCTTCCTTGGACTCAGGGGAGGTCCCCATGCCCTGGAGGTGTGCAAATGTATCACCAATTCGCAAAAGGTGACAAAAGGCACCTTGTGTCAAAAGGTGACACAAGTAACTACAGACCTGTTAGTTTAACTTGTGTTTCAGGAAAAATAATGGAATCACTGGTTAAAGAAGCATTGCAGGATCATCTAGACAAGACTGCAATAATAGTTAAGACCCAGCATGGGTTTGTAATAGGGATGTCTTGTCTGACCAGTTTGATTGGATACTATGATGTGGTCACAAAGGAACTGAATGCCAGAATTAATATTGATATTATACTTGATATTAAAATTATTTTTACTTGATATCAAGATTATGATATCAAAATCATATACAGTCAGTCCTCGTATAACACGTGTTTACACTACATGAATTCGATCATACTCGATTTATAAATAGGGGAACGATATCTTATATAACACGAACCGAATTTGCTTATGCACGATTCGCCTTTGTGTCTACAAGAAATGGCAGTCGAACGCAGAATCACCCCAACCAAACTCAACACGATAGGAATGAAGAGAAGATTCTGAAAATGTATTTATGTTTTTTATATCAATGAAGGGGAAACACATTTCACCATAATAACGTAAAAACCAACACAATTCCAGCTATCGGTATAATTGAAAATGCAATTAGATCGAGTTTACTACCAGTTTATAACAGATTCCATTAGCAGAAAGGCAACTGGAAATTGTTTTTATTGTTTTATGGTAGTAACCCCCAGAAATGTGCTTTAGTAAAATGTGAAGTGTTAAAAGTGTATCTCTGCCTTTACGGTGTTGTTTATTCAGTTGCTACAGCTTTGTTTTTGTGTATCAAGCGTGCCTCCTCATTTTGTAATTGTGCTTTATTCCTTAAAAATGAGTAAAATACTTAAAAGGTGTGAAAAGGAAGCGTCCTGGTGAAGACACTGCAGATTCAGAGAGAAAAACAAAAGCAATATCGATAAACAGAGGCAGACTGGGTCAAAAATTCTTACCCAGGAAAATTTTGTAGTGGCCTCATACTATGGTTTATGGCCAAAATCACAGTGGCCTCCGGCCCACCGGGGTTTCCTCGGTAAGGCTTATGGCCAGTCCGATTCTGTCGATTGAGAAAAAATATGAAATTGTGAAACGCTTTGAGAGAAATGAAAGACCATGTGATATTGCATGTGCTACAGACCTAAATGAGGCAACCCCAAGAATTACAAAGAATACAGAGAAAATAAAAACAACTTTCATAGCAGGAACAACTCAAAGTGTAATTAAAATCCATTATATTAAGACACAACGAATTGGAAGAGATGGAACGGCTGTCATCTGTTTCGATAGAAAACAAAACAAAAAACAAGTTTGCTTACGATAGAAGCAAAAGAATTAGCAATATTTTATTACGTAATAGTCGTAATAAAATATGTAAGTATTTTATTACGATTATTTATTGTGTTTTGTAATGTTTTGGTTACAAATGTGTATTCAATCTTGGGTGTCGGGCACCTAACCCTATTTTTCCCATAGGGCCTGTTGTTTATATTGCACAATTTTCCATTGCATGAGGGTTTCTAGGAACACAACTATCGTGCTGTATGAGGACTGACTGTACTTGGATTTCAGGAAAGCTTTTGATACTGTTGTAGATTGAAGACTGCTGTACAAATTAGAGAGGTATGATATTAAGTGTAAGTTGCTATAATGGATAAAGGGATTGTTGAGTGGGAGATGACAGAGAGTGGTAATCAATGGATACTCCTCTTCGTGGACAAATGTTATTAATGGAGTTCCCCAGGGTTCGGTGTTGGGCCCATTGTTGTTTTGTATTATGAATGATATTGATGAAGGTATATCAGATTTAATGTCCAAGTTTGCAGATGAAACAAAGGTTGGCAGGGTTGTTAACGACAGTAAAGACAGTATGCTACTCCAACTGGATCTAGATAAGTTGGAAAAATGGGCTGAGGAGTGGCAACTGAAGTTTAACATTGACAAATGTTAAGTACTACGTATGGGTAGCAATAACCGAATGTGTGGTATTACACTCAGGGAAGTGGAAAGTGAAAAAGACCTGAGTGTAATTGTGCAGTCAAATATGAAGTTTGCTGAGCAGTGGAGATGGTCCGCCAGGCCAGGTCATGGAGTCTTGTCAATGATATATAGGAATTTTGCTAGCTGGGACAGGTGAGTGTCGTGTTATACAAGGCAGTGGTCAGGCCACACCTAGAGTACTGTGTACAGCTGGAGAGCTCAATTTAGGAATGCATTTAGAGTTGCTAGAACGAGTACAAAGAAGGGTAACAAGATTGGTGAGGGGAACAAAGAGGTGCTCTTAACAAGAAAGGCTTAAGTTCTGCAAATTGTTCTACAGTGCCTGTAGAGTAAGGTTTGGTTATTTTTTTTTTTTTTTTAGGAGCATTAGCAACTAAGGCCATATTGCTCCGGGATATGCAGTGGTCATTCGCTGACCTTTCCTTCGTATTTGGTGGTGACGGGCTCGAGCCCCGGTCTAATCAAGAAGCGTGTGCTGCTACGCACTGCTGCTCCTTCCCACCTGGCTACAGAGGTGCCTCTGTAGAGTAAGAACCTGCGAGGTGATCTGATTGAGGTGTATAAGGCCTTGAATGGGTTGAGCGAGCTGAATGCTGATGGGATTTTTCCCTTGCTCAGAACTAAGAACCTGAGGGGGGGCATAGATTCAAATTGAGGAAAGATAGTTGCAGAGTAGATGTTCGAAAATTTGCCTTTAGCCAGCTGGTAGTTGATTGGTGGAACAAAGAAGGGTAATTCCTTTAACCGATACATAGTAATGTAGTAATTTTTTCGATACGTGGTTAACGTTTTATTGTACTGATTGATCAAATTGGTAAATAGTACTGCGTTTACTTCAAGATAAGTGGAGGTATCTGATATAACTGAATATATATCTATACATTAAAAAAGTTTTCCTCCTAGTGATATTTAGTCGAGGCAATGAGAGAAGAGGGCGAGGCAGTTATGTAACTAGAAATGCAATTAATTGTTGACAACTGCCTCCATAATCTTCACCAACCTCATGCATGTGATTCACTGTCTAACATTTGATGTTCCATTGTAACATTTTTTGTATATTAATGAATATTATATATTTGTAAATACTGTAGTTTAGTATTTTGTAAATATTTTAAATATTTGTATAGTTTGCAAATATTTCAGTTAAATATTTTAGTCCTGCTCTTTTGCATGCAACAATATTCCTCATGTATTATGGAACCTGAAACAAAAGGCCTTTTCCTAAGTGACCTGTATAAATAATTACATAGTGTTATTGGCTGAAATCCAGTATAGTGTACACCAGCAGGTACTTCGATGAAGTACCTTCTGGTGCCAGAAAAGGAGAGGTGCCTTCAGGTGAAGGTATCTCCCTTTTCTGATTGTTTTGTATTGTTGAGGAGGGGCAGCTTAGCTTAGGTAGGGTGTTTATCCCTCCATCTTGCTGTTTTAAAATGGAAAAACGAGTTTCTGATTAAAACGAGCGACAAATGTGGGGAAAAACCCCGTAGGCATATCAACCTAGGAGGACAGTGGGCAGGGAAAGCAGTGGCAACTGCCAATCACTGCTTTGTTCCTGTCCATTTGTTGAAATATGGGAGTCACAACTTGTCAATCACTGCTTTCCCACTGTTTTGCTTGCTGCCATGTTGGAGGGTGTTCACCATTCTGGAGTTTTACCGTGATATTTATTCGACCTTGAGAATGGCGCTCACTACAAATGCTCAATTAAATAATTACGTAAGTCATTTCCTGATTAGGTATCGACCAGTGCATTTCGACAGGTGTGTCTTTTACTTAGAAAAGATTTGACTTACTCCGTATGCCGCTACATTTTATGGAAAAGCATGCACAGAGATGGGCAAGCAAAGTGAGCAGGGGGTGAAGCCTCCTAGTAACTTATTAATATAATCAATTTTATCAAGTATTACATCTGTATCTTCTTTGTCTGCTCTCTGAATAATAATGTCTTTATTTTCCCGAAGGTCACGTAAAGCTGAAATTTCCTGCCTATTCAATTTAGGAAGCCATGTGCCTTTTATGTTATCCACCATTTGGTTAACTTGTTGAATAAATAAATCTTTTTGTGGAACATTATGAAATCCAAATTCAATATCTATTGCGAACTGTTTTTTAGGTAGCTTGCAAGGTGATAAATTATAGTTCAATACATATATGAAGAAAAATTTGTAGAAGTGGAGGCATGTGATATAACTGAATCTAACGTATTAATATCAGTTTTATCAAGTATTAAAACTGTATTTCCTTTGTCCACTCTGAATATTAATGTCTGTAATAATAATAAATACAATAAACCAAATTAGGGTACAAGCTAAGAATAGGATACAAAAAACTACACCGACCAACAATATTAACATAAAAAAATACTTTATTTCTGTCCCAGTGAACAGTGACACAAACAGCTTAACAGATTCTTTAAACATACTGAATTTAAAATTGTGGCCAGACCAATACGGAAATTACACGCTATACTGAACAATCACTCAGTCCTTTCCTCTTTCGCAACACAAGTATATGACCTGGTATACAACATTTCTTGCAGTGATTGCAACTCTTCTTACCAGGGTTCGACCCAGTGCATGCTGAATTTGAGAGTAAAGCAGCACATGTCCCCAGTCCATGCTTCTCTTTCAGCAGCATCAGAATTGGCCTTAAATGCCGTTAACGAAAACCATACAATGAGGCCAAAATACTTAGCGTCCAACTTAATTATACTAAACTATTAATTGCAGAAACCATCAAAATTAAATTACACGAGAATTGTATTAATGTTTGTCGTCCACATCTAATCTTCGATTCATGGTCTTTTACGGACATGTGTGCAGACAAATAATCACAGTCTTTTATGTACATGCATGAAGACAAATAATCTCTCTCTTTAAGATTCCGGCTCACACATATTCCATAATTTTCATTCCTGTGATCAAGACATATGGTTGAAGAGCCCTGAAAGTTTTTTTTCAAAATTTGCATTGAACTTGTTTTAATTGTTTTTTTAATTAATTTTATTACTGTAATCATTTTACGTTAATTTTATATTTGTTTATTTGCTGGAGAGCGCCATTAGTAAGTGTTTTACGTATATCATATTGAAGTAAATTTCTTTTATTCTACAAATATTGAAATACAACGTAGAGTGTATTGAGCATCCTAGCTCTCTTTTATATTGATGATGATGATGATGTATGGCATGACTATTGATCTGTTGTCTGAGATTTATTGTCATGTGAGAAAGAGTAAATATGTCACTAGCATTTAGTTTATAATTCATTTAAAGCATTAAACACTTCATTCAGCTCTCCTTGCAGGTGCCTAGTTTCCAAGTGCTGCCACTTGCAGAACCGAAGTCTTTCACGTTAATAGTATAATTTTATGTCCCTCAATAATTGTGCTGCTCTCCACTGCATCTGTTTCAACAAACCTAAATTTTTCCTAAAATGAGGCTTTCAGGCTTCATTGCAGTGATCAAGATGTGTCTTAACCGTTCTCTCATACAACAATCTGATCACTTTTCCCTGCCGGAAAAATTCTTGTTCATGCTCCGGCACAACCACCAGCTCAGTGGAATTTACAATAAATCATCAGTACAAATGCTAATTGTATTTAGCAGTCATGAGCTTGTACCCTGGTCCACTCAAAGAGCGCGTGTTACTACATTCATGCTCCCGACCACTTTGCTACATCAGGCCTCCTGTTTGTCTCCTGATAGAACCCCATGAACTGTAGAGCAACCTGTCTGCACTTCTCAGAGAACTTGAACTGCTCAGAGTATGCCACTACTTGTTGTAGTGGCATACTCTGAGCTTGATTCTTGTCGTTAAATACCATGCCAACTTTTCTATCTACACCTTAGACATTAAACTTGATATGATTTCATCAGTATCATGGAACATTAGTCCAAAAAGAGTCATACCCATTATAACCACTCACTGTCTTCTGCCACTCAACCATCCTTTAATCCACAGCAGTAATTAACTTACCCTTAATGCCACCCTGCTCCAATTTGTACGGAATGTCTTTCACATGGAACGGTATCAAAAGCTTTACTGAAGTCTAAGTATTCAATGTCAAAGTTATATTTTGCATCCATTTCCTTTTTTACTTGTGTCATAGTGGCCAGTTGATGAGTCAAACAAGATATTTCTTTAACAAATCCATGCTGCGAGTTCACCATAACTACATTCCTGTTAAGATGATCCTGTAATACTTCTTTAACCACTGACACCATTATTTTCCTTTGGAATATAATTCAAACTTACGGATCTGTAATTACTTACTTCATCCTTTGATCCCCTTTGTGAAAACAGGTGACACTTGCACATCCCTAATCTGTAGGCACCTTCCTGGACCCAAAGATTGCTAAAGGTTTTCTCATCTCTTTTGCTGCTTTTAATATAATTGGATGACTTCATCAGCTGCCAGTGCCTTATCTGTTTTTAGCTTCAACAATTTCTCTTCTGCTTTTCTCTCAGTTATCACAACATCATTTAAACTCCCATTTATAACTTTGTATTTTTCTGTTCCCTTTCCCATTGCTAAAAACATCTTCATGTTAAATGTTGACTCAGAATATTTATTCAGTTTGTCAGCAACCTGGAACAGGATCATCAGTAGTTATACCATTCATACCTATTGGACTAATGTGGTTCGTCCCTTTCCTATTTGTCTTAAAATAAGCAAAGAATTCTTTGCTGCTTTGTTTGCATTCTTAGCCACTATCTTCTTGTAATCTGCCTTAGCTTGCTTAACCCAGTTATAGTGACTTGATTGCAGACCACTTTTCATTTAAGTCACTAAAGGTTAGGTTTATATTGAAGTCACTAATTTTTCATAGAAACCTACTTACTGTAGGTTTTTGTGCCCTGTGATAATTTATAACACTGGTGAACAAAATTAATCTCTTTTTCTTCAAAGCTCTAACCACTCCTATCTGAACCAGTTTGTTTGCTGATTTCACATTTATTCTCAATTTTTATGTAGCATGTGTAGCCTTAATATTACAGCTGCTGATATTATTAGTACAAGTTAATTAACCCTTCGCAGTTCAATGTCTCCTCTCATGCAGCATCGTAAAATTTATCTTCTGGTTCAATATCCCGTCAGATGCACCTTTCTGTTTGCCAATTTTATAGCTTGTTTTCACACTCTTCCAGTGTAATTGTTGGACTGCCTTCTATTTATACTTCATATAAGCACTTTTGTGAACTAATTGAATGTTTTAATTCAGTTGTTAGGAGTCGATGGCTGTTAGTTTCTCTTTGTTTTTAGTGTTCACTGTGTATTTACTCTCTGCCAGAAACAAAATGCTTAGCCATGGAACCATCATCTCAAAAAATGGCTTTCTGTTGGAGAAATTGTTAGAACTTTCTGATTCAGAATTTGATTTATTTTGTCGGATAGTGAGGATGATGTTTTGATTCTGATGATATATTTTGCAGCAGTGATGAAGAAATTGATGACAACCTGTCAACTGATGATGCTGTGGCTTCATCTCATCCAAAAACTTCTTCAAAGTGTTGAAGGTAGTGGACCTCATTTGTTCACTGACTGATTTTACACTTGTATACAACTAGCAAAACTACATAAACTGAATATAGGCTATCAAGTTCAAACGCCAAAGAGAGATTGAATGGCTGTCCTCATTTTGTGATGAAACAAGAAAATTCAAGTAAGAAAAAAGACTGTGCAGTATGTAGTGACAGAAGGGTTAGCAGTGGAAGAAAACGGAGTTTGGTATTGTGAAACATGCTCCAGAAAACCAGGATTGTATCCTGATGAATCTCTCAAGAAATACCACACACACCAAAATCAGGAGTTGCAATATGGCTGCCGTTCAGTGTGCACGTGCTAATTAACGCTCCGTTAATTTCAGTATAAATTAGTGATTTTAACTTGTGCTACAGCTTCGATTTTCTGCACAACAAGGTTCTTAAGGGCGAAGAACAATATGGCAAGGTTTGTTTCTTGATATTATGGATACATTCGTGTGTGTAAACTCGTTAATTATTCAACGTCAGCGATAATGTGTCTGCTCAATATGGCCGTAACGGAGGAAGACGGTATGGCCACCGTACAGTGAGGATGCTCGTACATTTTGGATTAAATATGCGTCTTAAGTTTAGTTTAGTGTCCAAATTGAGTTCTCCTGTGAAGATAAACAACAGTGGATACCATTGGTGAGAAACTTTTAGCATTCTACTGGGTATTTAGTTAGATCTCAGCGTTATTTATCTGTTTCCTTTGTTGCCAGGCCGCACTGGCCACCATGTGGCTGACTCTTATTAACTCTTACATTTCTGTTTCTCCATTGATGTCATCTCCTCCTTCCAACATTATCTGCTTGTCCTGTGACCTGCCCTCTCAAAACTATCTCCTGTGTTTTCCCCTCAGTGTAAGTTTTTTCAAAGATTGCCTGCCTTTCTGGTGATCGCTGTATTCTGGTAGCCCAGAGGCCACCCACAACAAAATTCCAACAAAATACATCACTAGATATCCAGCATCTGTACTATTCATGAGGGCTTTCCATATTTCCACATCATAGGAGAACAGCAGATATGGAGTAAAGTTCAGGAACTGCAAATATGTTAGTCACTTGAAGCATGTCCTTTTTGAGGAAGAAACCTGTTAACTGCCACCCCAAAAAAATAAAAAATAAATAAATAGAAAATAATAAGTGTTGTCATTTGAAAACTGTTGTCTGGATCTCTGAAATTATCATGGATCCTGATACTTTCAGAGATCATGATGAGAATATCCTTTTCAAAATTTATCATGTTTAAATACTGCTTTTATTTATACTTTGTTTATAATGCTTTCATTATTTATTTTATTTTTTAACCATCCAATTTTGTATATTTTTAACATTAAACCTCTTCCAGTTTTTTTTTTTTTTTTTTTTCAGCAGTGTGTAGCACACGCTTCTTGATTATACCGGGGTTCGAGCCGGTGACCACCAAATACAGAGGATGTGGAAAGGTCAGGGAATGACTACCGTATATCCCCGGAGCAATATGGCCTTAGTTGCTAATGCTCCAAAAAACAAACGATCTGATCTTACAGTTTTTGTCCTTTTCATTTTATTTCTTCACAGAGTATAGTCAGCAAATACAAGAATTTAAGATATATAGAATTTTCAGTGATCATGAATCTTTCATGATTATCCACACACACACACACACACACACACACACTGAGGTTCAAAGAAGGTGCATCACCTAGGAATTTCACATTTTTAACCCTTTTTCGTGATGGTATGTTACATTAATGACTAGCATCACAAATAGAAATATAAACTTATTAAAAATTATTAATAGTTAAGGCAAAGCTAAGTAATATTTGACAGGTGCTCTCAATATATTCCAAAATGAGCATTTGCAACCTTTATACAACAGTTTTGGTTAACATGGCAATTATGGCTGAAATGTTATCAGAAGGAAATGGAAAACAAAATGAAAAGTTCACCAGGTGCAAACTAATAAATTTTCTGTTTATACTCCGGCACGACAACCAAGTCAGTAGAGTTTACAATAAATCGCCAATACAAATATTTATCGTATTTAGTAGTCATGGGCTTGAACCCCGGTCCACTCAAGGAACGCGTGCTATGCACTCTCACTCCTGACCACTCGGCTACGTCGGGCCTTATTTAGTCAAACCACCTCTGACCCTGATGACAGCAGCATACTGTCGAGGCATTGACAAGATCAATTTCTGAAGATAATCAATTGATAGTTCGTGGTTCTAAACACAAATTATGGCTTCCTGAAGTTCACAAAGGGTCTTTGGTTTCTTTCTGGCAACTGCAGATTCCACACGATGTCAACAGTTCTCTATAGGATTCAGATCCGGGCTGTTTCCTGGCCAGCTAAGAGTTGTAATGGACTGTTCTTTCAACCATTTTTTCACCTGTAACAAATGTAAACACATTACTGTCGAACCTCTAAAGCAGAAATGAAGCTAATAACTGCAGAAGTGCCTACTTACACTTTTCACCTGATGACAAGGAGCAGAGTTGTCCTGAAAGATGCAGTTATTTGGCAGGTTGAAATGGTCTCTAATGGTCGGCAGCAATTTGCCTTTCAATATAGCCAGGTATCCATTGCATTTACTGAACTGCTTGGGGGTCCATTTGACATGCTCCTTACACCAAATGAATCGGGCCTTTTTCATTTTTTGTGTGAGGAGGGGCTTCTTCTCAGGATGACGGTCTACAAGTCCATTTTTGAAGAGGTGTCTTCTGACTGTTACTGCACTTGCTACCACTCCTGTATGTTCTTCCCGTTCTCTTTTCAGCTCAGACGAAGAAGCTTTATGGTTTTTAAGGCATAAGCACTTCAAAATGCGGTCTTGTTTTGGTGTAGAGATTCATTTGCGTCCGTTTCCTGTTTTTTCCTATCAGCAGAACCAGTATTCTTGAGTTTGGAAAGAAATCTACTCACTGTTGACTGATTACAAGACACTCTATAAGCAATATGACGGGAAGAACATTCTTCCTCACATAAGCAACAATAGCACTCTTTCTTCGTGTCGTCAACTGCACATAACTTGTGATCCTGACACAAGCAAGGAATGACTGCAACTCTTGTAAAGAGTGCTTATATTGCTGAAAGTAACAGCTGATGCAATATTACGCCATCACCTACGCATATCAATCTTATCTGATGCAATCTTTAAGAAATATTGCCATATACTTATGTTATTTCGGATGACAATAACAATTTTAAAGGGTAATGCACTTTCTTTGAACACCAGTGTATATATATAAAAAAAAAAATGTTCTTGTTTATACTCTGGCCTGGCCACCAGGTCAGCGGAGTTCATGATAAATCATCAATACAGATATTAATTGTATTTAGCAGTCATGGGTTCGAACCCCGTTCCTCTCAAAGCGTGTGTGCTACTGCACTCTTGCTCCTGACCACTCGGCTATGTCAGACCCAATATATAGATCATGTTTCACAAAAAATGCACTTATATAGTATAATATAATATAATATACTGTGGGGCCCCAACATCCGATGGTAATTCGTTCTGCAAAACCCATTGTATTTTGAAAATATTGTAAGTTGAAACCAATAATACATTGATTTCCTGTAATTCGTTCCAAACTCTTGACAGGCGACCCGAACAGCACAGAACATAAAATAGGTATGTCTTACATGTTTTACTTAATTTTCACATTAAAAAAATGAATGTTTTATAAATATTATTCAATAAATAGTATTATTATTCAATATTATTCAATAAAAAAAACAAACAACAAATTAGCATTTACCTTAGACTTGAAGTGCAGAGCTGATGAAATCGATGGCGGCATGGTGGTGGTACTATATCAGGCGTTGGGTGTCTTTACAGTCTTTTGCTGCTACTGGCAAAGAAACTGTCCAAAGTGCACTGTTTTTGACGGCTTTTTTATAGCTTCCTGAAGTAAGAAATGACCTTGTCTTCCATTTTGCACATTATGAGTTCAGTGTTTTCAATGTTGGAGTGTTTTTTTCCACTTCTCTTAAACGATCCCAACAAGAAATGACAGCTTCTGCTGACACTTTTTGGGTGTCGTCTTCTTTCTTTCCAGTGTCACTCTCCATAATTTTCTCCAACTCTTGTAGCTCCTCTGTTGTTAGCTTATGTCCATGAGCATCAATAAGGTCCTCTGCATTCTCTTCGTCAACCTCCAGACCCATTGATTTGCCAAGAGCAATAATATCATTTGTCAAATCACCACCTTCAAATCCTGAAGTAAGAAATGACTTTGTCTTCCATTTTGCACATTGAGTTCAGTGTTTTCAATGTTGGAGTGTTTTTTTACCACTTCTCTTAAATGATCCCAACAAGAAACGACAGCTTCTGCTGACACTTTTTGGGTTTTCGTCTTCTTTCTCTCCAGTGTCACTCTCCATAATTTTCTCCAACTCTTGTAACTCCTCTGTTGTTAGCTTATGCCCATGAGCGTCAATAAGGTCCTCTGCATTCTCTTCGTCAACCTCCAGACCCATTGATTTGCCGAGAGCAATAATATCATTTGTCAAATAACCATCTTAAAATCCGTCAACCTTATGGATAATTAAAGGCTAGATATTTTTTCAGGCTGAATTTAAGTACCTGATGGAGACATCACTCTAAGAACTTACAATCAGCCTCACACAATCCAGGATGTTGAACTTCGGTCTCCAAAAATTGTTGAGGGTGACAGCATTTTGACCAGAAATCACTGCAAAGCAACTTGTGAACATTTTCTTGGTGTAGATTTTCTTGCAGTTTGCTATCACTTGCTAGTCCATTGGTTGTAGAAGAGGAGTGGTGTTGGGTGGCAAAAATTTGACTTGAAAAAAGTCAAATTGTGCCTCAAGAGATTGAACAAGGTTGGGATCATAGTCTGGGGCATTATTCAGCAGGAGCAGTGCCTTCACAGGAAGCTTATTTTTCTCAAGATAACTCTTCACTGAAAGACAGAAAACTTCAAGCACCCATTCATTGAAGACATATTTTGTAACCCAGGCCTTCTTCTTACTGCTCCATAACACTCCAAGCATGCCTTTGTCGATCTTTTTTGTTTAAATACCCTGGGTGTGTTAGAGTGATACACAAGCAAAGGCTTCAGCTTGAAATCTCCAGAGGCATTGGCACCCAACAGGAGAGTGAGCCTATCTTTCATAGTCTTATGCCCAGGGAAACTGATCTCATCCTTAGTGATGTACGTTCTCCTGGGCATTCGCTTCCAGAAGAGGCTGGTTTCATCAATGTTAAAAACCTGCTGGGAAAAATAACCCTCCTGAACAACGAACCCTTGGAATTCAATTTTAAATGCCTCAGCTGCTTTTTTATCAGCACTGGATGCCTCTCCATGCCTTTCAACACTTTTGATATTCATTTTTTTTTTTGAAGTGCTCGAACCAGCCTCTGCTAGCTTTAAAGTCCTCCAAGTGCACAACACTGCCACTGGTTGATGAAGCTTTAAGTTTTAGATCATCATAGATCTGTTTAGCACATTCACAGATAAATTGTTTAGGCACTGTATCACTCTTCATCTGCTTTTCCCTAATCTATATCAACAAAAGCCTTTCCATTTCCACAATAAAGTCTCTTCTCTTATGCACCAATATGGAATCATCACTAACTTTAGCACTCTTTAGAATATCCTTTTGTTTGAGTATTGTAGAAATGGTCGATTGAGGGAAACCATACTCACGTATTAATGCACTAATTTTTATTCCACTTTTTTTTATCATCTCTTGCTTCACTTCAATAGAAATGTTATTCTTAACTTGTGCTTTAGGTGCCATGGTTATTTAATTTCAATTTATTTAAATGATAAATTCAAAAATACCACAAATAAATAACTAATTACGTATAATTAACAAAAACACACTGCTTGCATATTGAACAAGCACATCAAACAGAAGATAAAGAAACTCTCCAAAGTATTGTAACAAGTGGGAATGTTTTGTTGAACAATAACAAAGACACTAATTGGTTGAGAACAATTCTACAAGTGATGTTCCATGCTCCACGCTTCTGAAAATTTCCACTCCATACACCGTTCCAGCTATATCAGAAAGCCATCAGTTCCTGCAAATATCATCAGTCCTTAAAAGAAACGATGGTGTGGAAGATATATTGGTTCCTGAAAATATTGGATGTTGATGTCATCGTAAGTTGAGGCCCCACTATAATATAATATAATAAATATAATATAATATAATATAATATAATATAATGGATTTTATTATTTAAAATAGAAGATGGAGATGATTATGATGCTGATGAGGAAGATGAGTTGGTTTCCAGGGAAATCAAGCCAAGTGATGCCGAATTAATGCCCCCACCTCCAGCTCCTCCACCTCCAAGAAGTTCACATTTTTTTACTTCAGTTCCTTTAGTTAATGTTACAGGCCTTAATCAGAATTCATCTACTGATTCAGCTGGTGGAGATACAAAGTCTTCTCAAGAAGGATCATGTGGTAATCATGAAAAAAAAGTAAAAAAACTTGACACTCCACTGGCTGCAATGCTACCTTCCAAGTATGCAGATCTCGATGTTACACAACTTTTCCCAGAATTTAGACCTGGAAAGGTTATTCATTTTCATCGTTATAATTACTATTTAATTATTAAACTGTGATAACAGTTTATTTAAGCTGTTTAATTATAATTAAACTGTTATAACAGTTTAATTTTAACTTTTACAAATTCTAGAGAACTGGCATATTTTTTTTAATGTCCAGTCAGTTCTGCTATAATGCGGTACATGTGTTTCTAAAAATCTCCACGTTATGGCATTTCACGTATTAAAAACAACAGGGGTTTTGGGAAAAATAGGGATGTGGCAGAGCCCTCAAGAAAAAAATAATGTTTAGTGTGGTAAATAAAATACTAAAAAAAGTTAGAAACCCAATAAAATTTCTAACACGGGTTTAAACATCTTAAATTTCTAATAAATAAATAAATAAATATTACAACTCAAGCGTTTAGGGCATAAGCCTCAAGCTATGAAGGAGTCTAGACTATGTATAAATATAGTGCAAATGCATCAGGAATACATAGCTGTATCTGAATAAATCAGATTATTAATAAAACGGCATCGTTTTAAGTTATATCTCATATTGTGAATACCTTCACAACGAGTTGCCATGATATTGCACTACTTCGAATAAGTAACGCTTCACCTAAGGAGAAGACTAATGTTACTTATTCTCAGATGGATACCACCACCCAGACGGCACCGTTTCAGGGCTATTTGGCCCTTCTTCGGTGGGTGGATAGGTACCCAAGTGATGCAATGATGGCAAAACAGTTATGAAGTATAACTCATATTGTGGAGTTATACTTCATAACTGTTTTGCCATCATTGCATCACTCGGGTACCTATCCACCCACCGAAGAAGGGCCAAATAGCCCTGAAAAGGTGCCGTCTGGGTGGTGGTATCCATCTGAGAATAAGTAACATTAGTCTTCTCCTTAGGTGAAGCGTTACTTATTCGAAGTAGTGCAATATCATGGCAACTCGTTGTGAAGGTATTCACAATATGAGATATAACTTAAAACGATGCCGTTTTATTAATAATCTGATTTATTCAGATACAGCTATGTATTCCTGATGCATTTGCACTATATTTATACATAAATATTACAATAAATATATATACTAATCTGTTCACTGGCTTTTTTTTGGATTGTAAAATTTAAACCAGTAAAAAAGATAAGCAATCAACAACAGTGAACATGGCACACACAAATTGCAGAAGTGAGATACAGAGTAAAAAGTATGAAGCTTAAAAAAAAAAAAAAAAAGAAATGAAGAGAAGATATATTCTGAAAATTTATTTATTTTTTATGATTGAAGATTTTATTTATAATTAATTGCACTAACAGAAAAGCCCAATAAACCGGGACCTGCAAAATTGTTTTTAATATTTTATGGTATTGACCTCCATAAATATACTCCTCTGCTCACCCTATCATGCCTCATGAACTTTCTGTTCAAACTGAAAAATGTGAGCTCCTGAAAACATGAGTGGTCCTATTATATCTTATGACAACAGTGTGTCTTCGACCAATACAACTACAATAAACGGGAAATATAGCTCTCACACCTTTGACGTTTGACATTTTTTAAGCTTCGTAAACTTGTTTGTATTGCTGCGCAGGTCGCTACATTCAGCTTGGTGCCGGGTTTTGCGTTCACCAGGTGTTACTCACAGACGAAATCGTGCATGAGCCAACACGAAAATTGTGTTATACTCGCATTGTTCCCTAATATATTGGAGCAAATTTGCATTGTCAAAATGTATGCTATAGCAGAACTGACTGTACTCAAAATTTTGGAGGTATTTTTAGAAGTATTAATTTCAGTTTTGAGGGAAAAGTTTTTCACATTTTTACCAGTACTATTTCATATATCTGAGAGTATGTTTTCATACTCCAATGTGTATGAAATGGTACTGGTAAAATATGTTTGCATGCATGGTGCTCAAATATTGATATTTTAATATTGAAACAGTATGGTGTGTACATGCCCATTCACACTCACATTTGTAGCATGAACCCACACACACCATATTGTTCCACAACAAAAAGTTGATTCACAGTTTTTATGATTACAACTTTTTCAGCATTATATGATAACTAAAGTTGGAATTACTGAAATACTACACTACTGTTTAAAATAGAAGATGGAGATGATTATGATCCGGGATTAATTGATATCCAGTTATATTAAGTCAAATGATGCTAAACTAATGTCCACACCTCCTTTCTCAAGATGATTAAAGTATATCACCTCCTTTAGGGGGGGAAAAATTACTTTCTGGTTCCTTTTTTCCATTTTCTCTATTTGAGAAGAAATGGCATGCATAGTTACCATATGTATGGCGCACTATGGCCATAGTTGCCGATGCGCCCAATAAATCCCGAAACAAACAAACAATCCACACCTCCAATATTTTATGGTGATTGTACAGCAGATAAGTAGAGGATAAAAAAGAAAGAGAATTAACAGTTTATTCAAATTTCTGATGATTATAATTTCACATTCTAATTTTCACAGAATAAGAGAGCAGTTTTGGTCTTGGTAAAAGAAAGGTCTCAGAGTAAGGTTCCAGATAAAAAAAAAAAAAAAAAAAAAATGGCACCTGAAAAATTAACTTGTAAAAAAGGCATGTAGTAGAAACTGAACAGTGTATTATGGTGAATGTAATGAATCAGTGTGTGTGTGTGTGTGTAAAGAAACATTGATTAACTGACATGCTGTCTTTTAAACAGAGAAGGAAATTTTTAGGAAGTTTAAAAAAATCTGTTTTAGTTTAAAATCAGAGGATAATGATGCTGATAAAGAAGATTAATTGACTTCCAACGATATTAAACCAATTGATTTAAAGAATATTTGGCGAAGGTAAAGAAAGCCAACACGAGAACCATAGCAAACTTCGGACTTCTTACTAGCCAAACTAATCTGCTGCTACTGCACTCTAGAGCTGCTTGCTTGCTTGGTAAACAGACGATAGGTGTTATCGGTCTGGAGTAGAAGTTGAGAACGATATATTGATTGACAGGTAGGTGTGACAAACGATGTACTGATTGGTGCGTGAACATAACAGATGATAACATCCTTTTGTCCTAATAAACGCTTGCCACAATGATGAAAAAAGGTCAGGTTACTCCCATTTGAATTCCATGGGAGCTTGAACTCCTCCCGAAGTGGAGGGGGTAACCTGACCTTTTTCCCTTAGAATCATGGATGGACTAGTGGATAAATTGTTTATTAACAAAAAATTAATTTTTTATTAATTTATTTTTATTTTGTTGTTATTTTTGTTTATTTTTAGAGAAACTCATGCAGAATATTTTTTACAATGCCAGAACTTTCCGGTGGAACTCCAGATCTTGGGTACTCCTCCGTACTTTGACTAAAAGTCAGGAAGAAGGCAGTGATTGGCCAGTGCCAATCACTGCCATAAAAAGCTCACTGCTTTCCCCTGCCCCTGTTCTCCTAGGTTGACATGCCTAGGGTGTATATCCCCCCCCCACTTGCCACTGTTTTAAAATTGGGAACTCATTTTTTCCAGTTTTAAAACAGCGGGAGGGGGGGGATAAACACCCTACCTAAGTTAAGCATTCCCTCCTCGGTGACCAGAAATAATCAGAAACAATGCATTCAGAATAATCACCCAATCACAGAACTTGACTCTACAATCACTCCATTCCATGACCACACCACTGCGCGGAGACAAGGGGTACCGAAATATTAGATTTCAGCCGAACTTTCCACATGACTGTTTGTGATTCAATTAGTTCAAAATAATCATTGCCCTTAAAACAGTACAGTTTCAGTCTTATTAATTTAGTTTTCATCAAAAAACTTGAGCAACAGTTCATTTTTCCATACAAATTTCTTCCATCTTTAAAAGATTCATTGCTAATATTACCTCTGTACCGTTCATTACAAAACTAATTATGCACCGTTCTTTACTTATTAATATACATCATAATGCCAACCAATGACTAAACCGATGTTATCTTTTGTGTTCACGTACCAATCAGTACATCGTCTATCACGCCTACCTGTCAATCAATATATGGTTCTCGACTTCTACTATTCCGGCTGATAACACCTCCCACCTGTTTACTGAGTGAGCTGCGCTAGAGTGCTGTAGCAGCAAACAAGTTTGTCTGGTAAGAAGTCTGAAGTTTGCCACGGTTCTTGTGTTGGCTTTCTTTACCTTAGCCGAATATTTTTCCAAGATAGAACACAGTTTGGATACTTACAAGCAAGGTACACTGAGATATATACACCATAATGGACTATGTTGCATAGTCCATTATGGTGTATATAAAAAGTATAAAAAGCTGAACAAATTCGTACACTAGAGCAGTGGCAGTTTGCATCTGGTCATGCAAAAGTCAAGGTGATAAAGTAGATAGTTATAGGGTGTAGTAAAGATCTTCAGAGTTTCAAAATGGCATGGTTGTGGGATTGTGCATCGAGTGCTTCTGTATTGGAAATGGCATGGCTTGTTGGTTCCTCGTGGCCAACTAGTTAAAGTGTACAAAGAATGGTGTCAAACAAGTCAAACCATCTTCCACTGACAGAACTGTAAAGGATTACACAAGGCTGATGTTTGTGGTGAGCAAAGGGCGCAGTGCATTATATGGACTAAACGGCTGGTCACTGTGACCTCGCAATATAATACGGGGAATGCAAGGGCAGTGTTCCAAATGGTGATGCACTGCTCACTCAAACGTATGGATTCCACAGCAGATGACATACGAGACACCCTCTCTTGTTGCTGATTGATGGCAAATGCTGTGGTGTCAACAACACACTGGATGGACACTGGAGGACTGGAAACTACTCTGCTAGCTGAATGAGTCAGAGTACCTGATGCAACATGCTGATGGATGCCTTTGTGTGTGGGCAAGTAACACGAGTCCACGGACCCACTGTACATGGTGCCCACTACCTGGGCAGATGGCAGTGATTGCTTAATATGGGGCATGTTTTGCTGGCAAGAACTAGGACGATTTGTATGGTGTGTATGGATTAACTGAAGTCTGCTGGCAGCTTTTAGGAGACCTGTACCTTGCCATGTGTTTTTTCTTGGAAAGAAACAGGATCTTCCAAGATGATAATGCACCATGTCACCAAGCATGCACTTTGCACAAATGCACAAATGGTCCGAGGAATGCAGCGAAGTATCACCCATCTAGATTAGTCTCCAAATTCACCTATCCTCAATCCAATTGAACACCTGTGGTATGTTTTGGAATGGGAAGTGAGGAATGTAGACACACAACCGTCATCTATTCTGACATTGTGGAAAGCCATGCAGGGAGCATATCCTTATGGCCTTCTTCAGAACTTAGTGAAATCAATGCTTAAGTGAATAGCAGGTGTTATGCATGTGAACAGTGACCCAGCAGTTATTAGGTAGTGGTCATAATTTAGCGAACACTTAGTGTGTGTGTGTGTGTGTGTACACACACACACACACACACAGGCAACTCCCATATAACATGGTACTTCTACAACATGATTGATAAATTGCGGCAATCCTTGCACAACGCGGGTACTTATATAACATGGTTTCACTCTAACACGGTTAGAGAATTTCAGCAAACCTTGCATAACACTGTATTTTTGAGCTTTTGTGCAGGGAAAACCCTGCTATTATGTTGGATGTAATTTTTCAAAATTTCCACTCTTTTTGAATCCCTGCTGTTGACTCACTAGTCAAAAAAAAATTATTGCAAAATCCCTGTATTTTATTTTTTTGGGAGATCCCCGTGTTATGTTCTGTGTTATTGAACTTATGCTTGTTAAACTTGTGGAAAAATTTTAGATTTCAAAGTTTTATTACTATTGGATAGCATGACAGGCCATCCAAAAGATTTAAGTCATCCAAATTTTGAAGTTATATTTCTACCATTACGGTTGTCCTAGGTTAATACAACTTGTTTCATTCAGCCATTAGATCAAGGCATTATATCTACCTTAAAAACTCATTACATCAAAAAATGGTTACAATGGATTTTGGAATAAATTGATTCCAAATTTATTGAATAATGGAGACATGGAAACATTTTTCAATTGTGAATTGTATCAAAATCATAGCTTCATCGCTCAAAGAAGTAAAACCATCAACGTTAAATGCGTGTGGAAAAATGTATGGCCAGAGTCAGTTCATTCAGGAAATATGGTCAAACCAGCAGAAAATGGAATTGGTGCGATAGTAGAACTTGCTATGTCAGTAGGAGGAAAAGGTTTTGATGATATGACTACTGAAGCCCTCGTGGGTAGCACAGTTGATAGAATTGCCTTCCTCCCCCACACCGGGTGGAAAAGACCTGAGTTCGAATACTGTTGATGATGGGAGGAATTTTTATGGATCTTTTTCACAACGTGGCTGAGTTAGTTGGGTTCAGGCGAGGGTAGCATGGTTTTTTTTCTCCCAGAAAATTGGCTTTAGTTGCCAATGCTCCTAAAAAAATAAAATAAAAAAAGATATGATTACTGAAGTTGTTCAAAAATTACTGGTAGAAAAAGAGGCTGGCTGGTGAAGCAGATTTGGTGGAATTGGCATCATAGGTAAACCAAATCAATTCAGAGGATGATAGTGCAGATAAATTCTAAATTTCCATTTTACACTAAAAAGAATACGGGAAGGCATAAAGTTAGCCGAGCAATTAGAATCTTATTTTCTGAATGCAGATTCTTGAATGAAAGGAGTGCAAAGTTCAAAAGGGAGCTTCAAAAATGCTTAGTTCCATATGATGAAATTCACTAAGCATTATCAAACAAAAGCAAACAAAGCCAGATTACTGATTTTTTAGAAAGCAGAAGATACACGAAATCTAGAACGGTGTATTTCTGTTAGCTTTTGGAACACAACCCCCCCCCCCAATTTTTGTACCTTTTCTTAGTCCCGTATAACACGGTTTTGCACAACACGACATTTTATAGGAATCTAACTACCGTGTTATACGAGAGTTACCTGTATATAAATGTATATATAATACTAATTAAATCCAAATGAATCGAATATTAGACAGCAGAAATAAATGCAAAATTAAGTGAAATTAAAAAGGATAGTAGAGCAGACATCAGTGGCAGAAAATATGCAAAAATTACAACATGTTGCATGTATTTAACTGTAATTTTATGTTACAATAAAAAGAAATGAAAGTATGCCAGTAGCGTGGCAAACCAGTAGATCTAAAATTAAGAATAGAGTACTGTTGGAGAAACATTATTAGATAATTTAGAAAAGAGTGTCCAAATTAAAGGAAAATTTAGCAGTGCACCCCTTTGCTAAGCACCAGTTTCTGAAATGCGTGAAATATCACTCTATGTAAATGTCACAAGCCAGCAATACAGAAATAAGTAAAAATAGAGAATAAAGTAAAAATAAAAAGTAGAACATACCATAATATCGAATTGAATAGAAAAGACTGACCATTATGCCCCATCTCATCAGTGGACCATGAGGCCATAATGGTCAGGGAACCACTACATCTCAAATGCTACACAAATCCATGCTGCGAAAGAATGATACAAGGATCACGCAGCTGGTGCAGTTAGCAATTCATCACACTACTATCATGTAAATATAATTCTAATTAAATCCAAATGATTTGAATATTAGACAGCAAAAATAAGTGCAAAATAAATTGAAAATAAAAAAATTATCTAATAATGCTTTTCCAACAGTACTCTATTCTTAATTTTATTAAGAATAGAGTACTGTTGGAAAAGCATTATTATTAAGAGCACTGTTGTTAAATTCTTCTTCGCTCTACTGGTTTGCGCTACTGGCATACTTTCATTTCTTTTTATTGTAACATAAAATTACAGTTATATATATATATATATATTTAGACTTTTCTGTAATAAGTAATAATAAAAGGTAAACAGGAAAATGTTTGAATGGAATTGCAGAAAAAGTAGGAAAAGAGTCCCAGATCAGATTAATGCCATCAAATTATTGATTAAACATTACATCAGTCTGTAAAATAATTACAACAGTATGTAAGATATATGGATTTAAGACAAAGAATTTGAAAGTGTTTAAGGTATAATAATGTACAATAAAAGCTATCCCCATAGAGCCCTAAGGCCAAATTAATAGAATAAGTGTATTAAGCTTAATAAAAGCATTCAGAGTTAGCCTTTAGGCCAATAAGGAAGAAAAGATTTTAGAATAAACGTATTCAGTATAAAAGTATACCCATTGAGCTGTGAGGCCAAAAGACTTAGATAGCCTGAGTTGGCTTAATGTGTTATATCCTATAAATAAACAAAATTAATAATAATAAAAATCAATGCAAGTAAAATAAATGCATATAAAATAAATTGATGATGATGAAGCAAATTACTGATATTTGGATACATTGAATGGTACGTGTACGAGGGCTAGCACCATTCAATACATCCAATCAATAATTGGCGAAGGCTATTACTGTTTGTTATTTGCTAGTTTAGCGAGGTCCAAATGATCTAAAATTATCCAAATTTTACAAATCATATTAAAAAATTATAATTATATTAAAATTTTAGTAGCAAACTGGCAAAATAATATAGAAAGTGAGAGCTAACTATAAATTACATGTAGTGTTAGAAGTGAAAATTCTATTATGCTATTTGCTTGTGAAAAGGAAATAATTTTATCTTTTTCCTGTGAAAATAACTTATCAAGTAGTGAAAAAGAAAAGGCATATGCTGAATTAAGGCAAAAGGAGGTAAGGATAGTAATAGCACCTCAAATTGCTCTGATAGATTTTGAGGTATAAAATTTAGAGTTAGCTAGAAAGCAAAGAAAATACCATATAATAATAATAGAGGTACTTCGATGACTGGAGACAGGTCACCTGGTCCGATGAGTCCCGTTTCCGGTTATTTCGAGCTGACGGGAGGGTGCATATCTGGTGGAAACCACACAAAGCTATACATCATGTCAACAAGCAACTGTTCAGGCAGGTGGACGGTCAGTGATGGTCTGGGGCGTGTTCAACTGCCACACGTTGGAACCTCTGGTACATCTAGATGCATCTTTGAATGATCCTGGTTATGTGTCCATCCTTGCAGACAATCTGCATCCCTTCATGGTCATTGTGCACCCAGCAGGACAGTGCACCTCACAAAGCCATGGTGACTAGAACATGATTCGAAGAGCATTCTGGAGATTTTACCACCGTGGAATGGCCTCCCTGTTCACTGGACACGAACCCTGTGGAAAGGTCCATTTGAACTTTGGATTCCCTACCCAGGAATGTGAGGAATTATGGACAGTGGTGCAGCAAGCATGGATGGAAATAATTGTGGAACGCTTTTGTGCACTAGTGGACTCAATGCCTTGCTGTGTGACTGCCCTTATCCGGGAAAAGGTGGGCCTTTCACCCGGTGGGTCTTGTTTCCACTTTGTTATATTATTCAACATATATATATATATATATATATATTTTTTTTTTTTTTTTAAATAGAATAAGTTATTAGCTTAATTTCCTGAATGGTTGAATAAAATGTATTAATTCTTTGCAACAGCATATAAAGCTGGTGTTATTATTTTATTAATTTTTAATAGTTTATCTGATTAAATGAATGAAAGTGAAATTTATATATGTATGCTAGGTTCTCCGATTTTCTCGTCTCTTTGGACCTGGAAAACCTTCAAGTCTTCCTCAGATTTGGCGTGGTGTTAAAAAAAGAAGGAAGAAAAAACAAAGTGATTCTGAACAATCACTTTCCGAATTACGATCAGCTAAAGGGTTGTGTTTAGACATCTGTTATTCTCCGCCACCATCTGATATGTGTGATTATGATGATGAGGTGAATACCACTTTTTTTATTAATTGATTAGAGTATTACCTATATTAATTGTATAATGAAATATATGTGATTATTATTATGTGCATATAATACATTTGAATGTAGACTGCGTGGATAACATTAAACTGAAGTAATAAGTATTGAGTAAATATCCGAAACTGGTTTATCTATGGGTGCATGAGATAATCAATTACCATATTTTTTTTTTGCACATTTCCTGTGGGGAAAAAATCGCGTGTGTACCCTGTATGCGCGAAAGATGTTTCATGTGTAAACATCTTTTACGACATCTACTGAATTTCAAACAGCTAGAACTGAAATCATGAATGATGTAATTTATGCTCACGCCCGTTAAATACTCTACCGAGTCAGTGTTAGTGATGAATAGGATATACATGCCCGCTGCTTACTCTACCAAATCAACGTTTGGAAGAGGTTAGGCCAATAGCTTAATTGCCCATTTGATTGTAGCCATTTGTTGAATAGTACGATTGCAACAATACAAGTATTTGCATTGTTACAATCATACAATCGTGTTACTATCATGTTACTTTGTCACAAATTACACATGCAGCACTAACAAGATTTGCAATAAACAATAGTATCCACGCAATCGAAACTGACTTGGCTCAGGATCTCGAGTACAAGCGTGAGATGGTACTGTGCACATTCTACTTCACAATGAGGAAACAGAGATATTATCAGAGACGAAATATGTCGAGATCTACAACAACAATGAAGAGCTCATACTAGATCGTGAATTGTATGAATTGGACTTGGACATTCACAAAACAATTGAAATATGTAAAACTATGCGTCAAGTCAATGACGATGATGATCCTGATGAAGCATGTGGTAATGACCTGCATAGCCTTGTAATGCAACTGCGAGAAGAAGACCCCTTTCGAAACTTTTACAATCATCCAAACAGCGAGATGAATGAGGATCTAAAGCTCGCCATGCTCAACCGACTCAGTGCAATTGCAAAGAAATGAAAAAACTTGATGACCAATGAGGACTTCTGCAATTTAATGAGAATGGCCAATGACAAGCAAAATATTCTATTCATGAATGTAATTGGGAGTCTTTTATCTCCCATTCACAAACCAATTCAAATTTAAATATTCTTGACCAGCCGAGCCGGTTTTGGAAAAATGTTTAATTTGCCTTTTGATGGAAATATACAACCCCTTCAATAATACAGATGGGTACTGTAATACGTACAATACATGCAATTCAACTGGCAAGGCTGAAGTGCATGTAATCTAATGACCTTGGATGTGCTCAGAGCTGGTTTATGTCAGCTCTGAGCACATCCACAATCACTGCCCTCAAGATATCCATTTCTCAGGTTAGCATTAGTAAAGGCACATGATGCAAGAAAGCAAGCTTATATAGCATCAGCCAAAAAAAAAAAAAAAAAAAAAAACCCCTTCTCATTTCACCCATCCACTAACTCCGATTGTTTGTCTAGGTCTGCCATGAAACTATTTCAGTTATCAACTTCTACAACAACAACAGACGGAAGTTTGTTCCAGCAATCAACCACTCACTGGCTAAAGGCAAACTTCCGCCATCTATTCTGCAACTGTCTTTCCTCAAATTTGATTTTGTGTCCTCTCAGGCGATTATTCTGAGCAAGAGGAAGAATCTCATCAGCATTGAGCATGCTCAAACCATTCAAGGCTTTATACACCTCAGTCAGATCAACTTGCAGATGCCTAGTCTCCAGACACTGCAATTTGCAAAACTTAAGCCTTTCTTCGTAAGAGCAACCCATTGTTCCATTCACTAATCTTCTCTGTACTCATTCCAGCAGCTCAACATCCTTCTTAAAATGAGGCCTCCAGATCTGTATACAGTACCCAACGTGTGGCTTGACCATTGCCTTATACAAGGGGATAATCACCTCCTTATCCCTGCTAGAAAAATTCCTGTATATCATTGACAAGACACCATGAGCTACTCTTGCAGACTGTCTGCACTGATTCAGAATATTTCATATCTGCCTGCACAATTACCACTGTAATTGTGCAGGCAGATAAATCCATTCTCTACCACTGTCAGTGTAGTATCATACAGTTGATACATTACTGTGGGGTTACTGCTTCCTTTTTGCAGTACTTTACATTTGTCATATCCACATTCAGTTGCCACCTCTCAGCCCATCTGCTCAACTTTTCTAGATCCTGTTGCAGCAGCGTACTGTCATTAGTGTTATTAACAACCCTGCCGACCTTTGTATCGGCTGCAAACTTGGACATTAAGCCTGATATACAATGAACAATATCAATATCATTATTAAATACAGAAAACAATAATGGACCAAACAATGAACCCTGGGAGACTCCACGAAGTGCAGTGTCTATTGATTACCACTCTGTCTTCTCCCACCCAACCATCTCTTTATCCATAGCAACAATTTGCCTCCAATGCCACACTGCTCAAATGTGTGCAGCAGTCCTCCATGTGCAACAGTATCAAAAGCCTTTCTAAGATCCAAATATATGATATCAAAATTATTCTTTGCATCCAGTTCCTTTGTGACCACATCATAGTATCCAATCAAATTGGTCAGGCATGACTTTCCCTTAACAAAAGCATGCTGTGTCCGAGCTATAACTGAAGTCTTGTCTAGATGATCCTGCAGTGCTTCTTTAACCAGTGCCTCCATTAATTTACCTGGAGCAGAAGTTAAACTAACAGGTCTGTAATTACTTGTGTTGCCCTTGATGCTCCTTTGTGAATTGGGGTTACATTTGCACATTTTCAGTCCATGAGTACCTCCCCTGAGTCCAAGGAAGCTCTCATAATGGTTGGCTTACTTCCTTTGCTGCCTCCTTTAATATAACTGGATAGATCTCATCCATCTCAGGTGCATTTCTTATCTTTATCTTCAACAATTTCTCCTCCATGTTGCTGTCAGTTATTACAAAATCATCTAGCTCACTGCCAGAGTTTAATTCACCTTTGGTATTTCCCTCCCTGAATAACTGCATATGTGAATGTAGAAGCAAAATACTCATTTAGTTAGTTAGCTACCTCAGCAGTATCATCATCAACAGTTGAACCATTGATATCAAATGGGCCAATCTGATCCCCTTCCTTCTAGAGTTTACATAAGTAAAGAACTCTGCTGTTTTTCTTTGCATCCTTTGCCAAATATTTCTCGTAATTTGCCTTTGCCTGCCTAACCTCCTTTGTGACTTGGTTACATACCATCTTATATCTATCATAGACTTCCATGTTACCTCTGAATTTATATCCCATGCATTTTTCTTCTCTGCCACATATCTTTTTAAGCCATCTGACATTCAGAAACCTAGTAGCTTCCAAGATTAATTCTTTGAATTCTCCCATTTTGAATTTGCTGTTGGTAACATCATCAGTTGGTCTCACCGTATAGAATTTATGTATTGTCTCAGACCACTGTAGTTAACTTTACAAAAGCTAAAACCCTTCTCTTTACCTCTGATGGTAGTTACCTCTTTGAGTAAATCCCAGTTCTGCACACTGTGATCACTGCCACTTAGTGGTTCCTTTATCTGCAGATCCTTAATGCATGAAGAATCACTATTGATAATCAGATCAAGAGTATTACTCCCTCTGGTTTCTCCTGAACATGCTGCTGCTGTAGAAAACAATCATCCAATAAATCCAGAAAAGTGAGTAACCAACCCACAAATTCCAGTCCATATCTGGGAAATTAAAATACCCCATTATAAGACACTGATTTACTGGCCCGCTCTATATCACTGTACAGCGTTTATTATACTCATCAGAGTCATTAGGCCTATAACACACTCCTACTCTCAATTTTGCTTTCCCAGTGCTTATGTCACACCAAAATGACTCGACACTGCACTGTCCATCCATGTTGACTGGCTGCACTTCCTTGGATTTTGTGTTTCTTAACTAATAGCAGAACTTCTCCTTTCCTATCCTGTCTATCTCTCCTGTAAACATTGTACTCCTCAAATTCTATTTCGGCATTCCTTATGTCTGTGTGACACCACGTCTCTGATATCCCAACAATATCTGCCTTTGATGTTTTGACCAACACCTCAAATTCATCAAATTTATTTACTAAACTCCTAGCATTGGTGTAAATGTAAGTATACATGCACCTGTTCCTATTCTTAGCTACCCTAACACAGCCCATGTATTTACTTGTTTCGCAATGCCTCCTAGCAGTCTCTGGAATCCTCTGCACTTTGTTTCCCAGGCTTCTGCTCATTATAACAGAAGCAGTTCAAGAATCACTTTCACCTCTGACAGCGGCTACTCTTAATCTATTAGCCCATGTATCCACCCAAGCTAGCAGTTTTCCGACCCACCTGACACTGCCTCGATAGCATCAACAAATATTCTTGCAACCTTTCTATTTAAATTATCCCATCCCTGTAGAAGCAGTCTCTCCTGTTAACAAGCACAGGCCAGGCTGTGAAAAATTGTACCCCTTGAGCCTTGCACAATCTCTGCAGGACCGAATTATTGATTGACAAGGCTCTCATCATATACTCCCCCCCCCATACTAGTCTGGGCAGAATTGCAGACACTTTCAAATTCAACCCTAACTCAGCTTTTTTTCAACATTGACCTGTACTTGTTAAGTATTTCTGCCAGTCTCCTACCCTTAATATCATTAGTGCCAACGTGTACAACAATATCACATTTTGTGCCCTTAAAAGATATCTTTAGCTTTACAACTTCATCAACCTTTGTGTCTAGCAGACAAAGGTTACCAGAAGGTTTCTGTTCCGAGTGGCAGTGTTAGCCCAAAGCCATCTAAGTGATATGCCCCGAATCATAAGCGATTTTCCACAACCAGCAGGTTTATGCAGCTCTGAGCACATCCAAGCTCACTTCCCATGATCCTTTGCACGATCTCCTCTCCTGACTCCGTTTCATAACAAAGAAAACTTTATGACGATTTTACGATGCGGAAATGATGCATCTTAAAATCGTGACAAATTGATTTTACTACCATTTGAAATTTACTCGTAGCGCCAAAGATGTTTACACATCAAAACTCTTTCTGTCTACCTCTAGGCCCACTGGACCATCTACTCTTTAATGTTAATTGCACAAGCACCATTAAAATGTTTGTACTGACTTTCTGAGATTCCATACTTTTACTTAAATGGAAGTTAGCCATACAATGAACCTTCAAAGCTTTACAGAAAAAGGTGTTCACTTATTATTTTTTTTGTGTCGTGAAGGTGTTTCTACTTAGAGGCATGTTTCTGGTGAGTGTAGCAGCTATTTGTGATATTGGTTAGCATGTTTACCCACATTGTTTACATGAAACTCAATCTACTTCTTGTACCATATTGACAACTGGGACCCTATGAAAGTCAGAAAGATCTGTGGCTTTTGTTTGCCTTGGTTTTTTTTAATTAATTGCTGCTCTGTAAAGAATGAAATTGTAACATGCTTCTTTTGTGTTTCTTATAATATACATATATTGTAAGGCACCTCTGTAGCCAGGTGGGCAGGAGCAGCAGTGCGTAGCACACGCTTCTTGATTAGACCGGGGTTCGAGCCCATGACCACCAAATACGGAGGATGCGGAAAGGTCAGAGAATGACCACCGCATATCCCCGGAGCAATATGGCCTTAGTTGCTAATGCTCCTAAAAAAAAAAACCAAATAACATATTGTAAAACTAATGGGAACATTTGAGTGCCAAGACCCCACAATGTTGTGCAAAGCAGGAGGGTACCACATATTTTATCAGCTTTTTAAAAAAATTTTTACGGTTATCCCAAACACAAAGAATATTGAAATCTATACTTTAGGTTAATTTTCAGTAAATACATAAAGAAGGTTATTCCAAACAGAAATAAAAGGAAAAACAAGGAATAAAAAACATGTTACATCAGTGAATTTGAAGTTGAAATGTGAATGATTGTTGACAAGTGTTTGGTCTAGTTTGGAAGAAAGAGATGAAATAATTGACTCTAATTTAGAAAAAAGACACCCATTGAAATATCTATAAAATCATTTTGTGGTTACCTTTATATCTTTTAGGTTTTACTGCTGTCAAAGGGCAGCATTATTTTTTGACAATTTACAGAGTATCTAAATTCCATCAGTTTCAGTTTTTTTGAGGACGTTGCAAATTTGATATCTTTTGTTATATAGGAACTTTTCCAGTGTAGATAAATAAAGCAGTAGTTAAGCTACATCTTGAATATTGCTTATGGCTGTTGATGTATTCAGGTTTATTCCTTGGAGACCCCCATTTAAGGAAAGATGCAGCTGGTACAGAGAAGAATGATGAGATTGATTAATGGCACAGGGTATTCATGTCAAGTGAGACTTGAGTTTTGTATGCCACAGTGTATGGAAACCAGGGTTCTGCATAGTGACCTGATCAAGGTGTTTAAGGCTTTGAAAGGGTAAACCAAACTAAATGCTGAGGAAAATTTTACAACACACCGAATCATTAACATACACAAGGGGATATAAATTTAACCAAAACAGAAAGTAAGTGTAGATTAGATTGTCTAAAAATTTTACTTTCAACAAAGAGTGATTGACTGTTATAATAAACTCCCACGTACTCATGGAGTTTGAAAGTTTATCCAAATTTAAGGGAGTGGGATTACCAAATTCCTTCGTTATTTCCTTAGAGATACTTCATCTTCTGTAGTCATATACGAGGTGTGTCTAAAAAGTAATGAGATTGATGCTATAAAATATTTTAACAACTGAACTACAAATCAACATTATCCCCTTCAAAATAGTTCCTTTGGGAAACTATACACCGCTGGAGACGTTGCTTCCACTTCTAGTAGCAGTGCTGGAAGTTTTCAAATGAAAGTGCCCTCATCTGGTCTTTCACGACCTTTTGGATGTTGTCCACAGTTACAAAATGACGACCTTTGAGGTGGAATTTGAGCTTGGGGAAAAGGTAGAGGTCACATGGACTCAGATCAGGCGAGTATGGGGGCTGCGGAACCACTGGAATGCCCTTTTTGATCAAAGATTCGGTCACGGAAATGGCAGTGTGACAGGGAGCATTGTCGTGATGCAACATCCAAGAGTCCGTTATCTCCAGCTGGACGTGATTAACCCTTTTTCTGAGTTGTTCAAGGACCTCATGATAGTACTATTATTATTATTAGCCATATGGTGCAAGGAAGCCTGAGGCTTATGCTGCACCAGCCAAAAAAACTAAAAATTTTCTGAATTACCCCGAGAGAGAGAGAGAGAGAGAGAGAGAGAGAGAGAGAGAGAGAGAGAAAGAAAGAAGTCGAAGGGAATCACCAAGAAGAAGAATGATGATATCCAGCTCAGGACCCTGGGTGTGCAAAGCTCATACTCACCAGATGTCAGCCCCTGGTGTTGATTAACTGTTTGTCCTTGAGGCATGAATTCCTTATGAACAACACCTTGACTGTCAAAAAAACAAATTAGCATGGATTTGACTTTCAATTTGCTCATCCCTGCTTTTTTTTTGGGCGTGGCGAGTTGCTCGTGTGCCACTCCGAACTTTGTCTTTTGTTTTCGGGATTGTACTCGAAAATCCACGCTTCATTACCTGTTATGACATGTTTGAAAAAATTTTTGCCATTTTCGATGCATTAGCATTAGTAGAGGCATTTGATGCAAGAAAGCAAGCTTATGCAGCATCAGCCAAAAAAAAAAACCCACTTCCACTTCACCCCTCTGTTCATTCAAAATACCTGTCCAGCTGAGCCTTAAACTTATTTAGGCTATCAACCTCCACCACAAGGGATGGAAGTCTGTTCCACCAACCAACCACCCCCTTGGCTAAAGGCAAATTTCCGCACGTCTATCCTACATCTGTCTTTCCTCAATTTGAATTTATGCCCTCACAGGTGATTTTTCTGAGCTAGAGGAAGAATCCCATCAGCATTGAGCATGCTTAAACCATTCAAGGCTTTATACACCTCTATCAGATCACCTCGCTGGTGCCTAGTCTCCAGACACTGTAATTTGCAAAACTTAAGCCTTTCTTCGTAAGAGCACCCCTTTGTTCCATTCACTAATCTTGTTGCCCTTCTCTGTACTCGTTCCAGCAGCTCTACATCCTTCTTGAAATGAGGCCTCCAGACCTGTATACAGTACTCTAGGTGTGGCCTGACCATTGCCTTATACAATGGAATAATCACCTCCTTATCCCTGCTGGAAAAATTCCTGTATATCATTGACAATACTCCATGAGCTACTCTTGCAGCCCGTCTGCACTGCTCAGAGAACTTCATATCTGCCTGCACAACCACCCTCAAGTCCCTTTCATTCTCTACCACTGTCAGTGTAGTACCACAGAGTTGATACGTTGCTCTGGGGTTGCTGTTTCCCATGGGTAGTACTTTACATTTGTCAATGTTAAACTTCATTTGCCACCTCTCAGCCCATCTGCTCAACCTTTCCAGATCCTGTTGCAGCAGCATAGTGTCAGTAGTGTCCTTGACAACCCTGCCAACCTTTGTATCGTCGGCAAACTTGGACATTAAGCTTGATATACCATCATCAATATCATTTATAAATACAGAAAACAATAATGGACCCAACACTGATCCTTGAGGGACTCCACTAATAACATTAGTCCACGATGAGCAGTGTCCATTGATTACCACTCTCTGTCTTCTCCCCCTCAACCACCCCTTTATCCATAGCAGCAATTTGCCTCCAATGTCACACTGCTCCAATTTGTGTAGCAGTCTTCCATGTGCAACAGTATCAAAAGCCTTTCTAAGATCCAAGTATATAATATCAAAGTTATTCCCTGCATCCAGTTCTTTTGTGACTGCATCATAGTATCCAATCAAGTTGGTCAGGCAAGACTTCCCCTTAACAAAACCATGCTGTGTATGAGCTATAACTGAAGTCTTGTCTAAATGATCCTGCAGTGCTTCTTTAACCAGTGCCTCCATTAATTTTCCTGGAACAGAAGTTAAGCTCACAGGTCTATAATTACTTGTGTCAGCCTTTGATCCTCCTTTGTGAATTGGGGTCACATTTGCACATTTCCAGTCTGTGGGTACCTCCCCTGAGTCCAAGGAAGCTCTCATAATTATGGCTAAGGATTTGCTTACTTCCTTTGCTGCCTCCTTTAATATAACTGGATAGATCCCATCCACCCCGGGTGCCTTTCTTGTGTTTATCTTCAACAGTTTCTCCTCCACTTTACTCCCAGTTATTTCAAGATTCTGTAGCTTACTGCTAGAGTTGAATACACCTCTAAATTGCGTTTAAATGCGTTTAAGAAGGTCCAGGCACACATTCCTTCGGTTTTCCTTTTGTTCATTGGTGCGCTTTTTTGGAACCAGCTTTGCACAAATTGTCCACATGCCCGATTCCTTGGTCAAAATATCGTGAACGGTTTTTGGTGATTCAAATTCAACTTACTATCGATCATTCTGACTGTCAAACATTGATCAGACCTCACGAGAGCCCTCACTCTGGTCACATTTTTGTCTGTTTTTGACGTGCATGGTCTTCCAGAACGAGGTTCATCTTCCACACTCATATGGCCATCCAAAAATTCTTTATGCCACCTAAAAAGCTGTGCCGTTGATAGAGCATGCTCTCCATAAGCCCTTTTTAATTTTTCATAAAGTTTCTGTTGTGTTTTTGTTAAGTTTGATGCAAAATTTTATCACGCAATGCTGCTCAAGATTTCATTTTTCCATTTTCACAATGTATCACTACACATACTTGCACAACTCACTGTCAAGTCAGACCTGTTAATGCTATCGAGTTGAAACTTGCACTGAACATCAAGTAAGAATGTATGTCTCGGTTGGTGTCAGTGGCGTGGCTACAGTGTTGCCGGTTTTCGAGTCACGCATTCAGTCTCATTACTTTTTAGACACACCTCGTAACTTGTCATATCTACTGCAAGTGCATGTGATATAGAGCTGGGCAACAAGACTGGCGAGGGGAATAAAGGAGTGCTCTTACAAAGAAAATCTGAAGTTCTGCATATCGCAGCATTTGGAGACTAGGCACCTGTGAGATGATCTGATTGAGATGTATAATGCCTTGAATGGATTGAGCAGGCTCAATGCTGATGGGATTCTTCGTCTTACTCATTACAAAGCTGAGGGGGCATAAACTCAAATTGAGGAAGACAGTTGTCAAATAGATGTGCGGAAATTTGGCTTTAGCCAGTGGGTTGTTAATTGTTGGAACAAATTTCCATCTGTCATTGTGGAAGTTGATAGCTTAAATGAATTCAAGGAAGAAGTGGACAAAGAAATGGAGTGAATCGATGAGTGAAATGGGAAGTTTTTTTTCCCCTTGTTTTTTTGACTGATGCTGTATAAGCTTGCTTTCTTGCATCATATGCCTATGCTAATGAAGACAGTATTGAAATACTGTCTTCATTCTTTTTTTTTTTTCAAGAATTCATCACTCTCTTCCATTTATCCTTTGAAATCATATTATTGTACAAAATTGTATTGAAAACCATAGAAATGTACAGAAGAATACTCGAAGATGAACACCAATCTGTTTAGTTACTAATAAGATACATATATGCTAAAATGTACCTGAATATGGCAAGTTAAATGCTGTTATATATAGTTTATTTCAATACAGTTATTAATGCTTTGAAATAATTATTAAAAAAAATTGCCTTTTGCATTATATGCACAATAAAATTTTCAATCTGTATTAGAACCATTGTAATCAACTAAGGCTGTATGCCATAATCAAGTGCTTCATATACCACAAGGTACTTTTGGAATGTTATTTACCATTATGTCATCGTTCGATATCATGTTTATATTGTGAAAACCAACATTACAGCATTAGTCAAGTTCCTGTTGTTGCAAACAGTTGACACATTACCAACTTTACATTGTGATATATAAAAATATTTCAGCATTTATGGTATTAATTATAACATAAAAGTATGAAGCATGAAAATCAGCTGTAGCTTTCTTGAACTAGTACGAAACTTACCTTCTGTTTTAATTGTAAATGGATGTATTCAGAAAGAATGAAATTAAAATAAAGTGGTAATAATTCTGTTACGTGTATTGCATTATATTATATATATATATATATTTATATATATACAGTAAACCCCCGCTATTCGCGATCACTGATTTAATATAAAATGAAACCTAAAAAAATGCGAATTTTAAATCGCCGTGAACATTTTCCGCCATAAAAAAACATGGGCGTGGCTAAAATCATCTTTCCCGGTCAAAACAGCGCTCAGTGGGTGGGGGGAGAGTGTTGACAAAATCGCGAGCATAGATGTTTCTCGCTAATCCTTGTTCAGTATGTGCTACACGCTTGTCATGGAAGGTTTCATCATTTGCTTTTAATTTATATGCTTATAAATTGAATAAATTTATCAATTTATAAATTGATATGCTTACAAAAGTGAAAAATCTACCATTTTGCAGTGTGTTAGTGTAAACAGACTTTTTCTAGTGTGTTAACGGAAGAAAGTGACTTTATTGTGGACAAATTCTTTTCTACCCCTACAAAAATATGGTTACGAATAACAAGGGAATTGTGAAAAGATCAAAGAAGGTGATGACATTAGCGAGTAAAATTCAGTTATTAGACAATTTCTAATGGTGAAAGTGTCTCGTCATTGGCAAAACATTATAAAATCAATAAGTCAACGGTACGATCAATCAAGAAATCTGAAGAAAAAATCTGCCGTAGTGTCCGTGAAAACGCGCTAATTGCTTCAAAAATTTGCTCTGTAACTCGTGATGTTAAATTAGAAAAAATGGAAAAAGCTTTAAATCTGTGGATAGAAGACTGAACTCAAAATAAAATTCTGTTAAGTTCACTCATCATTCGTAAAAGGCAAAACACCTTTATCAACACTTTAGCAAAACTGGTGATAGAACTGGCGGGATAAGTTTTTTAGCTGTAGCAAAGGTGCTGGATTGAAAGACTTGTTTGAAATTTCTAGTAAATATTACATTTAATATTAAATTGTTTCTTATTTTCATTTTGATGCCTTATGCTTGCATTTCACTATGTACTGTCTGTATATTATGAAGTCATATTATGAAGGTACATATAATACATACATAGACAAAATTTTAGACTAGTTTTTCTTATATATTTCATACTTTGGAATGGAATCCCTTTATTACTATGGGAGCCATAACTCAGTATTCGCGTTTTCGGTATTCGTGGCATTTCTCAGGAACATAACCCCCGTGAATAGCAGGGGTTTTCTGTACACTGAATTATTTATAGAAAGGACCTATGGTACTGATTATTTTTGTCATTATGTTTTTTTAGTAAGAGCTTATAATTTTTTGTGGTATTCACCTTTGAATTCATATGGTTCAAAGATATGAATTTAAAAATGTCCCAAGGAAAAAGGAATACACTTCTCTTTTCTTAGGTTGTCATACGTAATTGAAACCATGATGTGAATTTATGGAAGACTTGCGTGAAACGTCATTAGTTGGTTATTTCAAGGAAATGAAGTGTGTGTAGTTTTATATTTAAAACTTAACTCCCAGGATGCACGGCTGAATTATGCGTTCTGGCAACCCAAAGGTCGCTGGTTCGAATCCTGCCTCGGGTTTGGATCAGAGTAAATGCAAAAACTTTGTGAGGTGCATTATGGCCACAGAAGCTGATACGCCAACAACTAACAAAAAAAAAGAAAGAAAAAAAAAAAGAAGTATGCATTGGAAATTTTGTGTGTGTTAAACTCCACATTGATGAAAGGTTGGCTAGTAGTTTGGTATTAAGAATCACATTTTCCGAGTTCTTACGAAACTGTCCAGTGGTTAAAGCTTCATATAATAATAATTTATGGCTTGAAATTGAATTTAACTTCATTAAGGTTATATGCTGAGTCTATTTGAGGCTTATGTGATTGTGCATGTTGGCTAAGTTCTGTTACAGAATAGTTTGATTTAAGACTATTTTTGTGTTAACAGGCTATAATATTTGCAGTCTTGTTTGATTCATATTCTACAGTTTTACTGCCTGTATAGCATGCTTTACAGTTATGTTGACATTTGTTAAGATATATTATTTATATCCTGAATGTTGATATTTGATAAGGTATATTATTTATACCCTGAATGTTAAATGTATATGTTTCTTTATACTTCTTAAATAATCTGTTATGTGAATAAAAAATCAGAATTATGTCAGTACTAGAAAATATGTTACAAAGCCATTGGGCTAGCTGACTGTGATATGGAAGTATGACTTTAATGGATTGTTTGTCTTTAATATTTAACTGCTTTGAATTGGAAGGATTATTTATACAATTTCTTGCTTCTGAAATAGTAATATGTATTAACTGAATTGGAATTGGGTATTTCCTTTTTGTAAAGGCAATAATTAACATGTTCCCGCCTGGGTGTTTATTTAACATGAAGCCTAAGAGACAGATAGACTCATGACTTATTTCTCAAATGATGACTGTGTTTTTTTTTCATAATTCGGTTCATTTAAGTGACAAATAACATGGTATGTGCAAGAAAAACAGATTGTCATTTGTTTTTTGTGAAAATTTAATAGCAACCCACCTTTTCTTGAATAGCGACCCACCTTTTTTTGAAATAAAGCAGCACAGCTTCTTTATTTGATCTTTATCCCAAATCTGGAGTCCTCCAGTTTTGAGATGAAGCAAGTTGGTATGAAGCTTTTATGTAGCATTGTGTTGATATTGTAAAGGCATTCATCTTGTCACTCAGTAGGGGACAAGAAGGATGCCTCTTCTGATTTTGAATCAGATTCACATCCTTTTGATCTTTAGAACTTTTGAATGCCTTGATTTATCTCTGCAAGTTTCCTGCCATAGCAAACCCAGAAATTTTCACAGTTTACGAATACAGCTAGTTTCTTTTATTATCAGTTGGTGGAGACATGCTGTGCACATAAAATTTTCACAAGATTTTTTCAGTGTTATTATTCCTGTTTTATAGACATTCTTCTCCATTTCTTGGCTCTCTAGGCTTATTTTGACATCATTAATAACATTATTACAATCAGGTATTACGCATTACTTTTTTCATGTACCTGAAGAAATGGGTGCTGCTAGTTTGTCAGATAAAGAGGATGGGGAGAATTTTTTTAGAAACTGAAATATTTTAAAAAACTGATGCACGGGGCTATGTTAGAAGCTCAGCGCTGAAAGTCCTAATGTTGACCCTCTACATTAAAAGTACAAATTGTGTATCTGCTTCATTTGTATATAGTGCTGTCTCTTCTGTGTTTATTTTTTTTTTTACCACCATGCACGAAACAGATGTCATCACATATCTTATCCTTGCAAATTTCATGGGATTTAACTTTTATCACTCCTTGGAATTGTCTGCTTCACCAGAATGGTTATACATAAATTTTTCAACTAACTCTAAAAAATGAGAAAATTTAATAACAAGAACTTTACCACATGAAATATTTAATTAATTTATTGTATAAATTTTCTTACTTAGTAGTATTTTCACATAATGTCCTTCTGAAGTTTAATTTAGAAAATATTATTTTGCGAAAGGAATTTAAAGACACTTGGACATTTATAATAACAATTTAATTACTAATAAATGTACCTTTTTAAGCCATGCACTTATCAGTAACCACTCAAGTATAATTTTTTTAAAGGTTAAAAATTTCAATTTTGCAGTTAAGACTTATACAGCCAGAAGAATTGCAGTCAGCAAACAACAAGAATGAGTTCTCTAAGCCTACAGATCAGTCTCCACATGTAGCAGAATGGCGTTATGGCCCAGCTCAATTGTGGTATGACATGCTGAACGTTCCAGAAACAGGAGAGGGATTTGATTATGGCTTTAAGTTGAAAGAGGTAAAACTTCTGCACATAAATTTATTTGTCTCCTTTTCGCATGATGTGGTTTCCTGATTGTTATATAATTTTAATATAAAAGTGTCGTATCTGTCCTGGAAAGAAGTTTAAGAAATGTTGTAGTTATGAATTAAATATTTGATATTCCTGATGTATCTTTGTTGGTGGACATTCTCCTGTGAAAGAGAACTAATTAAGGTAGAGAAAATATTTCACACTATGTATAATTAAACCAGTAACCCAGATAGCAATGATTTTATATGACTGTCTTTTGTGATTGTTTGTAAGTGTTTATCAACTTTTCGAATTATGTTGGCTTGTATAATACCTCATAAGGTTGCCTATTATGCAATTTAGTTTACTAGTTTGCATGCGAGAATCATTTGTTTAGTATTAGTAGTTGCAAAATGATGCAAGGAAGCAAACTTGTATGGCATCAACCAAAAAACAAAAAAAATTTACCAATTTTGTGTGCCCATCCGTTCTAATAGTTTCCCAGTATTTTTAAAGCATTAAAGCACTTCAGGTTGTTCTTCTCACAGATATTTAGTTTCCGCATACTGCAATATACAGAACCCAAGTCTTTCTTGGTAAGAGTACTCTTTTTGTTCTCCCGACTAATCTTATTGATCTTCTCTGCACCCATTCCATAAGTTCTACATTTTTCTAAACTTAAGCTTCCAAACCTGTATGCAGTATTTAGAATGCAACCAACTACAGCTTTATACGTGGGATAATCACCTCTTTGTACCTGATGGAAAATGTAATTTCCAGCAGACGTTTTTAAATAAAATTTCTGGTACATATCATCTAAGCTTCTTGTTTCGAAGTCCGAAGTGCTTTTAATATCTATAGTTAAAGTTTGAAATACTATGTATGTGTTTGAAATTTCAGAGTTTGAAATACTATGATGTATGTGTTGGAAGTGCCAGAGTCTAAAATACCATGTTTAAGTCTGATCTACACAAGTTCCATTTTATGTTAAATTGCTGTAGGATTGCTGGGGAAAACATTTCAACTCAGATCTTGAAATCAGATAAATGTTTACACTTTACTGTGTTTGATTTTTGATCATGGCGATCATTCTTCTTGTAGTGAATACCGTGCTGAGGCTTGGGCTTTTGTTCAATTTAGAGACACATACTGTGTTTCAATTCTGCTCAAGTTGCTAATTTTTGTTTAAATTGTATAGAACAGGTGAATCTTTTACATATTTAAAAATCTGAGGCATCTGCCTGAATAGATGTTTCAAAGTTACTGGCTTCTTATCAGCTAACAAGTGGCCTCTATTAGCAAATAAAAATAGAAGGGATTATTAAACTAACATGTATTTTGATTCTTGCTTTAAATACTGCAGTGCTACCTAAGTCAATTAAAGCAGGATACATAAACCTCAATATCTGGCTATACATTCGAAAGTTCTTCCACTGCTTGAAGTTCCAGAGGTATGGTTGTTCGTAAGCTGTGTGCTGTAGAATAGCCATATGCATTATGTGTAGGCCTTGTGACCTGAAACTATGCAATTTGAAATGAACGAATAAAGGGTCAGCATTCTGCCTACTTCAGAAACTGTGAACTTTGTAAAAGGGGAAAAGCAAATGCTATGATGCAAAGCAGAACATAGTTACTTAATAGGAAGGTAGAAAAGAATTATATCATTCTTCATATTTGGATCACGTCAACAGAAGGCACATTTTAGACTCAAATTGAAGTAACAGTTCCTCCTCAAGAGTTTTTGATGTGTTCACTGTCCAGACTGCACTCACATGAGCATTCACTGAACACCCCATACCTAAAGCTGACAGTGTGAAAAAGAAAGACAAAGAAAAGCTTTATATCGTGAACCAGAAAGCCTTAGATGAAAAGACCCAATCAGATGAACCCATGATTGAATTATTTTTTTCTGAAAATAATTCAGTCATGTTCTGTCATTCATATGTTCTTTTGAACTGATGGACACAAGTAAATATCTTTTCTAAAAAAAGACAGATCAATAGCTGAAAAAACAAATTCAGTTAGTCAGCGGAAACAAACAATCTGATGGACAGCCCAAACCCAAATAATGGGCACTGTCATCAAGTGGAACTGCAGGGCTTTCTATCAATGAAATAAATATATATATGACCTTTTTACACAGAATTCCCCAGTTTCTGCTTTCAGGAAACCTATCTTAAACCATATGATTTCCCCCTCAAAAAAAAAATATACCTGAAAGATCAGATAACAGGCAGTACACCCCCATGTGGAGTTACAGTTCTTTTAAATTTGCATGTATCTTCCCAAACTTTTTAAAGTTGTATTTAACCCCTCTGACCACACAACTTTTGAAACAGTTATAAAGTGCAAAGTGTTTTCGGATCAAATGGCACCAGGGGTTCCCCCATCTCTGCGTAGTATATGTTGTTGTGTGATACAGTACACTGTAAAGGCCAGATATTTAAAAGTGTATGGATATTGTGATGTGTAATGTTTTGTACTGTTGTTCATCTGGCCTTTTAGCTGTTGGGCCCCTAATGAGACCCACCGTTGCCCACACTTGGCCCCGTGGAGTTAGACCAGGTGTACACCCAGTATAGTTATATTTACTCTGGCAGGTCCTGCTACCTAATTTCCTGAGATTTCAGTGGCTAGGACCTAATAAAAAAAAAAGAAAAAAAGGTACTATAATTTATGCTGAAAGGGGGTAGGCCGAATGGTAATAGGGTTGTTGCATGGTTGACTTAAGTTTTTGAGTGTGGGTTTGGAATAATTTTGGTTTCATTAGACGCATTTGCAAAGTTAGAGAGAGGGTGGGGAGACTGAATACTGGTTTGTTTTGTTTGTTTGTTATTTGGTTTTTAGGAGCATTAGTAACTAAGGCCATATTGCTCCGGGAATATGCGGTGGTCATTCCCTTGACCTTTCCGCATCCTCCGTATTTGGTGGTGAAGGGCTCGAACCCTTGAATACCAGGGGATAAGACAGAGGTGGGGCCAATAGAGAAGGTG